>NC_089844.1:88107814-88443814 GCF_035609145.1 Eleutherodactylus coqui
ACATCCAGCTTCTTACGTCCCAATAATGCGCCCCCTGTGCCTTGGCCTCGACCACCGCATGCCTGTCAGTTGTCTTCTTCTTTGTGCTGTGGATATGCACATGTGCAGTGCAAAGATGACAAGCTGGCAATGGCGCAGATCCGCGGCGAATCGCTGCAGGACGGACGGCTACCATTGACTGCAATGGAAGCCGTCCGTGCGAGGCTCGCATTAGAATAGGACATGCTGTCATTTTCCCCCTGCAAGCCGAAAATCGCAGTTGTTTTCTGCTCGTAGGCATGAAAATGCGTTTTGCATAACATTGTTTATGGGCAGTATTTGCTCCAGGCTCTGAAAGCGAAAGCCTGCTCCGGATCCTGCAGTGCAAATATGCCCATATGCCTTGGGCCTTTAGTAACATAGTAACATAGTTTGTAAGGCCGAATGAAGACAATGTCCATCTAGTCCAGCCTGTTTATCCTCCTATGTTGTTGATCCAGAGGAAGGCAAAAAAAAAAACAAGAGCAAAAGCCAATTATCCCTTTTGGGGGAAGCATAGCAATATCTTGTCATCATTTCTTCTCCAAGAGACCCTTTTAACAAAAAGGGATAATATAAACATTCAGTTACGTCTGGGGAAAGGTGGCTGACAACCAGCATGTTCACTATTACATGTCCCACAGAGGTTGGCGCACATTTCCCATAGTTATGCACTATCTTAGGGACTGTCTCATTAACCTGACATGGTCGTGAACTAATTCTCCTTGGCTGTTCCATTGCTGGCATGAAACTCTACTACTGCATTACCTTCCTCCAACTAAGACCTTATTCACACAACCGTATGAACGCCGCTATTTAGCTGCAGCCAAAAATCGAGCAAAAATCATGACCATCTGAAGCATTGGATTCCAATGTATTCATGCAGATGAGCGATTTTTCGTTGCATTAAAAAAAATCGCGCTGTCAAAAATAGAACATCAGCAGCCGTTTGTGGTTGCTGATTTTATACACTGCGTCCAAAGAAAGGTCTTGCCCTATCCCTGGCTGAGATATGCTGGAGGCTCCCATAGACTCCTATGGGAGCGGAAAAAAAGGGAAGAGGAGGGAGTTTAGCCGCGTCCAACGCTGGGAAAAGTTGACAGCCGGCGCTATTTAAGCATTAGCAGTCATTCTGAGGATTTCTGCCAATCAAGGGGTTTCCGCACCGCAGCGTAGTTTTTTGCTCATACGCTGCAACCGTCCGTTTGTACAGCAGAAAATATGCGGGTAAAGATCGGGACTTGATTGCGCCTATTTTTCATTTATGTAATTTTACGGGTGACCATAATAACGCATATGGTTGCGTGAAAGAGCCCTTAGACACACGAAAAATAGGCATGTACTACGCAGTGACAATACGCCTATGTAAGTGAAGCCTTAGGGCAAAAATACATGGATGTACGAGGGGCTGCTGATAAGTCTTTGGCTTTACCCAGAAAGAAATGAGATAGGAAGATGAAACTTTACGTTTATTCCACATACTCTCCACTGATGTCAACACACTTCTTACATCGGTATTCCAAGTTCTGTAAGCCTTGCAAAAAGAAGGATTTTAGTTGTGCCTCAAACCGGTCATCCGTAGCAGCCATGGCATCAGAAATGGTGTGAAATTTGGTACCCTTGAGGTGTTTCTTCAGGTTTGGAAACAGATGATAGTCGGAGGGAGCTAGATCTGGTGAATAAGGTGGGTGGTCAACCAGCTGGAAGCCTAGCTCCACCAGTTTTGCCGTGGTCGCTTGTGCAGTTTGAGCGGAGGCATTGTCTTGCTGGAACAAGATTCCTTTGGACAGCTTGCCGCACCTTTTGGCCTTCAGAGCTGCCTTCAACCGGTCCAAAACTTCAATGTAATACCTTGCATTGATGGTGGAACCATTTTGAAGGTCGTCCACTAGCAGCACGCCCTCCTTATCCCAGAACACAGACGCCATCACCTTAGTGGCTGAACTTCTTTGGGTGAGGAGAACCACTGTGCCTTCACTCTTTTGACTGCTCCTTGATTTCAGGGTCATACAAATGAATCCAGGTCTCATCCATAGTGACCAGTCGATCCAGGAAGTTCTTATCAGTCCGGAAACGCTGACAAATGGATCGGGAAGTTTTCACTCGCATGCTTTTCTGATCTGTTGTCAAACATTTAGGGACCCACTTTGCAGATAGCTCCTTCATGTTCAAATGTTCATGGATAATGACACAAACACGTTCACCAGAAATTCCTATGATGTCTGCTATTCCTTTAGCTGAAATTGGCCGATTCTCCAGTATGAGGTTGTGCGCAGCATTGGCGATCTCCGGAACAACAACCTCTCTCGGTTGTCCAGAACGTTCCTCATCATTGGTGCTGAAGTGGTCCATTTTAAATTTGGCAACCCAGTTCTTAACTGTAGAATATGAAGGGCGTTGATCCCCCAATGTCTGCGACATATCATCATGAATATCCTTTGTGGACTTTCCTTGCAGAAACAAGTATTTTATCACTCCTCTGCTCTCATTTGCTGTGAATATCACCTTAGACTCCGCCATTTTGTTTTCCCGCGTGCCTAGATCACTGTTGCCATAAGCTACAAACACAAAATTTTGAAAACATATATTAGACACATAAGGCTTTCATGTGATATAACATTCATTACCATAGAAACAAAAAAAGAACACAAAGCCAAAGACTTATCAGCAGCCCCTCGTATGTGCAACTATGCTGACCGCTACGGAGTGTAGTTGCGCCTTAACAGGTTTTTTCTTTCTTTTTCATGCCCTTCAAACTCAGCGCCATAGCATATGAGTTTGAAAAAAAACAGCGGGGAGATATGTCCTGCCCTATCTTTCCCGCGCGTACTATTAAGGTGCGAGAAAACCGCTAGTGAAAATAAAACAATTGAAATCAATGGCTACGTTTCATCCCATCAAACAGTACAAAATCACGACCGTCCGCAGAAGCCCTAAGCAGGGTGCAACTAATGAATGAATGGATATATTTTGAGATCTTTTTCTCTCTCATGTTGTTACAGAGATAAAGCAGAGTTACAATTACAAGCGTTCCTGGAGGAGAAAACCAAAACAAGTCAGTTCTTAGCGGAGATGGCAGATTTTGGTAAGTATTGCGCAGCTTTATCATATATTTCTATACTTAGGCTAGCTGCACAATCCGTGTTATAGCTGCAAATCACAGACGTTTTCCATCCATGTACAGTTCCATGTGTGATCCGTGTGCCGGCCTTGTATGCATTTTTCTACTTCCGTATACCATTTGTTTTTCACATCCGCAAAAAAAACCTGAAACACTTGAAATTCTTTTTTTTCTGCATTTCTTAAGAAAAAAAGGACAGCGCAAGGTTTTTACGCGGATGGCATCCTAGCGCTTTCCTTTTTTTTAATCCCCATTAATTTTAATGGGTGAATCTCGTCCGTGAACCAGATCAGAGCAGCGCATGCAATGTGTTTTTCACGGAGTTGATGTCTGCATGAAAAAAGCTCTGGGAACGTATATGGTCCTTGTGGAGTCCGTTTTTTATCAATCTCCATGAGGACAAAAACAAATGCTAGTGTGCGGAGGGTCTAAAGCCGACGTCACATATCTACCGTGTTAGGGCAGTTTCAGACAAATGTGATTTTCTCCCCTTATGCAGCATTGATAATCAAAATGACACCACTGATTTCAATGGATTTCAGTGGTTTCGTTTTCACTAGCTCTTTTCTCGCCTTTTAAGTGTACGGCTGAAAAAGATAGGGCAGAACCTATCTTCCCGCGTTCTTTTTCAAACTCCTGCACTATCGCATTGGTTTGAACGGCCGGCAAAGGGGGAAAAATTTCCCTCTTTAATGCGCAATTACGCTCCGTACTGACAAGCATGGTTGTGCCTATGTCTGCCTGAAACCGCCTACACACACACATATATATATATATATATATATATATATATATATATATATATATATATATATATATATATATATATATATATACTGTGTAATTTTATATTTACTAATGCTTAAACTGCAGGACAGCCATCCTCTCCCCTTTTTTCAAAAATACTCAATTTATTTTAAATTAGGACAAACACGTCCGATTTTGTGGCCCACTTTGTGAAACTGTCAAAGCCGATCTGTGACCTTGGATGACCTCCATAACATAATGAATGAGTAGCAGAAAGGATATTGAGTACAAATGTGTAGGTATAGGAATTACTCCACTATATGATAAGCCATCGGGAGGACTACATGCTACATCATGTACATGGGTCACTAGTCTTCTATGGTGTATACAGCCAGTTTGCAGGCACACAGCGGGCGGGGGGGGGGGGGGGGGGGGGTATATACTGTATATGAATTCCATACTTGACACTCGACGTCCCTTAGGGTATGTTCAGGCGTAGCTTAAATGCTGTGAACTTCTGTGTAGCAAATCAGCTGCATTTCCAGCGCCAGCCCTGGGGATGAGAGTTTAGCAATTCCTATCCTCATGGAAGAGATATTTCTTAGTACTAGTGGAGCTTAAAAGGAAACGGTCAGCAGTTTTGCACATGCAGAACTGCTGACAGATCTACATACGGTCCAGGGAGCAGGCTGGCATTGCACCTTGTTAACTCTGTGCAGCCGTGTCTTTGTGAGATGCAGCTATTAATTCCTGGCATTAATATTATATTATTAGCTATTCATATCCTCCACAAGTGCTCTGCAGGTGGGACGTTTTCCTGAGGGCGCCTTCACACCGCTCATGTGCGATTTCCCAGCGCTGCGAAAAATCGCAAAATGATGAAGCAAATGGTTTTCAATGGCTCACTTCACATTTGCGATGTTTTAATGCTTGCGATGCTGCGTGAAAACAAAATCGCAGCTTGTCCATTATTTTTGCAATATTGCCCATTGTTTCTTTTACCATTGAAAGCAATGGAAGAATATAGTGATCCTCTGCTGCTGCTGTGACAGATAACGCAGGGGATTCCCTATCCCTGCGGGGAGTCCCCTCACCACTGAACACTGTGACAGAAGCGGCAGGGTGTTCAGTAAAAAGGGGACTCCCTGCAGGTATGAAGGAATCCCCTGTCACTGCTGGCCTAAGGGCTCCCACACACTTGCGTTTGTGTTTTTTGTTAACGCGATTGTCAATGGGACTTTCTAATGTTAAAAACGCAACACAACGTAATGCAACTTGCGTTTTTGGTGCATTAGTGCGTTGCGTTTTTAACATTAGAAAGTCCCATTGACAATCGCGTTAACAAAAAACGCAAACGCAAGTGTATCGGAGCCCTAAGGGCTACATTGCCATACTGAACCACTTCCAGGGGCCCCAAGGGTATTCCCATCTGAGACATGTATGGTATATCATAAGTATCCTAAGCATATGCCATAATAAATTGAAGTAAGTCCCATTTCCAGGACTCCCAACAGAACGGGTGACACCCTCACCCAGTCAGCACTCCAGAAAGTGGACACAATGCATGTGGCTCTCCCCATTATAGATGATGGAAGTTGAGGTAACAGCCTGGCATTTCATAAATCTTATAAACTGCAATGGGTTAGCTTCATGTATATACGATGCCTCTAACTCATATACTCATTTCTGGAGTGCCAAACAGGTCAAGAGGCTTTATTCTCCTAATATATAGGGACCCAGACATAACTACACAGAGCACACGTAGTACTTGTCCTAATATATAGGAGACCCAGACATGACTACAGAGTACAACTTAAGTACTTGTCCTAATATATAGGTACCGAGACATGGCTACACAGTGCATACTTAGTACTTGTCTTAATATATAGGGAATAGAGATGAGCAAGAACGCTTGGATAAGTCAGTTACTCAAGCGAGCCTCTCTCTTCTCCAGTAACTGCATTCTTGTCCGAGCGTACTCGGGGGGCGGTGGGGAAGAGCGGGAAGTAGCGGGGGAGAGAGAACTCTCTCTCTCCCCCCACCGCTACCCCCCGACGCCCCCCCCCCCCCCGAGCATGCTCGGACAAGAGTGCAGTTACTCGAGAAGAGAGAGGCTCGCTCGAGTAACTGACTTATCCAAGCGTGCTTGCTCATCTCTAATAGGGACCCAGACTTGACTACACAAGGCACCCTTAGTACTTGTCCTAATATATAGGGACCAGACATGGTTACACATTTTACCCTTCGTACTTGTCTTAATATATAGGGGACCCAGACAGGGTTACACAGTGCACCCTTAGTACTTGTCCTAACATATAGGTACCCAGATATAACTACGCAGTGCATCCTTAGTACTTGTTCTAATATATAGGGACCCAGGTGTGGCTACACAGTGCATCCTTAGTACTTGTCCTAATATGTAGGAACCCACACATGACTAAGCAGTGCACCCTTAGCACTTGTCCTAATATATAGGGACCAGACATGGTTACACAGTGCATCCTTAGTATTTGTCCTAATACATAGGGGACCCAGACATGACTACACAGGGCACCCTTAGTACTTGTTCTAATAAATAGGGGACCCAGACAAGCCTACACAGTGCACCCTTAGTGCTTGTCCTAATAAATAGGGACCCAGGCATGACTACACAGTGCACCCTTAGTACTTGTCCTAATATATAGGGGACCCAGACATGACTATACAGAGCACCCTTAGTACTTGTCCTAATATATAGGGACCAGACATGGCTACACAGTGCACCCTTAGTACTTGTCCTAATATATAGGAGACCCAGACATTGCTACACAGTGCACCCTTAGTACTTGTCCTAATATATAAGGACTCAGACATGACTACAGAGAGCACCCTTAGTACTTGTCCTAATATATAGGGGACCCAGACATGGCTACACAGTGCACCCTTAGTACTTGTCCTAATATATAGGGACCAGACATGGCTACACAGTGCACCCTTAGCACTTGTCCTAATATATAGGGACCAGACATGGCTATACAGGGCACCCTTAGTACTTGTCCTAATATATAAGGACTCAGACATGACTACAGAGAGCACCCTTAGTACTTGTCCTAATATATAGGGACCGGACATGGCTACACAGTGCACCCTTAGTACTTGTCTTAAGATATAGGGACCCAGATATGACTACACAGTGCACTCTTAGTACTTGTCTTAATATATAGGGGGCCAAGACATGACTACACAGTACACCCTTAGTACTTGTCCTAATATATAGAGGACCCAGACATGGCTACACAGTGCACCCCTAGTTTTTGTTGTATTACAAAGGGGAACCAGACATGACTATACAGTGCACCTCTAGTACTTGTCCGTTCCTGACATGTGCCACTCCTCTTCTCCATGGTAAGTACATGTGAGCAGCGACACATAGATATTTCTGCATTCAGATGATTGAGGATACACAGAATGACGGTGTGGACTACAGCAATGATTGGCAACTGTAGCAGTCTTCTGATTGGACAGCAGAAACGTGCATTCAGTGACAATTTGCTTAAGTGTGCACTGCCTGTACTTCAGAATGATCCTTGACATCCTCCTCTGACCCCTTTTGCTGATGATTCGTTCATAGTTGACCTTGTGCAAAGTCGCTCAGATAGCTACATTTTCCTGTGCTAATATGGATTCATACTGAGACTGGTCCACAGAAAACTTGTCATGTGATTTTATGCAGCATTCCGGGGTCACGGGTCTAATTTCCATACAGGATAGATCTAATTGTGAAATGACCAGTGTGTGAATTAAAGTAACAAATGGAGGCCAGCTGCAGGGAAGAAACAAAGCCAAGACTTCAGCCAGGAGCACAGATTGGATGCAGCTAGAACAACAAGTGTCGAACAATGGTTGCTAAACAGGTGAAGTTAGAAGATGTCTAACTGGGAATGCAGAGCAGACGTCAGACTAGCCAGCAGTCCGACCCCAGGGACATTGAGCAGACATAGCTAAGACAAGCCAAGAAGTCATCACTAAGAAATAGCAATCCTCTATCTTTTTTTAATTAAATCTTACGCAAAAGACAATTTAATACGGAAGGACAGATTTGTGAATGATTGGCCATTATACAATATATGTATTCAACATGGTGCAACACAAAGAGTGTCTACATGTAATATATAATGTGAAGGAAGATATCATGGAGCTGTGGGAACCGAACGTGTACACAAGACACACACTGTTCTACCATGGAGGAGTGGGAGTGATAGATAAGAGGCTGGCATGGGGCCCAGGTTTATAAAAACGCAGCCAAAGAAAATGGAAGGTAAGAATCAGTAAGACGAATGGAAAAGGATTTAAGGAATGGTGGAGAGGGATGTATCTTAATGTATAAGGCATTACATCAGGTACTCGGTGTAAGAAAGCAATGTAAATTGAGGAAATGCATATTTTGTGTCTGTTCATTTAATGTATCAATAGGTGTCAAAGTGTAGTTTCACATCTGCGCTGGGGGATTCTGCTTTCTTGTTCGGGGAGCAGGGAAGGGGATCCCAGCGGCTGAACGGGTCCGTCTCTGGACAGAACCAAACAGCATCGGTTAGACCCCATTGACTATAATGAGATCTGCCCACTTTCTGCCCAGATGCCCTGATTTTGGATGGAAGATTAAGCTTAATGCAGTGCTTTTTCTTCCGGTATTTTCAGCCAGCCGGAGGTTCCAATACAGATGTGAAACCTGGCTCAGTGAGCTTGGATAATGAAAGATGTTACACGATGTTAGATGTTAGGCTCAGTGGTTAGCACTGTTTCTCTGCAGCATTAGGGTGCTGTCGTGGCACGCCTGGCGCAACAATGCCACGGTGCAGTGATCATTACACAGAAGCGAGTCCAGAAGGACATCACAACATCAGTCCAGCCCACGTGACAACTGTATCAGCGCATGTGCTCTGTCATTATGTTTTGGGCGCCAACGAGTGAACATGCATCAACTGGTGTGAGGTTTGATTGGTCCACTCAGAGGTAGTTCTTCCAGGCGGCCAATCAGTCATTTTTGTAGTGTATAAATTCTGGCCTCTCCTTTTAGAGCTCTCCGGTTATTCCTTTGCATGGTTGAGTTCTGGTCTGCTCCACGTTCTACTGGTGAAACTCTTTGTTAGATAAGTCTTTGATCTTTATACAGAATCACAGAAGGCAGAAAAATCCCAATTAGCTCAAAATTTTTTTTCACAGAGTAGCATTAAAAAATAACTTTCATTGACTTAGATTAAAACCAGAAGCAATATGGCAATCAGTGGCCAGTTAAAGATACAACATTGACGAGAGGGGAGCCCAGGTATAGACTTGCCCTCCGATATCTCCATATAAGGCCTAATGCACACAGGTGGATTATTGCTGCAGACTCCGCTTCTGGATTCCACAGCAATAACCCTCCATAGCATGCTATGGAAAAATGATTCTTCGTGCACATGAGGGGAAACCAATTGTGGTTTCCACTTGCGGATGAAAAAACGCAGCATGCTCCATTTTACTGCAGTTCCCGAATGGACGGCTTCCATTGAAGTCAATGGAAGCCGTTTGACCCGCGGCCTGCAGAAAAAGCAGGAGTTTAAAAAATAAAATCTGTACTGCACATGTCCGACAGCGAGCCGTGCAGACTATCCCCAGTATAGAGAAGCCAGAAGAAGACAGGTCTGCATGAACGCTGGAAAGGAAGATGACAGGTATGCAGGGTCACCCGCCGCTATTAGGGCTGGATTCCGTGCGGGATTCTGCTGGCGGGCTTCTGACCAGCCATGTGTATTTGGCCTAACAGGGATTCCTAACACCGAAAATGCTGCTACACTTAGGAGAGGCCCCTTCAGCGAAAATCAGTTACCAGAAATGGTATTGCCTCATGGGTACCATCTCAAGCAAAAATCAATTAAGGTGAAAAGGTAGAAAAAGAAGCATAGAGAAATCAGATACTGTATCTCCCAATGGCCACTCTACTAGATTTCTCTAGATTCTTGGTGGATACCTTTGGTGGGTAATACAGTTGCTAGTCAGACTGATTAATGACATAGCATGACCCATCTCTCTTATCCTTCGTAGAGACCCAAAGGGAGTGCCAGCCCAATGGATACTAAGTAGGCATGACACACACAGATGGGTTCCAACATTATGTCAAAGACTCTACCTATGTTGGGTGATTACTAGCTGGATTTAGTACTGACTTAGCATAGCCCACCTATAGAATACCTTGTGTCTATGGATTTTCTCTGAATCATCAGTGGAAAACCAAAGTGAGTGCCAGCCAAAGATGGATACAGACTGTGCGTAACACCCGCAAATTGGTTCCGACGTGTTATAAAATTTTCAGAATACCACCATGTATCCACGGACTTGATCTAAATCCTCAGTGGAAAAACAAAGTAAGTGCCAGCCAAAATAGATGTGTGACTGTGCGTAACATCCACAAATGGATTCCAGCGCATTAAATAAGACTCAATTCGTTTCTAGGATGTGGATAAATACTTTCATCAGGAGTCTAAAGGCCCCTTTACACGCAAAGATAATCTTTCAAATCACTGAAAGATTAAAAGATTTAGGATCTATTTGCATAAGGTATTACTGGTCATTAACACTTTTATCATGTTAATTTGCATGTAAAGGGACTTCCACAAGTTGGTTGCAGAGCCCAGCATGTGTTTAAACACACACCCAGCTGACACATTCCATTGTTCTCCTGGCAGTTAGTGTAAACATGCCACAGCGAGATTATCCTGCAGTCTATTGAAAGATGAGCGTAATATATTCAAATGGAATGTATTTGCTTAGTCTTTCAGCGACTTAACAATGCATTTTAAGTGAACTAAAATCCATTGTTCAAACGAAAAGTGCACGATGCCCACGTTTACATATAACGATTATCACTCACTTTCAGCCGTTTGGACGAATTTTGAGCAATAAGCGTTGCGTGTAAAGGGGCCTTAAAGCTGGGTAGAGAAGATAATGCTATCTGTTTTATTAGCTGGCAGGACACACTAAAGCTTAGTAAGTCAATCTGCATGCCCTGACATGTGGCTGAATAGACTAAAGCTTAGTAGATAATTCTAACTGCCCTGATAATTAGCAGCATGCCTATTGGTAGCAGGTAAGTATGATGGAGAGTGGTGAAACCCAGTAGAGCAGAGGATTAGCTCAGACATCTCCAACGACGAGAAGCATTTTGGATATTTCAGTTGTGATCCAGACATCCTTCACGTTTAACCCTTTGCAATCCAGTTTGGGATTCAGTGTTTCCTAGGGGGTTTTCTTTCTGCCATTATGCAATAGAGCCATCTGCTGGCTAGAGCCAGTACTGCAGTATGGGACATGCTGGAGAGGCCCCCGACAACAGAACCGACAGTAATATGCAGTAAGAATACCCTGACAGACGTCTTCTGATATTGCAGCTGTACAGCCTTCAATCAGAATGTCTTTAGACGTTAGACAGTCGACTGGAAAGGGTTAAATCTGAAAACTGACCATTTGTACTTATACTAATAAATGTGAGATGGGTTTTGTTTATATTTGATGATGTTTATAAGGATATGTTATGAGTTGCAGTCATGTGACTGGACTGGGGCGGAGATTGGGTTGACGCGGGGTTTTTACGTGTTTTAGCACTGTCTTGTACTTTGCCAAGACTAAGAGCGTTTATACACTGGAAACCCTTTGGTAAGGCAAGTGAATCCAAGACTTTGGCAACCGTCATGTTTTAAGCCTGTTGCAAATAAAGTGAAGGGATTTTAAAGCAGGAAATTTGTGGTGCTGGAAGACACTTTTTATAGAGAAACCTGTCTTACGTGCTTTGCGTCACATTTACTATGTGTTTTTAGACGTTTTCACATACTTTTTCCAAATCGTCCAAAATAGGGAGCATGGCTTTATCAAATGGGGCGTATCCTAAATTGCACCAAATTGCTGAAATTTTGGAAAAGCTTTGGTGCAATATTTGGCATAAACTAAGCCAACTAATATGTGGTGTAAACTTAATCTAAAAATTCCACCAATTTACCATCCACCTGTCGCATCTTATGACCATGTGGCTTAGTTTGCACTAGCTAACTTTTAGATAGTGTCCGAAAATATGCCCCATTGACTTTAATGGGTCCAAGTCCTGTCAATTTCAAACTCTGAGTTCAGACATTAAAATCACCCATGTGAATATGCCCTTGGACTTTTTTCAGTACCAGATGGGTGTCCCCTCTATTCTCTAAAATCATTCACTTTGCTCCCATCTGTCCAGCCTACCCCAGTCCATTTGTTGTCTCAATGAACCTTTTTGCATACTTTTTTCGCGGGTTTACCTTCAAAATTCCCCTCCCCCCCATGTGTATTTTTTGGTGCTTGCCCGATTTTGCAGGTTAACTCTCCAAAGTGAAGCTCTTGTACAAAGAATCTTAGATCTATAATCAAGAATTCAGTCCACATCTGATCTGCCGTTTCATATCATACAGAATCGACTTCCCAACAACAGAATAGAATAGACATGTACATGAGCTGGTGCTAACCATGCAAATGAGAAAATCAGCAGCAAATAATATCCGACAAACAGCGAATAGAATGAGGGAAACATCCGAGGAGCAGACGTGGGAGACTTTGGAATGATAGCTGCAGAACAAATTGACAGTAATACACAGGAGCACGGAGCAGCCGCATTAATAAAACATGGACTAGGGGGAAGAAGGAAACACCTTGTTAACACACCGCAGGTGACAGCACGGAGGAATGAAGAACTCGGATCAAGCAATTTCTATAAATGTATTCTTTGACTGAGTAGCTTTAAATTTCCGTTCCATGTATTATACGTGTTCGACTCAGATCAAAGGAGAAAGGTCATGTGCATTTCAAGTTTTCAAAGCATGAAAAGCTGCTTCGTAGGTTTACATTACTGCAAGGTAAATGCTCCGTAGCAATATTATTTTATACTATTATAGACTCTCACTTTATCTAACTTTTATGCTGTCGATGTAGCAGGCAAAATTTGTCGGCTCACCTAAAAATTAAATCACACGAACCCCCTACCAGTCACATTAAAATTTGAAAAACCCTTCTGAAAATCTCTTTTTTTTAATATTAGATTTATTGTAGATTTTTTTATTCATGTCTCAAGTAAATGCAATTGGCGCATAACTCCTTCACTCTAAATATGCTTTAAGCCTTTGCCATCCAATTTTGGATTCAGGGTTGCCTAGGGGGTTTTCTCTTTCTGCCATTATACAATGGCGCCTTCTGCTGGCTAGAGTCAGTCCTGCGGTATGGGACATGCTGGAGAGGCCCCCGACAACAGAGCGGCCAGTAATATACAGTAAGAATACCCTGCCGGATGTCTTCCGACATCGAAAGCTGTACAGCCTTCAATCAGAATGTCTTTAGTCATCAGACAGTGGATTGGAAAGGGTTAATACCTTTATGATATAACTAATTTTAATCATAAGAGGTAATTCATTTTGTTCACCCTCTGTGTTCTATTGGTTAGAATTGTTTATTTTTAATGCAGTGTAGCTGTACAAGACCTTGTGTTTTAGAGGGTGAGTTGTAATTTTTTAAGAACCATTTGGGGGTACATATCACATATTTTGGGGTACGTATCATAGACATTTTTTGGAGGGATGCAAAAAAATAGCAATTTTGTCATTGTTTTTTGGAATTTATTTTTATAGTATCCATTTTCTGGTATAAATTACATAAACATAACTATATGTTTAAAAAAGGCTCTTTTAGGGGCCGAAACACATTTCCTATTTATTCTATGTGTATTATTTTATGGCCGTACTCTATGGTTTATGGACGTAGCTGTCTATGTCCTCCTATACTATAAATAATTAAATAATATATAGAATTCACCTCCACTTATTGCCCTATTGGATTCCCTGCTGGATTCCTTCCTAGGAATTCCAGCTTATAAGAGAATATGACTGTCTTCATGGATTTAGGGGTGCTCTCTTCTGAGACACTCCTTTGAAGTTAGTACTTCACTCGTATTCTTTCTGATTGGTTTATCCCCTGGAGCACTGTTTTGTTTTTTTTATGGTCTGACCATTGTTCACTTTTCTGCATGTTATCCGATAAACATTCGGAATCCCCATTGACGCTCTCCTTGTGACCGGATGTCTGGTGAGCCAGGGTTGATGAATCTTGTTAATTGTTACTGCCTACCAGGATTGAGGCATGCCGGACCGACTTTCAAGGAGGTCCGGACACACCAGGGTGAGTTCTATTTCACTTTCTCACCATCGCACTCAATACGTAAAATGTCATCTGTTTTTTTCCTCACCCTATCCCTGGAGCGCTGCCTTTAGCTGATTGAAGTTTAGTACATGCAACTCCAACTTTAACCGGCTCTACCTCCACGTAGTAGAAGGTTACCACTGCAGTTTTGGTCTTATTTGAAAGACAAGAATCAGAATGCATCTCTAGACCAATTCTAAGCAGAAATAGAGCCCTTTGCCCACCCAAACAGGGGTCGGCCAAAACAGTTTTTTCCTTTTCCTCAAGCCCAAGCACCATTTATCAAAAGGTGGTTAGGTGGTTAAAGATGTGGTACCAAGAAAGTCATCCCCTATGTAATGGATACAGGATAACGATTGAATTGGTGGGGGTCTTCAACCACCACTAGATAGAGCTCACAGAATAGGTCTTTTAGTAAATGGAAACCTGAAGGGATTATCTGGAGCTTTTATGGACTTTTATTAATCACAACCTATCATCACGATAGATATTAATAGTTGCTCAGTGAGGATCTGCTGCTTAGGATCCCTGTTGATCAGTAGATCACCAGGACAGCTGTCAGTGTGGACAGTGTTGGAAGCAGATAGCACTGCCTGTATTCCATGGACCTGGTGCAGGAAAGAAGGATCTGGCAGTTGGATTTAAACAAACACGGAGCTAGTATTCTCAAGGAAGAGGGACATTTATCTAATCTTGGGAGAAGATTTTACTTACAATCCTATACAAACCCATTCAGCCGATTTTTCAGCTTTTTGTGATTTAAGGCGACTCTCCGGTTTTGGAACAAAATTCTGTCCCAGGACTGCAGGGTGGTACAATAGCTGTGGTTGTTCTTGTCACACTTCCTGTTTCCCAGTTCTGGGCCTTGCTTTTGGCCATATAAGGTGGCCACAGTACATTTCTAGCTAGCCAATTAACACTGTGCACTTGTCTCTCATTGACTAGTGCATTGTTAGTCTAACACTAGCAATGCACTCTGGGAATTATGTAGTCTGAAGATTGCATCAGCCATCTTGGATGGCTGAAAAGAGAACCTGGAATTGGTGAGTCGGAGGAATGGCAGAAAGAATAACTGCAGGTTATATGTACCCTCCTCCTGTCTCTGGTCGTGGGACAGAAATTTGCCCCAAAACCGGAGGGTCACTTTAATATATTCAGAACTTCTATTACTGGCATGGGGGTTATGAGATCATGGAAACAAAAGTTCTATTTGTGCTACAAAAATAGCACCACTTTTGTCCATAGGCTGTGACTAATATTGCAGCTAGGTCCTATTCGATGAATGGAGCCTAGCTGCAATACCAGACACAGCCCAGAGACCAGTTCTTCCCAACCCCAGTCCTCAAGGCACCACAACCGGTCACGTTTTCTGGATTTTATCAGTATTACACAGTTGATGTAATTATTGTCAGTGCCTCAGACATTACTATAGATGTTCTTAACATAGGATATCCTGAAAACATGACCTGTTAGGGTGCCTTGAGGACTGGAGTTGGGAAACACTGCCATAGACAATGGTGGCACTGTTTCTGGAGGAAAAAAAGAGATCCTTTTAACTACTTATTGAAAGCAGAGCTTCTCCTCTGCACCCAAAAAGTTTCCATTCCTTAACCCTTTCAAGACCAAGCCTTTTTGTGCCCTGATTAGCAAGTCAAGTTTTGGAAATCTGATAGGTGCCACTTTAACAGAGAATAAGGCTCCTTTTAGACAAGCCAATTACTCTGTTGAACAAGCGGCCTATTTGTATAGGCAGATACATCGTTGGCTCTTTCAAACGAGAAATCATTTAGTCATACTCATTCACTTTTTTTTTTAAACTCCTTTTTTATTAACATTTTCCTGGATTACATACATGGGTATATGATTCCAATAGGTTTACATATGTATCGCATTCTATGAATTTCTTCTGCAATAAAATTTACATTGTGTAACTTTTTTATGCGTGGTCTTTTCTATGTTCTTCACAGATATGTCATCTTTTATCTCTAGCCCCCGTAGAGTTGTACCCATTTTCCCAAATATTAAAATCTTTATTAACCAATCAAAACAAAACAAAAATTAAAACATAAATTGATGTCAACTGTCCGTATACTGATCCACAGACTAGGTCTCCTGCTGTCGTCTCCTCTTATGTCACTCTCAATCTACCCAACTTATTCATGTCTTTCTGGTTGTAATACCATGTTGTGTTAGTAAACTGCAGCATGCATTCTTTAATTTCGTTATGGTCAAGGAATCTCTCTATGAATTCTCTCCATTTTTTGAAAAACGTTGGTGCCTGGGATTCCACCTTCCGTTCTATTTCAATTCTCTCCATTTTTAGGAGGTATTTTAGTTGTTGTGTGACCTCTTCTATCCTCGGGGGTTTAGACTGCAACCAGCTGTTGAGAAGACATCTTTTACTAATTAGAAGTATGGTGTGGGTCATTGTAGCTTTTTTTTCTGGTCTGGCAGTATGTGGAGTATAAACGTTTGTGCTGTTAGCTGCAGGGATTGTCCTCCCATGTCTTGCACCATTTTTTGGATCTCTACCCAATAAGTGTTAATCTTTGGGCAGTGCCAGATGCCGTGTAAGAAGTCTAAATTGGGCGATGCACATCGGGGGCATGCTTGTAGCCTTGCTGGGCCATTAGGGTTTTGGGGTTTATTGAACCCGTAGATCGCACCATGTATTATTTTGAAACATGTTTCTCTCCATCTTTCGTTGGCCATCGCCCTTCTTACCGAGTTCCAACTTTTGATTATTCCTTCAGATATTTCCTGGTCCTGTAGATCGCGTATCCACTTTTTAAACACGTTCGACCCATTTTCCTTCACCCACGCCTCCCTAAACCTAGAATATAATGTTGAAATTGAGCTTTTATAAGAGTTGTTATTTACTAGGATATCTATAGGGTTAGAGACTGCCTCTTTTGAGATATCAGTTAGTCTATTTCGTAGGAAGTTTCTTACTTGTGCGTACGGGAGGAAGTGGGATGCGGGTAGATTGTATTCCTCGCACAATTCTTTGAAGTTTCTATATCTCGGGAGTTCCGGGTGTATGAGGTGTTGTACCCCTCTGCTGCCAAATTTTAAACAGTTTATTTTATACTCATTCACTTTATAAGTGAATGAGAATGACTGAACGATGGCTCTTAAAACTGGAAAATAAGTGAACAAGCCAACAACGATTTTTAGTCGTGCATAAGATGAACGACAAATAAAAAAGTGAGCGGTTTATCGTTTGCTGTTCAGTCGTTGGCGGCGTTTAGACTGAACGATTATCATTCACTTTCGCTTCTTCAAAAGATTTTTAAAATTTAATTCATTCCGTGTAAAAGTTTTTCACATCCAAGTAATTCTGATATTCCTTTTTCACCACATATTGTACTTTATTTAGGTAAAAGTAGACCGATTTGCATATATTTATTAAAAACACTAAAATTGCGCAACATTTTTGAAACCGTTGTATTTTCACATTTTCAGCTGCAGTATGTGAAATATGTACGTAGATATTGTAATTTTTTTTTTTAGTTTGCAAGCACATTTGAAAAATTGTGAATGTTTCTGAGCAATTTAGCAGACTTACACTGTAATATTCATTTTTACAATGTTGAAATAAATTGTTTTCAATTTTAATTTATTTTATAATTTTGAATTTATATAAATAGTATTGATGATTAAATTAATTTATGTATTAACTAATTGATGTAATAAATTAATATAAGTCTATATTCACAACATACGATTCTACCCTTATAAATTTAAATTAAATTTCTAGGTAAATGATTAAAAACAAACGCTACACTTTACAATCACTTATATTGTACTGTACTGACTAAAAAGTATAGGTAATTGTAATAGAGGAAGTTAATTTGAGGTTAATGTGGGGTGTTTCACAATGCTTTCAGCATCTCTCTCCTCTGATTTCATACGGACAGGAGAGCGAGGCTGTTACAGCATTAAAATTCGGGGAAAGTTTGTTACTACAACAGACTTTCCAAGCCAGCACTCTGAATGGCTGTCACTTCGATGACATCATCAGAACCTGAACGAATCAAGTGCCGTTGATGGCACCTGAACCAGAGGCTGTTAGTAACTGCCTGTTTCAGGTGTTTCTCCCACTCAGGGGGACGTGATTGCCTGGTGAGTGCAGAACAAATTTACGTCGCTGCTGCACAGAGCCAAGCAAGTGGCGATTTAAATTTATAGCGGGCGGTCACAAAGCGGTTAACAGTTATAAATAAATGTTTGATTTTTGTTCCAATGTGGAAGTGATTCCATACGTATTGAATGATCTGATAAGAATCCAGAACATACACTAAAAAATGAGGGAAGCAGTATAGACAGATAAAACGGATTGAGGAAGCTAACTTACTTAACCTCGGCCATCCCAGAGGAGCCTCTAAGCTACGCTCTTCCCTGCACTGGTGTTCCCGCTGGCAGTCAAGGGCTTAATTTTTCACTTGCCATTAAGTGATAAAACTTTCTGTTTGGAAGCAGAACAGCAATTATCGGAGGAGCGAGATGAGTATAAAGCATGCACAATACATCCCATCTGGCAGCTGAGGGACGATTTAAAACACAGGATTTGTCAACTACAGCATCACTCTTCCCTCAAGTCCCAAACGGAAAATGACTTTGATCCAATGAATATTATGAAGCAGGTTAGTGTTTTACCTCTATTTCATCAAATGTACTTATGCCATTTTCTCTTATTGCCTCGCAAAGTTATTGAGCAGAGCAAATTGAATTGATACAGGAATGCCAAGCCAATATATAAAAATAACTATTATATGGTCTCCTTGATGGATGTATTATAGTCTACTCAGCCATGATGAGCCAGATGTCTAGTGTTCATAAGGGAGGGCTATGGTTTAAATCTTGTATGCTTCACTCTATTACCATTTGTATGTCTTTTATGCATATTTTTATATGTTTGTCATCATGACTATAAATCATGTTAGCCATATGAATAGCATTTGTCCAGAATATCCTGACCTTGGGTCCTCAAGCTCCTCAATGACTAGTTTTTGATTTATGTGATTATCTCTAGCCATCTTGTTACTTTTCAGCTTTTTCCCCTTCAGCTTATCCAATCACATTTAACATTCGGATGGCCTTTTGCCTACTGAATAACCCAAGTTAAAAAAACCATGAAATGTGAAGCAAATAAAGCATACTATCATGTATGCACTTTGTCAGCATGTGACGTAAGTGTGACTGCAAGGGGGTAATCTACTTGCACTCATTCAATCTTTTACTCAAGTGGCAAATTGAGAATAATTCACACGCCAGCACAGTTCATACACTCCCAGATGATACACTCTGCCACCCCTACTTGTAAATGTGCAAGAAGTCCCATACATACACACTACTCTCCAAAGGATTAACACTACTGAGGTAATAGGTTCAGAACAACAAGGACCAAGCTTATAATAGTTTTAAGCTTCAATACAAAAAGATGCAGTCAAATAATGATGCCTCTCTCTCTTGAACTCTTCTTCTGCAAACAAAAGGTTCTTGGCCAATTCAAAGCATTTAACTCTTAAAGAAAAGACACATTTTGTATTTTTTTTGTTCATATTTTTCATCCCTGCATTCTAAGAGCTGCAATTTTTCTATTTTTCCCAGAAATAAAATGATAATAAAGGTATCTGCTCCAAGACATCAATTACCCTGGTTCTGCAACTGAATAATGGCCTTTACCTAGCCATTAACATTTGGATTCCACCTGTGACATTTTCATAATAAAATTACCAGCCCTCATGCTAGGATATACTTTCTAAATAGCAGAAATAGGGACTCCATACACTGCGCCACCAAGGGAATGATTCTATAATAAAGTGCCCTTGCAATAAATTATATGTAGGGCGGATTAAGCATACTTTTAAAACCAGAGTAAAAGGTATTTTTATTGTTTTTTTTTCTATATATTCTTTTATATTTTTTGAATTATGTGTAGTTTCTTAATGTGCTAGAGATTTATAAATTTGGATGTGTATTCATTTCTTTGCCACCCTTTCTCTTTTATTTATTCTTTTTTGGTACATAAGATTGCTATGGTTGGGATTCATTAAGGTGCAAGGGTTAATTGCACCAATTGGAAGGGGTCTTTCTTGTGAGTCACCTATTGCTTTATATCTAACTACTTTGGAGCCACCAGTTGCCTACCGCTAAGGAAGAAACACTTTTGTTTTGAAACGTGTTGGTTTGGGGCTTTAGCGTCTTCTGTAGCTGCTGTGTGACATCACCAGCCTCTGTATCGCGGACACATGAGTTAGACGCTATCGGCTGGAGCGCCTGTCACAGTATTATTCCTGCTGACAGACATACAAACATCTTTAAAAAGTCACTGATAAGGCAGTGAATGTTTCATGGTCCCTGAATTAGTGTAGGGGGGGTCACCAGGCCAGCAGTGTTATCTGTGCTATAGATTTCTTTAAATGTTCCTTCTTGCATCTGGTTAAAAAGAAAAGAAATTGGCACAATTGCATAGCAACATTTTCTTCTTAACCAGATGCAAGAAGGAACATTTAAAGAAATTCATTGGACTTCAAGTTTATGGCAATATACCTCCAACATTCTGACTTACACTCAAAGAGCTACCAATTGGGAACCTGCAATTCTGGTGACGTTGGACATACTCTTGCGTCATCTGACAAGATAAATAGGCTGCATACCTTTTGTAGTTGTGTCTCCACTGATTCCTCCACTGTTTTGTATTTTTGATATTAGCCAGCCATTCACCCTCAGTGACTCCCATTACTTTTGAAACCAGATACTATTCCATTGTCAAGTGGGTGATCCCCACCGCCCAACGCCAATCAAATGATAGGGAAAGGGGGGAAGTCCTAAAACAAAAGCAAAAATGGGGGGTAAATCAGTGGGGACATGGCTGTAATGGTATGCAGCCCATTATGCATATTAGATTATGCTACAGGTCCTACATAAAGAGTTTCTGTCCTTATAGTGTAGTTTGTTGTATGTTCAGATACATTTTCTTACATAGTACAAAATATTTTATTGTGTAGTTATGTGAGTTGGTTTCTTCACATAACTGACACTTTAAAGGACTTTATTTAATTGAGCGCTCCCAAGAGAATAGAACTTCTAAAATAATGGCAGATGTTGTTTAAAAGAAAATTCCATCTTTAAGCAGAAATAAGCAGGTGGTTACTGCGAGGATAGAAGACTTTTTGCAATTTATAAAGTTTATTCTAAATTAAGGATTAGCAGTGAAATCCCTGCATTTTCTTAGTATGAGCTACTTTATTAACTTTAAAAATCCTGCTCGATCTCTGGGGAGCCTAACAATACAACGTTCTGTGTTGTCTCACCAGCTTCCATTAAATGGCATAACTTCAAATCTGAAATTGAGCAACTAACTGCCAAACCTTAAAGGGGTATTCTTATTTAGACCCCTTATGGCATAAAGAATGATAGGTGGAGGGGTTCCACCCCTGGGACCCACAGCTGTCAAAACCACATGGCTACTGTGATCCTTGTTCACAGACTAAAAGTAGCCATATATATTTTTACTATTAAAGGGCTTTGTCCAACTTTTAATTGACCTTTTGTCCTGGACAAACAAAGATGGCCGCACCTCTTCTATGACTACCTAGTGCCCACTGTGTATTAGTATGCATCATTAGTCTAAGACACTACACTTGCTTTGATTAACCAGTGCTGCCCTATGAGCAGCGCTGACCAGTCATAGCAGCGTGTAGTGTCTTAGACAACCAATGAGCTCAGTGCTTTCCAGTCAGAGTAGCATGTAGGGACTTAAGCTACTGCATCCTAATGCACACTGCGCATCAGGTAGACAGAGAAGTAGTGTGGCTATCTTTGTTCGTCCAGGTCGAGAGGGTCGCTTTAAGCTATTGATGGCCTGTCCAATAATAAATTGGTATGGGTCTGCTACCCGGGATTCCCGTTGATCAGCTGTTTGCCAGGCTAGTGCACATGTGCATAGAGCTAATTTCTGCAGGAAACAGATAGCTCTATTTCCGTTGTAGTGGACAGATTTGGTAGTACAGGCAAAGATCCCTTTTGCTACAATGTCTGTAATACCAACCCAGGCCACTGTAGTGGGAACAGAGCTGTCCGTTTCCTGCACACAGCAACTCCATGCACAAACACAGCCACTTGGCAAATAGCTGATCAGTAGGAGTCCTGGGCAGTGGATAGACCATCAATAGTGTAAAGCTGGACAACCCCTTTAATGGTAAAAAAATGCCTTTAGTCAATGAATGGTGGTCATGACCTTTCAGTGCGCCAGAACATCAAATCTAGAACAGCTATAAGTTATAGTGATTTTGTCGGGCACCCGGTAAACCCTGCCTGCTTTGCTAGGTCCCACCTGTTTTTTATAAAAGTGGTAAGGGTGGTGAAAAAAAGGGCAAAAAAGTTACAAATTTTGGTGCGAGTTGTGGCTTATGAAAAAATTTGCAACTTTATTTTCATGATAAAATTTTGGCAAACAACTCTTATTCCCACCAATGTGCTGTCAGTTGAGAAGTAATTAAAGATGGCACTCCACATAAAAAGAGCAGTATGATGGCAGTTGCTATTGACCACTGATGATCACTGAGTCTGACTATTGGTTAGTTTTCTTTCACTGTTCTATAATTCCCCCTCACTGCGCTCATGAAAATGTCAATGGTTTCTCCTCTGAATTATATTATGTTCATAGGTGGAATCGGTTAAGAGTCAACAAAAAGCATTAATTGAGAAACTTATTCAAGAGCAGCGAGCTTTAGAGAATGAACTTTTGGAAGGTGACCTTCAGGTAAGTAGCCGGTCATTGTTGTCTACAACAGTGAGAAAATACGAGTTACTTCAGCTGCAAAACCGTTTTCTTTCAGGAATGTGTTAATTCAGAGGAAATAACATTTCAGTGCGGTGAAGTGCCTACAGTTCTCCAGGAGCTATATTGTCCATATCCTGAGCTGAAAACTTCAATCTTAACTGAATACCAGCAACTTGTTCACTTGTACCGGTCCAAGATGGAGGAACTTGATAGTCAATGCAAAGACATGGACAGGTATATACAGTTTTTACATTGATATGATAGATGGATTGTTCTACTTCTAGCTATATTGCTGCAGGAAGCAGACAGCTCTGTACATTGTGCAGTGGTACGGGTTGGTTCTGCAAGCTGAGATCCATTCACTTCAATGGGATTCGGCTTGCAGAACCAACCTGGGCCACTGTGCAAAGCACAAAGCTGTCTGCTTCTTGCAGCACAACAGCCAGAAGTGGAACAACGCCTTTTAAGGGAATCTGTTACCTACTTTTTAGCCCTATAAACTAAGTTTATGGGCTGAAAGTTGGTGACACGTGTAATCCAGGAACGTGTTATACTTAACTTCCCCTTTGGTTTCCCAGTGTGAGCACTGGAAGCTGCCGCTCAAAGCATTAAAGGGGCTCTGTCATTAAAAAACAAACATTCTATACTTACCTATTCCTGCCCCATCAGTCTTCTTCCCACCAATCTTCTCCTGGGTCCTGCAGTTCCCACGGGTCACCTCACCTCCAGACGGCTGATTCTTCTTCTTCCGGTGACGAAGCACCTATTCTCTGCAGTCTCCTTCCTGCAGGTCAGTGTAGGTTATGTCACTAGTGACATAGTGTTCAAAGCCTAGCATGGAGTCTCGAGCTATTGTCGAGACTGCCCATGCGTGCTGTCACTCTGTAATAGTATATGAACTCTTGTGGCGAGACAGTGCACATGCACAGCCTCGGCAATAGATCGGCATTCCTTCCTAGGCAGAGAACATTTTATAACCAGTGACGTAGCCTATACTGACCTACAGGAAGAAGAATGTCGAGAATAGATGCTCCATAACAATAAAAAGAAGAGGATCCGGACGGCTAGAGGTGAGGTGACCCAGGGGACTGGAGAAGAATAGTGAGGAGTAGATGTAGTAAAAAGACTGCCTGGTGAGAAATAGGTAAGTATTGATTTTTTTTTCTTAAATGACAATACCCCTTTAAGTAGTCGTCCCATTTTAATATTAGAATGGGCGGACTGCTTAGCATGGCTCCCCAATGCATTGCAGTGGCAGCTCCTAGCGCTCACATCAGGGAAAATGACAGGGGAGGTAAGTATAATACTTACATCCCCGGACTCCATGGGTCAGCTACTTTTAGCCCATAAGCTTAGCTTATAGGGCTAAAATTAGGTGAGAGGGTCTCTTTAAGTGATTTGTGACTTTTCGTCTGATACAGAACTATAGGCGCCACCAGAAGTATTTGCACAGATGGCAATGTGCGTTCTCATTCTGTTTATTGCACAGGTATGTTATTGCATAGAACAGTAACAGCTGTATTACTCAGGAACATAAGGGTGTATTCACACTTTACGGTTCAGCTATTTTCTTTGCCGTGCCAAAAACTGATTAAACTACTGTAGATTGAACACAGTCTAGAACTGCTATCCCAGCACTGGAGCTGTAATCCCAACAGCACAGTTACTGCTCACAAAAGAATTTATCTTGCATTCTGTAATTACATAAAAAGACAGATTTTGTATTACATGTTGGGAGTCATTCCAATGAAGTATAAAATAGCCCTGCTGTCTCCTCTTATCACATGATTTATGTAACATAAATGCTGCTTAACTAATCAATAGGGAGAAAATAAGCAATTTACATAAGGCGATAGATGAATGAAAAAAGACCCCAAATACACAGATTACACATTTTTGGCTGCACTACATCTGCTATACATCTACAGCAGCCGAGGGAGGGTATATGATTTATATCATAATGATAGATACAGTAAGCTTTATAAAATATCATTGTAGGGAGACAACTGATAAGCATTGGAATGACCTAAAGGCAGCAAAAAGACCAGGAAATAAAGTTTCTATCACCCTTCTCCCACCTCTTCTCTCCATAGACCTCTATGGGCAGCATGAGTTATCATTTTCCTCCACTTCCTGTTCTCTGTCTCTGTTATTGGAGACGGTTATCACATTACAACAGGCAGTAGACAACAAATTAAAAGGAAGAGAGAAGTCCAATTTTAGAGTCTGGGGAGCCCTGCCATTATTAGTGGCGACCCGCATCAATTTAATTAAGATGATAGTCCTACCCAAATGCCTTTACATCCTACAACATATTTCAGCGCCCGACCTGGAAAGATTTTTCCGGACCATGAACTCTCTCATGTCCTCCCTTATATGGGGGAGCTCCCGCCCGAAACTCAAAATCTAAACTCTCCAGAGGCCCCAAAAAGCTGCTGGGTCGGCACTTCCAGATATGTTTCTGTATTATATAGCTAGCCAATTGACCCATTTGAAATGCTGTTGGGAGACAGCCTGTTGCCTAAGGCCTTAGTCACACGGGCGTTTTTTCGTGCGATTTGCGGATCGCAAGACGGATGCGCATCCGCAAATCGCGTGACCGGGGCCAAAAAAATCGCCCGAAAAATCTGCTCCTAGCCGCGTTTCATTAGAAACGGGCTGGAGCTGTCCAGCGCATTGAATTCTATGGAGCCGGCAATACAGCCGGCTCTATTGAAAGCAATGCGCTGCGGGCGAGCGCAGGATGAATTGTCGGGAAGGGCTTAAATATATAAGCCCTTCCCTGCAATTCATCCAGAAAAGTGTAAAAATAAAAAAAATCTATATACTCACCTTGTCCCGGCAGACAGAGTTCAGAGCGGCCGGCCTGCAGTGGGTGTGAAGGGGGTGTGAGTCAGACTTGCCCCTGATTGGCTCAGTGGGTGTGAAGGGGGTGTGAGTCAGCCTTGCCTCTGATTGGCTCAGCGCTGAGCCAATCGGGGGCAAGTCTGACTCACACCCCCTTCACACCCACTGCAGGCCGGCCGCTCTGAACTCCGTCTGCCGGGACAAGGTAAGTATATATATTTTTTATTTTAACACATTTTGTGGATGAATTGCAGGTAAGGGCTTATATATTTAAGCCCTTCCCGACAATTCATCCCGCGCACGCCGGCAGCCCATTGCTTTCAGTGGAACCTGCTGTATTGCCGGCTCCATTGAATTCAATGGGCAAACATCGTTCTTCTCTGCCACAGCTGTTACAGCTGTGGCAGAGAAGAATGATTTGTCTTCTATATGTTCTCAATGAGGTCGGCGCTGCTGCCACCGGCCCCATTGAGCGCATATAGAGAAGAGAACAGGAATCGCAGATCGCAGATAGGTGCAATCTGCGATTTCTGTTCTATAATTTATCGGACGAGCGCATAAAAAGCGCTCATGTGTCCGATACCATTGCAAAGCAATGGTTTTAAAAAATCGCTGGACGCATGCGCATGCGCAAGTTGCGCGAAAAAACGCCCGTCTGACTAAGGCCTAATTCTGAAGCCCATTTAGCAGATGTTCTGAATTTTCCTAGTCTATGGCCAATGTTGGAATTCCCTGCTACAGTAACAGGAAAGATGTTACCCATTCACAGACTGGCGACACAAGTCTGGCACCAGGCTAAGCTGGCTGGCACATTTTCCAACATAGTTGCGGATATACCACTGTGGAGGAACCCTGAGCTGCGGGAGCTATTGCCACTGGCTGGCCTCGCAGCGTGGGGGCGATATGGTATAATGTGCCTGGATGATCTTTATAACTGTAATGTATTGTTATCCTTTGAGTAACTGCAAAATCAATATCAAATACCCCGATCCCACTTCTATAGGTATCTCCAGATTCGGCATGCGCTACGGATGCTATTTCCACCTGCGAGTAGTAATATATGCCACTACCCCCTAATAGAAATTAACGGGTCTCAGGGGCCCCAGACACTTATTTTAACAATATATTCCCATTTAATAACCCTGAAGGCCACTTTGGTGATCCCTCCTTGCCTATCCAAATGGAGATCCCTGATCCCGACGCTGACTGAAGACACATTTTCAGATTTACTAGAATTTCCTTTATTTGTCTCCCCCTCAGTAAACAATAGAGTGATTCAGTTATACATAGTGCATCAGTGCCACCTCACCCCTGTGAGACTACAAAGGATGGGCAGTAATCCATCTACACATTGTATCTGATGCTCATGTACCTTTACCTATTTCTGATACATGATTTGGGAATGTCCGTCGTTCCAGTCGTACTAGGGTGAGCTCAGAAGTTTGTTGTCTGAGATTCTTAATATCCCAGTTCCCGCTATCCCAGAAATCTGTCTCTTCGGCATCCTTGATGAAGAACAATGTCAACATCATGACAGAGTTTTTCTCCGAAAGGTCCTGTTCCTGGCTAGGAAGGTAGTTGCGCTGTGGTGGATGGACCCGAGGGGCCCCTCCATGGCTATGTGGATAAAACTCACTAACACAACTATACCTTTGAGTAACCTGGTCTATAAGGCACATAAGTGCCCAGACAAATTCCAGAAGGTGTGGGGTCGATTGTGCGATTCGTCGCTCACCTTTTTCCCTCCATGATTGCTTTCCTCGGCTATATCAACTCTGCGAAGGGGTTTTCGGTAATCAGCAAATGCTGCAGACAGGTTAAGGTATCTGAATTACATTCTCTGCTGACTGTCCGAAGTGTTCTGCATGCGGGTACCCCGATGACTTTGCTTCAACTATGTCAGGTCCCATATATATATATATATATATAATTTTATTTTTTGGATGGTACTGTAGTTGCTATATACTGTAGCGACATGAGGTTTTTCGTTTCTCCAATATTCATATATGACTCTGTATTGTTAATGTTTCGGGATGCTGTTTATTTTTCAATAAGAGGAGTTTAAAAAAATGAAGAGAGATCCCCAATGACCAGCTCTTTAGAGGGATTTATCAGCACCAAAAGTTTCATTTTAGATAAATATAGCTATTTGCACTTTTACTAATTATCACATTAACGATCATATTAACATAAGTTGTGGCATAGTGCAATGACCATTTTTAAAGCTGCTGCGCTTAGCCTTATAAAGATGGGCAAGCGTATCAGGATGCATGTTTTACCGCTACTTCCTGCAGTAAGGAAGGGACAACAGGGGGCTCAGGACCCCCAGTTTAGATTGCATTTGGAAGTCAATAAGCAAATATTAAATGTTCTTTAGGGTGCATTCACACGAACGTATATCGGCTCGGTTTTCACGCCGAGCTGATATGCGTTGTCCTCATGTGCAGGGGGGGGAGGCTGGAAGAGCCCAGGAGCAGGAACTGAGCTCCCGCCCCCTCTCTGCCTCCTCCCCACCCCCTCTCCGCCCCTCTGCACTATTTGCAATGAGAGGAGATGAGACGGGGCGGGGCTAAGTGCCGTGAATTAGCACCGCCCCCGTCCCACCTCTCCCCATTGCAAATAGTGCAGAGGGGCGGAGAGGAGGCAGAGAGGGGGCGGGGGCTCAGTTCCTGCTCCTGGGCTCTTCCAGCCTCCCCCCCTGCACACAAGGACGACGTATATCGGCTCGGCGTGAAAACCGAGCCGATATACGTTCGTGTGAATGCACTCTCAAACAGTGGTTTTTTTCCTGCAGTGTTTTTCTTCACTTGTCTTGCATTTTTTGGCTCTTTTGGTATTTTTTTCCAAGTGCAGCGTGCTCTACGGGTGCTGTTTTTTCAGACAGTTTGTGGTATTTTTCTCTCTGTAGATCGGCATCGATTTTGTTTTTGTGCCCGCATAAAAATTGCATTCGTAAAAAAGTGTAATGCATTTGTTGTGACATTTTCACATTAAATATCATGTTATTCAAAGAGGATTCTAATCTCTAAATCACGTGATTCTTAATGGGATATAACTGCTGCGACGTGCTGGGTGCGATCAGGATGAAGAGCTGTGGTGACGTCACAACATTATCTCCAACCCATGTGATCACGGCTTAGGCGCATGCCCCCTATCATTCGGTGCAGGACACTGATGAGTGCTTCTTTCCCGTCACTGCAGAAGGTCCCTTATGTGTTGTCTGGCAGAAATCCCTTAGGCTGGGTTCACACAGGGCGGATTTGCCGCGGAAATTTTAGACAGAATTTCACTGTGGCAAATCCGCCTGTGGCCGCTAGTCCCGGATCTGGTCAGCCATGTTGACGAGATTTCTCTTGATCCCCTTAGGAGGTCTTTGTTGGAAATTTCTCAATGTTTGATGTTCTCTTCTTCTCTTTCTCATTTCAATATCTCCTGTGATATATAGACTGATTGGTTGACAAGGAGATGTTTCCCCTAGCAGGACAATCGGCCATAATGCAAGTATATTTATTCTGGACCCGCCTCTACATAGGTGCTGGTGATTTTCCTGCCTGAGGTATTTGGTGAGGCAGTGGACTCCTGTCAGCTAAACACCTATGGTTATTTGTTCTGTGTGGGACTTATTTACTTTTACCTTATACTGTGTTGTATACATTATTCTTTCCATCAGCATTACACATCTTTGCTATCCTCCACCTAGAGACAGATTAAGATCCTGACGTGGGGTTGCCCCTATCGGGGCGGGCGTCCTGCTTTTAGGCAAGGTATGCCAAAACAAAGTTGGTTAGGTATGTAGCCCTATTTTTCTGTTGCCGTTACTTGCATTTTAGTGTTATAATACATGTCTATATTTGTCCATTACAAATATTGTATATATCTAGGTCTGCTGTTTTGGTGATATCCATGGGGGAAGGGATGTGTGTGTGTGGGGGGTGGGGGGTGGGGGGCAAAGTTGTGCCCTATACGAACGTAACAATACTTAAAAACACATTAATAACACAGGTACTATAACACATTGGGCTTTTTTAATGCCCTCAAAAATGCTGTAAAAACTCCAGTAGCATTTTTTAAAAAAAATCTCATATTTTTATATGTAATTTTTGGTTCTTTTATAACCATTAAAAAAAAGAAAACAGTAAAGGAAGCCTTCTTTGTACTTTTTTCTAAAAGCATTGTGGACTACAAAATAGTATTATTTTTAGAACACTGTTTTACTTAGTAGTGCGCACTTAGAATGGGAAACAGCACTCGCTATAAAAACACTTGGACACATGGAAATACAATATTTATATTTTGAGTGAGATTTCTGGAACTTATCTACCCTGCCACCCACCGCAGCGAGAAAAGCCGGACAGTTCTGGTATATGGTTTAATTCCCTTTAAGCAAAGAGGAATTAGCAATGTGTATGAATGGCAATACATTGTTTTTATTTGCTCTTTGTCTATGTGCTACAATATCTTGTATTTATTACTTTGCTGAAATAATATTTAATTTCCCACTACGGTAACTGCAGAAGGATTAGTGACAATTGTGTTTGAGTAATCCATGAGCATCCCAAACGAAAAGAAAAAACATGTTTCCATTTCACTTCCTATGAATTAGAGCATTACAGCTAATACCAGAGCATTATAGGAAATGATAATTTAACATCAGAAATTCAATTACCAGTTCTGCATCGGTTAAGGGAAGAAAAAGCTTTATTATCTATTTTATACTCATTGAATGGAAGTCAGAGAATAGGCAATATTTCATTAGTTTATTAAAGCACCGTTAAGCCAAAAAGGCAATCTATAGTATATAGAAAGCCAGAAACAATATCCCCAATGTGCGTGCAAATCTAGCTTTACACAGGGCATTACATTGCAGATCTGTTGTGCCCAAACTCGTTTTATAGAAGAATATGTTAGATTTTTATTTAAAGGGGTTATTTCACCAAATTCATTTATCTGCAAGATAGGAGATAAATGTATGATCGGTGTAGGTCCCACCTCAGGGATCATGAGAATGGCGCACCGCAAGTCCTCCGAGTGAATGCAGTGGTGGTGTGCAAGTCTGACCAATACTCCATTCACTGTTTGTGGAGATAGTTAAATGCTGCTAGAGGTGTAGCTAGATGTTTTTGGGCCCTAATGACAAATCTGTAACAGGACCCCCTACCTGCTATATGCCATTTATCATACCTGTACCTTCCTATGTGATTGAGGGGCCTTTAGACCCCATTGGGCTTTAGGGCCTATTAGTGACTAATACCTCTATATCTCCTATAGCTACGCCCCTGAGCGTTGCATTTCCATTTCCATCAACCCAATAGAAATCAGGGGATTCGAGATATGCCATTCTCATGACCCCAGTGGTCAGGCTCACGGTGATAAATGATTTTGATAGGGTAAACCCTGTAAGGAGTCTAGGGTCTATACAACTCTGAGTATAAAATGAATGCTCTATTTACCCTAAATATGACCGGGTTGGATGCAGAAGTGTAATAGGAGGCAGTGCTTCCATTAATTTCACTTGGAGTGAATCCCTCTATGACACTTCTGCTTCTGACCCCTCTGACAATGTCTGGCCCTGCTGCACTGACAGCGGTCTTGGTGATCAGCTCATCGCTGGCGATCCTGAGCAGCAGGCCCCCAGCAATTAGCTATTGATGGCTAATCATTACCTCAGTATATGTGTGGCAATGTCCTTATAATCATATTTTTCTATAATAGAAATCCGCTCCCCCATACACTGACTTTCTGGTGAGCTCCTGATAGACTTGTGTTTATACACAGCAGCCAGTTCGAGACGGCAGAACTTCAGGGGGAGGGACAGCAGCAGCCTGAACCAATGATGAAGCATGGAGTGTCTCTCAGACTACCTTAACTCTACCCTAATGGAGTTATGGACCTATTTGTAATACCATTCACAGTACAGTAACAGTGCATATTGTGTGACCATATAACCGAGACAGCCATTGTGCCCCCATAGGGAAGGGCCTGTATAAAGTGCCCCCTTTCTTCTGTGTAGAATCATAGAATGGTAGAGTTGGAAGGGACCTCCATGGTCATCGGGTCCAACCCCCTGCTCAGTGCAAGATCACTAAAACACCCCAGACAGATATTTGTCCAGCCTTTGTTTGAAGATTTCTCACAACCTCCCGTGGTAACCTGTTCCACTCATTGATCACCCTCCCTGTCTAATATCTATATTCATCTCATTGCTTCTAGTCTTTCCTTGTGCAAATGAGAATTTTGGTGATATCTGTGGGGGTGCGGTGGGGGGGTGGTGGGGGGGGGGGCGTAACTTGCGCCCTGTACGATATCAATGGTGAGTATGCCAGAATTAGCCAGAATGAGACTCGCATCAAGCTAATATGACTAGATCTGAGAACAATGTGGCCATAATATACCAGCTGTACCTACCTCAGGCATATTGTACTAGAAGTGGAATCATGAGTTTCATGGACTCTAGTGCCCAACCAACCTTGGCAAAAATAAGCTGCTTTTTCCTCTTGCATTCATTGTATATATGAATTGTATTTTCTATTTAGCCAAAAAAAGGCATGAATTGTCACACTGGAAGACATTTGCGTTGATTACAATTGCATATTGCTGTGCAGCTGAAATAAAGCTGCCAGTACATATGACTTGGCTACCAACTTGTGCCAGATTCTAAGCTCTGTGCCAGGATCCCTTTGCCTGCATATGAATACTAACAAGGGCTGCAGACAGACTTCTCTTGATACGAAAGTCTCTGCCTGCTTGTCATGCCGGTATCTGGTGTTATCCTACAAGTATCTAGAATTAATGGAACAGTACAACACTTCACTAATCCTTATCTGATGTAAGGGGCAGATCGATTTCATTAAAGGGGGTGGGGGGTTAATTCATTTGATGGTAGCAACTCTGCATAAGGATGCTTTTAGATGGAATGATTGTCGTTCATAAAATCGTTCAAACAAGCAAAAGTGAACAATAATTGTTCAATCTAACCGCGAGCCAACAACTGACCAACGAACATAATTGTTTGCTTTTCGCTCGTTGTTCATTTTATGCTGACATAAAAATCATCGTTGGCTTGTTCACTTATCGTTCGGGGTAAACTGCGCTCTTTCGGGCATTCTTATTTACTTATGTGGGGAATGTGAAGGACTGAACGTTTCTTGCTTGAACAAGCCAACGATGTATCTGCCTGTCTAAACAGGCTGTATGAGCGGACGAGCTAACGATGACGTAACTCGCTCAAATGATAAATCGGCTCGTCTGAAAGTACCACAGGAGTGTGCTGAGCTGCATGCAACTCCAGATAAGGTAAAAAAGGGATGCTACAAATATAGTAGTCTTCATAAAGCCTCAGCGTTAAAAAAAGATCTATTAAGTCTCCTGACTTGTCCATTTTAGCAGATACCTATGAAATAAAAAGGCAGGTGCTCCACTCCTTAGAACTCTGCATTGTGCAATTTCACTGTTATTTCTCCTGGACATGCGTGAATATGGGGAATTACCATTCCTCTTGTCAAAGCCGGGTGTCCTTACACAGTATGACACAAGGGAAATGGTAACACCCTGTTGTCAATTTATTAACACATTTTCAGTAAGAATAGTGCAGAGTCCGAGGAGCGGGCCCCAGCCTAGGAGACGGCTGGGATGAGTTTAGGCCTTGTCACTGTGGCACTACTATATCCCACCCGGAGGGTAACCAGGGACAGGTCCACGGGGCCGAAGGCAGGCTATTAAATAGGTTAACACACCAATGGTACTCCTTAGTCCTTTTGTCACTCGTGATGCCACCGTTCTTTCTTCTGCGTTGAATCCAGTTGTTAACAATAAAGAGTCCACACACACGAATTTAACTTTCAGAGCCAAACCGGGAATGGTCGGTGAAGCTCGTTTACTGGGACAACTTTGTACAGTTCAGCATTACATGCCAGCAGGAAAGCAGCACAAAACAAAGTAGTGTGACAGGGAGGCTCACGGGTAGGCAGGAGAAACCACAGTCCTCTTTTCTGTGGGTCCTGATCCTGGCAACGCACTTCTGTCTCTCTCCAGCTCTCTACTGGTCATCACTCTCATTTTGGAGTAGGTACACTGCATGGCAGCTCCTCATTCTCTCTCTTTCTCTCTCTTTTTCTCAGCGTTTAAGGGTAACACTGGCATCTCCTGGGTAAAGCAAGCCCAGGGTAGGCTTTGGATACCTCTCAGCATCTTCCATTCCTGACCATACAGAGCAGATGGTGTCTGTGTGGCTCGCTTGCAGAACAGCACTTTCTCTAGCTCTTCTCTCTTGCAAACCCAAAACAGATCAAACAGAAAAACCCTCTTGCACACACCTTGCAATCACATATATACAACAATGTCACATGACATACAAGAGATACATTTTCAGACATAACCCAGACAATAACCCATTCAGTGCTGCAGCTAGGCAATACACATCATATTCATATACATAGAAGACACTGACACTACAGTAAGCAGAAGACAAATACATTCACACTGATGGAGGGGCCCCACTAACTCTGGGCCTTCACAATAGCACAACGTGGAGTTCTGAATGAAAGTGCGTCAGCATTTTTATTTTATGAAGTGTATAATTCCACCTCTAAAACCCGCGTCTTCCTGATGCAGTTTTTTGGTGCTAATCTGAATGTGAGATTCCAACATGGAAATGTGATTTTTTTTTTTTTTTCTCCATGTAGGAATTCCGCACAAACATTTTGCCCATTGACAGGTCACATTCCACGTGTGAAAAGTTCTACAGCCAAATATAGCAAATCATTATAAAGTCTACATATGTAGCGTTTTTGTATGTTGCAGTTTATTATATTTCTGCAGGCATTGTATTAAGATGTGCCACAGGCAGGGCTTAATAGGCAGAAATACATGGCAGCCCTGAGGCCCCAGGCTGCTATGACACCCGAACGGTACTTCACCATCTTGTCGAGGGCAAGCTTTTCGGGTGAAAACGGGAGTTCAGTATTGGACCATTTGACAGAATTGACAGAGGCATCTAAATGATTAACCGCCGTGATCGCACCCATTAAAGTGTTTTGTCTTTAGGCAGACTGATGTTGGGCGTAACAATAAAATTGCAGCACGTCCTACTTTGATCTGTATTCACGGACCAGAATTGCCCATGAAAGTGTATGGGAGTGTAAATAAAATACAGCGAACGCGGATGTTACATGCATGTGCGCTGCGTTTTTATACTTATCCACTTAAAAAAAAAAAAAAGCAAGAAATTCTCTTTATTTTATGTTTTCACTGTTTCCTAGCAATGACATGTGGATGGCACACGGATGTAAAAAAACGCACATGTGCTGCAGTTGCTTACGCCCGTGCGAATGAGCCCTAAGGCATCATAGAATACTTTTCGGAATTAGATTTTCTTGACACAAGTCATTTCTTTATTCTTTCCTGCGGAAATCCCCTGTTTAAAGTCTTGGATTTGGCAGAGTAATTAGATGTCTTTGTGAGGAGAAGGACCTGGAAGTTTTACTGTGCGAGTCTCTGTACAAGTGTGGGAGGACTGAGTGTTCCTGACAGAAACAGATGTATGAACCTGCTCTGGAAGACAATGGGCTTTAGTGCAGAATCAAACTCCTTTGCAATTTCACGTCGCTTCGGGGCTGTTAGGGGGTACAGGAGTTCTCTGGCCTATTTCACTGCCGATATCATGAAGCACAGCTTTGTGTTCAGATTTTTTCACATTAGCTGGCATTCATTTCAACTAATGCTTAGGAAAGGCTAGTTAACCTTAATTCAACGAAATGCGCTTTGAAGTTTTGGCTTAGCATAAAACTGTGATGTTTAAAGACTTTGACCAGCAAGTATTGTGATGGCTTTGTCTGCTCAGCCTCCCACATCTTCTCAGAATAGTCCATCTGTACAAGGAACTGATAGTATTTAAAGGCTTAGTGACATCACAGAGAGTTTATCGTATCCTTTACTTTAAACCATGCTTAACCCTTTATTGAACGCCAATACACTTTTTATAGTGGTCGCTAATGGGGTTTACTCTGATTAATGTGCCTTATTATGGCATCGAAAGCCTGGCATGAGTGTCCTGTTCCGGATATAGTGAAACCTCAGCTGTTTAATGACAGCCGGGCTCCTGCTCAAATGGCCAGCTAACTCAAATTCTGCTTAAAGGGGTTATTCTAAAATCTAAAGTTATCCCCTATCCAAAGAATAAGGGATAACTTTGATCGGTGGGGGTCTCAGCGGTGAGACCCCCACCCATCCCAAGAATGGGGATCTGCTGCCCCCTTTCCTTCTCATTGTGGCCTCATTGCACTCACCATACTGAGGAGGAAATTTAATAGAACGGTGGTGTGCATGCCCAGTACTGCTCCATTCATCTTCAATGGGACTGCCGGAAATTGCTTTGGGTGGAAGAAGCAACCACTCAGTGAAGAGAAGAGGGGGACATATGACCTTTGTTAGTGAAATCTACACCCATCATAAAGTGATCTTCCTTCCTGTGGATGGGGGATAACTTTAGATTTTGGCATAAGTCCCTTTAACTCCTTAGATGTCCTGGTCAATGCTGATTGCAGCATCTAAGTGGTTTACAAAAGAAGCGGTCTCCCTTTGTACCCTATCAGCCTCCCGTAACTTGATTGCAGGGTGCCAATGGGTTGCTGTCACACCAGAGGCCTAACAATGGCCTCTAGGTCTGACATCTATGGAAGCCTCTTAGGGCTTGCCAGAAGCAACTAATAAAAGCATGCATTTTGGCAGGTCCACATCAAAGGATCATTTACATGAGAAGTAATAATCCAATCCAAAGCTAATAGATTTCTTACATTTGTAGAATCACGGCTAATTGCAAATTGCAATGCGACTGCATTCGCTTACGTTAAGATGCAATGCAGTAAGGCCATAATGCAATCACTGACTATGCGATGTGTGTTGCTGCCCAAATCCCCATGTTCCCCTAGCCTCAGGCTGCATGCGGAATCCAGCCTGGCAGTAGCGGCGTCCAGGCGTACCTGGTTTCTTTTCGCTTCATCTGTACTGCAGAAGGTCCGCATGACTCGCTGTCAGACATGCGCAGTTCAGTTTTTTTTTTTTAACTCCTGCTTTTCCCGTGGAATCCGGGTCCTGTCCGCAATGTCAATTGCAGATGGGCCGCGGGTCGGACGACTTCCATTGTCTTCAATAAAAGCCATTTGTGCAGACACTGCAGGAAAATGAAGCATGCTGCGATTTTTCATCCGCAAGTGGAAGCTGCAATTGGTTTCCGCTCATGTGCATGAAGGATCAATTTTGCATAGCATGCTATGGGCAGTATTTGCTGCAGAACACGGAGGCGGTCGTCCGCTCAGGATTCCGCAATTCAAATAAATCTGCCCGTGTGCATTCACACTTAGGCTAGTTTCACAAGAGCGTTTTATCGTGACGATTTAGTTGTGATAAAAACACTGTCCAAAAATCGCGACCATCTGACGCATTGGATTCCAATGCATTTGTTCAGATTGGAGATTTTCTGGTCCGTAAAATCGGTCATCCGGAAAAGATGTGCATACGGTGCGCATTCCGGACAGCCGCTTTTACGCCAGCTGGAAAAGATAGGACTTGTCCTCTCTTTTGCCGGAATACATCGGCCATTCCCATAGACTCCTATGAGAGCCTATGAGAGCCGTGAAAAAAGGGAAGGGGCAGTGAATTTAGCATGACAAGTGCTGCTAAAGTCCCTCCCCTTCCCGGCAGCTCTCCTAGGCTTCTATGGAAGGGGAGGGGAGAGAAAGTCTCTCCCCCCAGGCCATGAAATTCTGGGTTGCGTCATATGGACACCACAGTCCAGCCGTGTGAATGGGTGAGAAAACGGGAGATTTAGCCGCGACTTGGTCATGCGATTTTCGGCCACGATTTGGGCGGCCGAAAATTGCAGCACCCATGTAAAAAGGCCCTTATGGTGAGCAATAAGATTTTCTCCAACACTATACTAACCTGGTCCTTGTCTAGAGAAAATTATTCTAACATCTCGAGACAAAGAGGGTTTTGCATTTACCTAAATTACCTAAAATTGGGAGAACTGTTCCTTGCAATCAACATTTGCATCAGTTTAGGCAATCACACCCCATAAGCGTCACACCACATTATTTCCCCCTGGCATCATAGTTAGCTATTATGAAGCTAGTATTATTACTGATGATAGTGCAAGCCAAGCTGGATCTCTTGTAGAGGTTTCTCTATTATTTTGCCTGAGGGTAAAGGCTTATTTTAGCTATGAGTTGGCACGGGTCTTCCATTCTTTATATAGGCTTTTAGCTCCAAAGCCAAGTTTTATCTGTATATTCAGTGAGGCGTAAAGTGTTATATTATACTCCAAAACTGTACATGCAGCAATGTTGGCAGGAGAAGTGGAGGGATAACTGATGTATACTTTACAACTAAATCAAGTTTGATTTATTTAATTTGGGTGCAGGCGGTATTGGGGACATATGTGTAGGAGGAATTGTGCTTAACATCCTGGTAAGAAGCTGACATCGGACGACTATCAGCAGATGTTGTTGTGTTGTTGAGAATTTAATTGCAATATGTTTTTCCTTCATATCTTCAAGCTGCTTGTGTTCAATCACCTTCATATGTCTATTAATTCTGTTTCCACATTGAATTGGACTAGTCGCCTACACTATTTTGGTTCCCACACTGCTTGCAAGCAATAACTCAAACCTCAGATTGCCTATATTTGGGCCATGCCTACTTCACCCTTTACAGGGTCTTATTCTGATAAAATCAAGGCAGTGTGAAGGTAAAGGTATAGTCTAAGGCAGTGTTTCCCAACTTTTTCCATCTCGGGGCACCCATAGAAAAAAATGTATACCGCGGGCACCCCTACCAAAAATTGCTCCGCCCCAAACAGCAATGTGCAGGGTCACTGCCCCTCTCCAAAAACAATGTGCGGCGTCTCTTCTCCTCCCCAAACAACAATGTGCAGCCTCACTGCCCCTTTCAAACAGCAATGTATGGTGTCACTGCCCCTTCCCAAAAAACAATGATCTTCTGTTGGCTTTGAGCTGGAAGGGAAGTGGGAAAATGTGAATGGTGGATGATTTATTGCCAACCTGAGAGCCACAGCACCCTTGGTGGGTTCTCATGGAATGCAAGGGTGGCACAGCACCCCAGTTGTGAATCGCTGGTCTATGGTCTTTGGTCTTTTATGTCTCGGGTTTCCACAAAAATGGTCCTTGTCATGTGTATGATATCATTTTAGGCATTAGCCTATTGTAATATATGAGAAGGTTATGAGACCTCCTTAAAGACTATGGAAACCTTTGTGCATGAAAATAAATACACACAAATCGTACTAAGTCTGTGTGGGAGAAAATGCTTTTAGAAAGCCTCACATGTGGTTCGCAGGCCTTCCTACATTCATGTTTCTGGAGTGTTCCAGCACTGATCAGCTGGTCTTTGTCATAAATACGCACAAGATCAACTCTCCAGTTTCATTTCTAAAAAAGACATTGATTAAAAAAGTCCAAAGGTCTACTTAGCCTTTAAGATGACGGGATAGCTGTGGGATGAGCTTAAATAGGTTTGTTTCATAGAACAGCCCATCACCTATCCACAGAATGGGTAATACGTAGCTGATCATTCGGTGTCCAACCACTGGGATCCCCACCAATCACGACAATGGAGGTCCAGAGCGTCCCTGAATGAATGGGGTGGTGCTCACCTGTGCACACTACCGCTCTATGCATTTCAATTGGAGTGCTGAAGGTAGCTGAGCACTTGTACTCCGCTATCTCCATCAGTCCCTTTGAATTAATAGAGTGGTAGTGTACACAGGTGAGCACCCACCTTATTGATTCAGGTAGACTTGGAACCCATGTTTTCATGATCAGTAGGGTTCCCAACGGTCGGACCTCCATCAATCAACTATCTATCACCTATCCTGTGGATAGATGATAAGTTATTTTTATGGGACAACAGCTTTAAGGGATTACCAAGTGAAGGAAAATAATAATGGAAATTTACTGGAAACTGCAAATCATTAAAATACCTTGTCAAAATTTAGGTGACATTTATAACAAATGGGTTTTATTCAGATATTTCTTAAAACAAGGATTGAATTGTGTGGAACGTATCAGTGCCCATCTTGCTAACTTTACAGTAGGAGCTTTTCTAGCTTCTCATTAAAGGGGTTTCTGGGCAAAAACTATCTTAAGGATAGGTTGTTAAAAGTTGATCGTTGGGGACCTACTGCTTAGAATCCCTGGCGATGAATTGATTGCCCAGGCTGCTGTCAGTGCAGCAGAGCCGGACGTTGTTAAAGGGAATGGGGGAGGAAGTGCTATAGCTGATATTACTCCCATTGAAATCAATGGGAGGTGAAGTTGGCTATTACACTTCCGCCTCTGACAGCTAGGTTGGATATAGAATAGTAATAGCCATTTCATCTCTCATTGATTTCTAGGGGAGTGAAGCCAACTAAGAAACTTCCTTTCCTGTCCTCTGTGATGACGTATGACTCCGCTGCATTGACAGCAGACTGGGCAATAAACCCATCGCTGAGGATTGGCAGTAGTGGGTGCCCAGCGATTAACTATTGATGACCTATCCTGAGGATAGGTCAGCAGTGTTTTTTTGCCCAGAAACCCCTTTAAAGCAATTGTCTAGTTTAGATAGCCCACTTCAAACACCCTAATAGGTAATTAAAGGGAATGTATAATCTCAAAATGTTGCAGACCTTTTTTTTTTCATTTTTCCATCCCCATATTCAAAAAGTCATATTTTTTTGTTTTTAATGGTGCCATTTAACATAATGCTGCATATAATGTATTGGTAAACTTTTTTGAATTTCAAATTGAAATAGAAAAATACACAATTTTGCCATTTTGGGGGGAGTTTGGTATACATGGTGATCACGGTGCAATAGAAAGGATATGTTATCTGCATTCTGTGGGTCAGTGTGATTACAGTGTTTTTTCTTACTTAAAGAATAAAAATTGCTTTCTTTTGCTATCTTTTAGCACCTAAAATGTTTATTTTTCCATCAGTGGAGCTGATTGAGGGCTCATTTTTTGCGTGGCATAGAATCCTAGAATGGTACAGTTGGAAGGGACCTCCAGGGTCATCAGGTTCAACCCCCGCCTCTCTGCAGGATTCACTAAATCATCCCATACAGATGTCTGTCCAGCCTTTCTTTGAACACTTCCATTGCTGGAGAACTCACCACCTACCATGGTAGCCTGTTCCACTCAGTGATCACCCTCATTGTCAAAGTTTTTTCTAATATCTAATTTGTGTTTCCTACCTTTCAGTTTCATCCCATTGCTTCTAGTCTTTCTTTGTGCAAATGAGAATAGGGCTGATGCCTCTGCACTGTGACAGCCCTTCAGATATTTGTAGACAGCTATTAAAGGGGTTGTCCCGCGGCAGCAAGTGGGTCTATACACTTCTGTATGGCCATATTAATGCACTTTGTAATGTACATTGTGCATTAATTATGAGCCATACAGAAGTTATAAAAAGTTTTTTACTTACCTGCTCCGTTGCTAGCGTCCTCGTTCCCATGGAGCCGACTAATTTTCGCCCTCCGATGGCCAAATTAGCCGCGCTTGCGCAGTCCGAGTCTTCTGCTCTCTTCAATGGAGCCGCTCGTGCAGAATGCCGGCTCCGTGTAGCTCCGCCCCGTCACGTGCCGATTCCAGCCAATCAGGAGGCTGGAATCGGCAATGGACCGCACAGAAGAGCTGCGGTCCACGGAGGAAGAGGATCCCGGCGGCCATCTTCACCGGTAAGTATAGAAGTCACCGGAGCGCGGGGATTAAGGTAAGCGCTCCGGTAAGCTTTCTTTAGGTCCCTGCATCGGGGTTGTCTCGCGCCGAACGGGGGGGGGGGGGGTTGAAAAAAAAACAAACCCGTTTCGGCGCGGGACAACCCCTTTAAGTCTCCTCTCAGCCTTCTTTTTGCAAGGTAAACATTCCCAGATCCTTTAACCGTTCCTCATAGGACATGATTTGCAGACCGCTCACCATCTTGGTAACTCTTCTCTGAACTTGCTCCAGTTTGTCTGTGTCTTTTTTAAAGTGGGGTGCCCAGAACTGGACACAGTATTCCAGATGACTAAGGAAGAGTAGAGGGGGATAATTACCTAACGTGATCTAATACATCCAAGAATTGTGTTAGCCTTTTTAGCTGCTGCATCACATTGTTGACTCGTGTTCAGTCTATGATCTATTAGTATACCCAAGTCTTTTTCCCATGTGCTGCTGCTTAGCCCAATTCCTCCCATTCTGTATGTGGCAACCTGTAGCTTTTATTTGTACCATGTTGGGGTACATACCAAATATTTGATCACTTTTATTCACATTTTTCTTGGAGATGGGATGACCAAAAAAAGCGCAGTTCTAGAATTGCTTATCTTTTTTTTGCAGTGTTCAACATACAGGATAGATAATGTGATGTTTTAATTAATTGGATTGTTATGAACACAGCAATATCAACTGTTTTGTTTTTTCTCTTGATCCAACAACTTGAAAGAGGGTTTTTTAAAACTTTTATTATTTTTTTAAATTAATTGATAATTGGAAAAAAAAACGTATTAGTCTAATTTTTCATTTATTTATTTTTAGTTCCCATAGGGGACTGGAACTGGTGATCATCTGTTTGCATGTAAAAAATAATTGCCATACATCAATATTGCAGTATATTGTACTTTTACAGGCATCCTCTTAAAGGGGTTGTCCCGCGGCAGCAAGTGGGTCTATACACTTCTGTATGGCCATATTAATGCACTTTGTAATGTACATTGTGCATTAATTATGAGCCATACAGAAGTTATAAGAAGTTTTTCACTTACCTGCTCCGTTGCTAGCGTCCTCGTTTCCATGGAGCCCGTCTAATTTTCGGCGTCTAATGGCCAAATTAGACGCGCTTGCGCAGTCCGGGTCTTCTTCGTTTCTCAATGGGGCCGCTCGTGCAGGATGCCGGCTCCGTGTAGCTCCGCCCCGTCACGTGCCGATTCCAGCCAATCAGGAAAAAAAAAACCCGTTTCGGTGCGGGACAACCCCTTTAAGCCCTGCTAAAGGCACAACGTAATAGGAAGCCATCCATGGCAGGTCTAGGGGGCCTTCACAATGGCCTAGGCTGCTATGGTTAACCAAACAGCAGCCTGTAATCTCATTGCGGACCGGCTGTGTGAAAGATAGAGGGAGCCACCTCCCTCTGTGTCAGGCTATTGTCAGAACTGACAGTAGCATCTAAAAGGTTAACTGCCAGGATTGGAGTTACCTCCTATCTCAGCAGTTGCAGCTAGACGTAGCCGCCTCTATACAATGACACCCAGCATCTTCCATACATATTGGGAAAGGGTTAAATTTGGTTTTGAATGCAATTTTTTTTATTTTTTCCTCTTTTCTATGTGACTGCATTAAAAAAAAACTTGAAATATTGCTGTTTTCACAGTGGTCACTAGAGCAGGCACAGTGGGCTGATTTACAGGGCGAAGGCTTTCACTTGTCAGCTGTGCTGTACAGATTGGAGAGTTAGCAGAATCATCTGATTAGAAAGTGGGGTATTTAATGACAGCTCTGTTGTACTGCTGGAGACCTAAATATGGCAGGATAGTAAGGCTGAATGCAGACGGCCGGGTCGGATTCCGACTGCGAAATTCTCGCAGCAAGATGCGACCCATGGCCCTGCAGTGACCTCTCACTGACCCGTTCGGCATCTTTTCTCTCTGCTCTGCGATGTGCCGGCTGGCGCACAGCCACACATGCGCAGTGCAGACCCGGCCCGTCAGCGATGACTCACCAGTGCGAGCCTATGCGAGGCTCACACTGAAATAGGACATGCCTCGATTTTGTTACCACGCGAGTTTTCACAAGCTCAAATCCCGGCTGTCTGCATAGGATTGCATAAACTAATGCAATCCTATGGCAGCGTGCAACAGCGGAAATTCTGCAAGAAGTCTCGTTGCAGAATTTCCGCCCATGTGCATTCAGCCTAACACAACAGATAAGGCTCTGTACTCAAGTCCCTTGTAAAATGGAAGTGAAAAAAAATACATAAAAAGAATTCTCGCAGCGGGACCAGACCCAAGCCCCTGCAGGGACCAGCGCGGCACTCACCTCTCCCGTGGCTGCGGCTCTTTGATGTGCTCTGCCAGCCCCGCATGGAAATAGAGCATTGCACGATCTGTTTTCTGCGCGAGATTTCTAATGCAATCCTATGGCAGCTTCCACGGGCGGAAATTCTGCAGGAAATCCCGCCGCAGAATTTCCGCTTGTGTGCAGGGGGGCTAAGTAAATGTTTTTTCCTATAAAACAGATACAACAATAAAAAGTAAACATAATTGTCAGCCCCATCGATGGAGAAAATAAAGTTATGGGACTTTGAATATGACAGCAAAAAATATTTTATTTTATAAAAGAGTTTTTAATTTTTAAAACTAGTAAGACAAAAGAAAACTATGAACATAGTATCGTCATAATGGAACCATAGCATGAAGCTAACCTGATGGCTGTAACATTGATCCCCCTCCCCGCCAAAAAATGGCGTATTTGCATTTTTTCCACCCATTTCTTTCTGCTCCACTTAAAATTTTTTAAACATTTTCCAATACATCATACAGTGTGGTGCATTTCAGCTTGTTTTCAAAGGGACAAGGAAGATTATCAAACACGAATGAAACCCCCCAAAATGGTTGATTTAACCCTTTCCAATCCACTGTCTGACATCTAAAGACATTCTGATTGAAGGCTGTACAGCTTCCGATGTTGGAAGACATCCGTCAGGGTATTCTTACTGTAGATTACTGGCCACTCTGTTGTCGGGGGCCTCTCCTGCATGTCCAATACCGCAGTACTGACTCTAGCCAGCAGGTGGCGGCATTGTATAATGGCAGAAAGAGAAGGCCTCCTAGGGAACCGTAAATCCAAAATTGGATTGCAAAGGGTTAAGAATACATTTAATATGCCAGTCTTAAACTAAAGCTCTTTAAAGTAAAATGCAACAAATGTATCAAGAGGTGCACGCCTTATAATAAATTTGGCTACATGAAGTGTTCTAAAGATAAAAAATAAAATCTATGCTTGCCATGAACTGGCGTCGATTTGCGATACTATTTGCGCTATTAGTATCCATCCTCGTGGAGGACCCAACTGTGTGTTATGCAGACAGATCAGTGATTTTATTAGGCACTGTGTAATACTTCTTTTCACTTGTGGTGGCGCTGCAGTAGATTGTAAAGAGTATTCCCATCTCTGCATGTCATGGTGAAGATAAGAATACCCATCTACATGCTGCAACCGGGTGGCTGGGAAAAATGTTGAGTAGGCTGCAATACCATTTCCCTAACTCTCGCAGAAGTGAATGGGCATCATGGAAATAGCGTATCACTGCAGGTTTTGATGTTTCTGGAGTGTAGCTCAACGTGCAACACCGTTTTCGTAACTCTCATTCACGTCTATTGAAGTTGTGGAAACAGTATAACAGCCCACTTGGCTGTTTCCGTACTCCAGACCACCACATACAACTAGGTCAGATCTCAAGATTGGTGTGGACCCCAGAGGTGGAACGCGTGTCTTTTATGGCATGTCATGTGGATGCGTCATAAAAGTCAGAGATGGGAATACCACTTTAAACCCTACCTGGTTCCTCCTGCAGATTACAGCTCTTTGGTCGGAGTCCTAGTAATGGAATATCTTGAGATTAGCATATTGTTGTAGGACCCTTCTTACAAAAAGGGATTATCCACAGTATATACCAAAACACACCGTTTTATATTTTTTGTAGCGACTGTAAATGGAGTCATGAAGATCATTGGATTTGTCAGACAATTGTTAGCCAGTATCCAAGTGACCTTCCTAATAGAAGAACTCTGTACTTGGATTTGTTATCTAGACACCTTCCACACAAATCAAGGCAGGAGCTGGTAAGTACATTTATTTTACGTCCTAGACTATAATTATGAATATACACATGATTACTTCAAAACTGAAATGAAGAAGGTTAATAAAAACACAGTAAACACCGTAATCATATAATAGTGTAACGCCTACGTACTGCATGGCATCATAAGAGAACTGCTTGCATGAGTAATGAAGCACTCTTGTGGTTTTGGATCTCAAGAGAAAACTGCAGAAGAGTAGAGGTCTTCAACTTTCCATTCTTCAACCTCTAATACTGCTCTTAAAAACAACCCCAAATGCTTGTATACCCAAACACCCCATAATGCCATAGATATGGGGATTTGTCTGGGATTGTATTCACATTGGGGTAGAGGGTTCAGTAGTACTGAGGCAATGATATATTTAAAGGAGAGGTCCAGCTTTAAGCTACTGATGGCCTATCCTTAGCAGAGGTCATTAGTAGTAGATCAGCAGAATTTTGCTGACCAAAACCCTCGCCAATCACCTGATCACCAAGCTAGTGCACGCATGCACTTAGCTGATATCTGCAGGAAGCAGACAGCTCTATTCCCACTGCAGTGGTCAGGCTTAGTATAAAGGCAAAGTTCCCATTCACTTCAAATGAAGCTGGGCCTGTAATACCAAGTCTCGCCACTGCTGTGGGAACAGAGTTGTCTGCTTTCTGCAGAAATCAGCTCAGTGCATAAGTGCATTCTTCCATCAAACAGCTGATAGCTAGAGATCTGGGTGGCAGACCCTTTGCAATCTGCTACTGATGACCTATCCTGTAGATAAGCCAGCAATAGCTTACAAATGAACAACCACTTTGCTCATTGAATGGGTAGCTTTCATTTTGAAGACCTAATTTTAGTCGTGTACTGTAACTTGTGGTCTTGCAATGTTTTTGACAATCAAGGCAAATGTACTAAAGATGATTTTAGCCATTTATACATTAACGAGTCATGCAGGTGACTTACCTTTCCTACGCTTTCTACCTTCACTACATGAACAAATCATTAAGAGAACAATAGCTCTATGTTCCATCCTGGACCTGCACTATTTGTCCATGACTTTCATGCCTAGACGCGACCCATTCCTATCTGTGATGAGAAATTTGGATTTTTTTTCTTCATCCAGCAAAGTCTAGCTATAATATTTTCAACATGTACATTTTCCAAGCTGTAACATAACGCCATTATTATCTCTACCTACTACCAATCCTTAGGACATTGAATACAACAGTGGTGTAACTGCAGAGATGACAATTGCTCTATTAAGGGTGCCTTTACACTGGCGATCAAGTCGCATGATTTCCCAGCACTGGGAGGCTGCGAGAAATCGCAAAATTATGAAGCCATTGCCTGCAATGACTTTATTCACACATGCGATGTTTTAAAGCTTGTGATGCAGCATTGAAACAAAATTGCAGCATGTCCTATCTTTTTGCGATCTCGCTCATGGTTTCCAACGGGGCCGGCGGAAGCAGCGCTGGCCCCATTGGAAGCAATGGGAGATGATTGCGATCCTCTGCCACTGCTGTGACAGCTGAGGCAGGGATTCTTTCATCCCCATGTCGTGTCCACTCATCACTGAACACTGTGACAGCACTGTTACAGTGTTCACTGATGAGGGGACTTCCCACGGTGAGGATTTTCTGATTGGCTGAGCGCTGTGACCAATCAGAGGCAGCGCTCAGCAAATCAGAGTCAACACTTTTAGGAGGCGGGGATTTTTCAATCCCCAGCCAGAAGAGATGCTGAAGAAAAGTGCCGGGGATCTGCAAGAAGGCGCTCCAGAGATGACAGCACTTCTAAGGTGATGTATTTTTATTTTTTTCTGCAGCTAGGGATTATTTTCAGAGTAGAGCTTATATTTCAAGCCTCCCCCCCCACTGAAAACGCTCGCCACGGGGCGTCCCCTCATCAATGAGCACGGTCACATTGTTGATTGATGAAGGGACTTCCCGCAGAGATGAAGGAATTCCCTGCTGCAGCTGTCACAGCAGTGGCAGAGGATTGCAACCTTCTCCCATTGATTTCAATGAAGCCAGAGCCGCTGCCACTGGCCCCATTGAGAACGATGGGAGAACATCACGATCCCCTGCTGCAGCTGTGACAGCAGTGGCAGGGAATTCCTTCAGCACTCTTCTCCCGTTGATTTCAATGGGGCTGGTGCCGCTGCCGCCGGGCTTATTGAAATCAATGGGAGAAGATTGCTATCTCCTACCGTGGTTGTGACAGCCACAGCAGGAGATTTATTCAGCCCTACTGTGATGCGAGGTTGTTTCCCCTGTGAAAACGCCTCGCATCCAGGGCTTTCCAGGATTGCGAGAGGAATATCGGGCCGTTACTCGCGGCCCAGTATTGCTCTTGCCAGTGTGCAGGAGGCCTAAGTCTAGCAATACACAGAAGAGAGAAGATATTGTAGCCTGTGGTGCTAATATGAGATATGAAAGGTTGGTCATATATAGTATTTGGTACCTATACATGTGAATATGGACCTGGACAACCCCTTGAAATACAGTATGTTTTTTATAATCAAGTTAGTTAGTCAAGTAATTTTTTATGCATTATTTATTATGCAAAGTTCCAAAATGCTGTATCCAGAGGTACACATGGACATTTCAAGATTAAATAGATTTACTTGCATTAACAATGTACCTCCAGTGAAAAATGTAAGAAAAGTCATAATAGGGGACATCTGTATACATACTCTAGCAAGTTTGTAGACTTTCTGGTACATTGAGTAGGTCTCTGTCTCTGCTCCATAGGTCCTAGAGCTGAGACATACCTCAAGCATTTCCTGTCTTTTAAAAGAGAAGAACAGAGTATAAAATAAAGATATATGTATGTTTGCATGTACTGTATGCGCATTATGCATTTGTATCAGAGTCCGCACAAATAGTGTGATATTTAGAGAGCACAGCAAGCTATTTGTGATAAATGCATATATATGTACTGTGTACCCCTGAAAATAAGACACTGTCTTATATTATTTTTTGCCCCAAAAAGGGCACGGTGTTTTATCTTCAGGGGTGGGGGGGGGGCTTATATTTACCCGGTCCGCGGCATCCCGATGGTCTCTGGCGGAGCTGCATCAAGTGTCCTCCCCGTCTGCCTGCTAAGCTTCTTTCCAGCGATGGGGCTTTGAATACCCCACCTCCAGGAAAGAGCGCTGTGATTGGCTAATCACAGCACCAGCAGCCAATCACAGCTGGCGCTCAAAGAGCCAATCATAGCCATTTACTGATGTCATTCACTGAATTGCTGTGATCATCGAGCGCCAGCTGTAATTGGCAGATGGCGCTGCGATTAGCCCATCACAGTGCTTGCTCTGCTGGAGGCGGGGTATTCAAAGCCCCGTCACCAGCAGAAGCTGAGCAGGCAGACGAGGAGGACTCAGCCGTTTGCTGCAGGCATATGTTACGGTACTAGTGGGGTGCCTAGGTACGCATGTCGTGGGGCTCCCTGATCTAAACCCACGCCACTGTCTCTTCCTGGAGATAGCCCTGATGGTGGACACGTCCAGGCCGCCAACTCTGACCCTACGCTTACTAGGGGGGGGGGGGGGGGGGGCTAGGCAGGGACCGCCGTACCTATGCAAGATATTACTACCCACTAGCACGGACAGGAAAGGCAGGTGACAAAGCCAACACGCACAATACAAAACAGGACAGAGGAAGATGGTAAAGCTTGGCGGATAACAGCGAGGACTAGCGGACAAGCTGACAGAAGCAGAATACAAGACCCTGGCTGATAACAGCGAGGTCTAGCGGACAAGCTGACACTGAAGCTGAACACAAAGTACAAGACACAGAAAGCACCACAAAGTACAAGACACTAAAAACTGAACACAAAGTAGCAGGGCCAGACTACCAGCAGGTGAGAGCAGTAGGACTACTCAGCAGAGTGGATAGCAGACTGGCTAGCAAACTGAAGAATGAACAATAATTCAGAACCAACAGGTCAGAGCAGCTGGACTACTCTGAGGTCACTGAAAAACTGAACAATAATCGGCCCCTCCCAGGCAGCCAGAGCTGGATCTTATAGGCAGTCGGGAGGAGCCGATAGGTAGATCGACCTGTCAATCACCAGCACACTACTCAGACACATAGCAGGGTAATTAACCTGACTAAAAGGCACAGGAGCTGTTAACCCTGGTTAGTCTGGACAGAACAAGGTGTGCTGGCAAAATTAACTATGAGCTGACTGGCGTAACAGCATATATCTATATTCCACAACACTGCTCGATTCGCAATCTGATTGGTTGTTTGGGTTGGCTGACTCACAGTGATTGGTTGTTTGGGTTGGCTGATTCAAAGTGATTGGTTGTTTGGGTTGGCTGATTCACAGTGATTGGTTGTTTGGGTTGGCTGATTCACAGTGATTGGTTGTTTGGGTTGGCTGATTCAAAGTGATTGGTTGTTTGGGTTGGCTGATTCAAAGTGATTGGTTATTTGGGTTGGCTGATTCAAATTGATTGGTTGTTTGGGTTAGCTGATTCACAGTGATTGGTTGTTTGGGTTGGCTGATTCAAAGTGATTGGTTGTTTGGGTTGGCTGATTCAAAGTGATTGGTTGTTTGGGTTGGCTGATTCAAAGTGATTGGTTGTTTGGGTTGGCTGATTCAAAGTGATTGGTTGTTTGGGTTGGCTGACTCACAGTGATTGGTTGTTTGGGTTGGCTGATTCAAAGTGATTGGTTGTTTGGGTTGGCTGATTCACAGTGATTGGTTGTTTGGGTTAGCTGATTCACAGTGATTGGTTGTTTGGGTTAGCTGATTCACAGTGATTGGTTGTTTGGGTTGGCTGATTCAAAGTGATTGGTTGTTTGGGTTGGCTGATTCAAAGTGATTGGTTATTTGGGTTGGCTGATTCAAATTGATTGGTTGTTTGGGTTAGCTGATTCACAGTGATTGGTTGTTTGGGTTGGCTGATTCAAAGTGATTGGTTGTTTGGGTTGGCTGATTCAAAGTGATTGGTTGTTTGGGTTGGCTGATTCAAAGTGATTGGTTGTTTAGGTTGGCTGATTCAAAGTGATTGGTTGTTTGGGTTAGCTGATTCACAGTGATTGGTTGTTTGGGTTGGCTGATTCAAAGTGATTGGTTGTTTGGGTTGGCTGATTCACAGTGATTGGTTGTTTGGGTTGGCTGATTCAAAGTGATTGGTTGTTTGGGTTGGCTGATTCAAAGTGATTGGTTGTTTGGGTTGGCTGATTCACAGTGATTGGTTGTTTGGGTTGAATCGAGCAGAAGTGTTGTGGAATATAAATTTATGCCAAGAAGTTTTTAACATTTTCCGCCCTGTTACAGATACAGAGAAATACCTGCCCGGTCATGGTCACTGTTTCTACAAGGCTTGCTACTTTCTCTTCCATGTTAGTAAACTCCTGTACAGTACTTTAACCAGCACTGATGCTGCTGTAATCACAGTTCTTTGTTATATACAATTCTCTTCTAAAAAGCACACATGTGGTTTGTAATTATCTGTTTGTGTAAGCAATTTTAGATATTTTAGTTATTTTTTCTCTCTCTCTCTGACACCAGCAGGAAGGAAGTAAAGGGCTGCAGTAAATTAAGTCTCCACTTACTTTAGCCTGCAAATGACAAAACTATTGTGTAACAGAGCACTCATCTGTGAATTTACATACTATGATGAAATTATAAGGAGTTTTAAGTGAATCATTGGAAGAGTACGCTTTAATGACTGTATACGTTCTCATGAATAATTCAGCATAAGTGTATTTTTTTCTTTGGGCTGTTCTAAAATAATGGTTCTGTTTGTATATGGAGTTTTCAAACAAACTTTGGGCAAAATATGTCTTATAGGAAGCCATTTGGAAACACTGAAATCAAATAGTTTTTAAGATCCCTACAGTAGATTGTATTATAAGCTTAGGAGAGTGTGCGTGACTCTTTAATTGTTTCCAATTCAGATATATCCATTGTGATGACCATGAACCACAGGTTCCCATTGTTGCATGCGTTTGAATGTGGCATAGCAGGGAGCTTGGCTGTCACTTACATTATGTTTTGCGTGTAGGTGAGCCATGAAAAGATGTGGGACTTGCATCGCTTCAATAAAGATCAAAGAAGAGCATTGATGGAGAGCTGGACTCGCTATAAAAAAGATTTTCTCGTCAAGGCAGCAATGACCATTGCCGAAGCTGGTTCTATATATGAAATAGAACTCTTTGTTGCAAATGACAGAAAGCGACAGCAAGAGATCTGTAATGAACTCAAAGAAAAAGTAAGCGATTGTAGCACCTAAGGCCTTCTTATCTTTTATACAGTATGTAAAAATCATTGCCTAGTTATAAAATGTCACATTTCTCACTCGTCTTAGCTCACCTTTCATTTGCAGTCTTGCAGGTATTTACAGGGGTTACCTAACTAGTTAAAAGGGGTGTAGGGTGCTCCAAGTTAATAATTCAGCAATTACTTACCTCTTTATTGCCCTCTGCTCCAGCATCGCCACTCTGTTTAACTTCATCAGGCAATCAAGCAGGAGCAGATCGGATTCTCAGCTGTTAGTCACAGCTGGCACACAGAGGAAAAGGAAGAAGTGGTTTATAACCACTACTGCCCTGTCGTTTCCTGGGTACATAGCACTCAATGAGTGCCATGTACTAAGAAGTGAAAGTGGAAGTGTTTCTTCCACTATGCAACCTGATGATCACATGACCGCTGGAAGACCCTTGTAACAGCAGAGCTGCAGGGTCCTAGCAGACCCTGATTAGCTCAGTTAGGGACTGATGTAAATACAGGGGGATATTTTCCCCTGAAATTAGGGCTCTTATGGATGCCCTAGCTACAGTAGAAAAGTGTGAAATTAAAAAAAGACAATGTGAATGACCCCCAGAAGTCTTATATGATGTCATGGAGGAGGGGGGGGGGGGGTCATAGATGTTTTAAAAAATAGTTACGAAAATAAGTTTAAAAAAATTGCAGAATAAAATAAAAATATATGCATTAAAAAAAACACCGCTGACGCCAATCAAAACCGTTGCAGTAAGTGTCCTGTAATCCAAAACTATGCAAATTATATATCAAAATGTCCAAAAGAAAATGATGAGCCTATTACTGTACTTTATTTTAGCATAAATTTACTAATAAAAAAAGAGATATAAAAAATAGCCCTATATGTCATGGAAATTTTTTTTTCCAGCAGCAAAAATAATTTTGGTAGCTGAAGGAAAAAAAATAGGGCAGTAAAACCACCATATGGGTAAAATACCTAAAAAGGGTCTGATCCTTAAAGGGGTTCTGTCATTAAAAAAGAAAAATTCTACACTTACCTATTTCTCCCCTGTCAGTCTACTTACAAGATCTTCACCCATTGTCTTCTGACTCCTGCAGTCCAGGGGGGTCACCTCACATCAAGCTGCTTGATTCTTTTGCTTCCTGTGAGGTTATGTACCATGGAAATTTTTTTTTCCAGCAGCAAAAATAATTTTGGTAGCTGAAGGAAAAAAAATAGGGCAGTAAAACCACCACATGGGTAAAATACCTAAAAAGGGTCTGATCCTTAAAGGGGTTCTGTCATTAAAAAAGAAAAATTCTACACTTACCTATTTCTCCCCTGTCAGTCTACTTACAAGATCTTCACCCATTGTCTTCTGTCTCCTGCAGTCCAGGGGGGTCACCTCACATCAAGCTGCTTGATTCTTTTGCTTCCTGTGAGGTTATGTACATTGCCGGCAGTCTCCTTCCTGTCCAGCAGTGTACGCTAGGTCACTAAATCACAGTCTGGCAGAGAGTGCCGAGCTACTGCAGAGACTGCTCATGCCCGCTATCTCTGCAATACATCAGCATACCTTCCTGGCAAGTGAAGGCTACGTTACAGGGATGTGACCTTCACTGACCTGCCAAAAGGAATGTGTAGAATTCCGGCTTCATAACAAGTTTGCCGGCTGGAGGTGACGTGACCCAGGGCACTGCATAAGCTTAGGGATGAGATGATTCCTTAAGAAGACTGCCTGTGGAGGATTAGGTTAATATAGATTTGTTTTTTTCCAGTGACAAAACCCATTTAAGGTACAAAACAGCCAAATCCTTAAGGGGTTGATACTCCTGAAGTGTCCGTGCGCGGTCTGAAAATCTGACTCTTTTTTTAGATTTGTGTGCATGTGCACTGCAATAAAAAAACTATGGGGGCAAGCACACACAGCGGTCTGAAAATAGTCAGATTTTCAGACCGTGCAGAAACGGGGGAGTGGATAATATAAAATTTTGAGGGTGAGGTAAAAATTATCCACACTCTGGCTGTAGGATTTATTTAAATCATGTTTCACAAAAGACAAATACAATATTTTTGGACATAATGTCTCTGCTTTTTAATACACTTTGTCCATCTGCCAAGAAGCTTTCACATTCCTTCCATAAAAATGTTTTTGGCTGTCTTCACTTCTTTATCAGACGTGAATCTTCATCCTCTTAGGGCTTCTTTCAGGGGACCAAACAGGTGATGGTCCGATGGGGGAAGATCAGGGCTATAGGGGGGATGCTTTAACACTTCAAAATGCAGTTTTCCCTGCTAACGCTCCAGTAGTGGCCCCTGAGAATCCCAGAAAACTGTAAGCATCGATTTTCCAGCTGATGGTTGAGTTTTGAATTTTTTTCTTGGTTGCACTTGAGGATGAGACAAGATTGACAGCAATAGAGAATCAGAAATCAAACAAAGAGTTGCACTTGGCCATAGCGCAACGCAAGGATTGGCAAAGATATGGAAGAGCAAAGATATTAGCATTGCTACAATGATCCAAATGATAAATGCAATTGTGTCTCTACTTTTTGTATATGCATGTGAAAGTTGGACACTCAGGAAGGCAGATAGAAGGAAAATTGATGCTTTTGAACTCTGGTCCTGGAGAAGAATGCTGCGTAAACAATGGACGGCAATGGTCATCAACAAGATGGTCCTAGAGCGTATCAAACCAAAAATTTTGCTGGAGGGCAAAATCACCAAACAGCAGTTTTCGTACATTGGACATAACATGCGAGCCAAATCTCTGGAAACAGCATTGATGTTCGGCACAATTAGTGGGTAATGAAGAAGAGGACGTCAAAGAACACGCCAGCTGGACGCAATCAAGGCTGATACAAACCTGACCCAATATCTGATCAGAGCAGCATCAGGGGTGCAATAGAATCCACTAGACGTTTACTTTAAAAGGAATACTTTCTTTATTCAATCCATGTGGCAACGTTTTGACTGCTCATCTGCAGTCTTTCTCAAGCCAATACAAACAAGGCTGATACAAACAAACACATGGAAGAACTGAAAGAAGCGGTCAAGGATAGGAAAGCATAGAGAACGATGATCCTTAAAGTGACCGAAAGTCAGCCTCGACTGAATGGATAATCCTCATCATATAGACACAGTTGGAGGGATACTCTAATAGATAAATACTTGCTGTCAGTCTGTACTGCACCCCACGCAGCCAGAGAGGGAGGATGACAATGTGAGCACTTCATTGATTGGTTGAAGCAGCAGCCAGTCTGCTGCTCCACCAATCAGAAGTGCAGCTTTGCTTTTCATCAGCACTAGAGATGAGCGAACCTACTCGGCCACGCCCCTTTTTCGCCCGAGCGCCGCGATTTTCGAGTACTTCTGTACTCGGGCGAAAAGATTCGGGGGGCGCCATGGGTGAGTGGGGGGTTGCAGCGGGGAGTGGGGGGGAGAGGGTGAGAGAGAGGGCTACCCCCTGTTCCCCGCTGCTACCCTCCGCTCCGGCACGCCTCCCCCCGCCCCCCGGCGCCCCCCGAATCTTTTCACCCGAGTACGGAAGTACTTGAAAATCGCGGTGCTCGATCGAGTAATTACTCGAAACAAGTATACTCGCTCATCTCTAATCAGCACCCATGCTGCTACTGCTGATGACATTCTGCCGATGATGATGACAAGCTACTGCTGATGACATGCTGATGATGATAACATTCTACTTCTGCTGATGACATGCTGCTGATGATGATGATTACATGCTACTTCTACTGATGACATGCTGCTGTTGCTGATGATATGCTGCTGAGGAGTCATGATCTCTGAGCTCTGAAGAATGCGGCTTTGTTCCATGCCTCTGCTTGTCAGCTCTCAACACCCTCCCCATCTGTAGACCACAGACCCACTTTAATTACTAAATATATTTCTTATGACACCTATAATGGTATATCATCCGTGTAATAAATCCCTTGCGACATGATGAAGAAAATAATAGGCTACTACCAAATGTGCTTTATACGGAATCTACAAGCGAGAAACTTTGAAGTCACTGGCATCTTTTGACATGACAGCTCTTGTGAGGTGGGAATGAAATTGACAATTTAGGTCTTTATTTTCTGTTCTAGGTGTCAGATAATAAGAGGTTTTTGTCACAGAAAGAACAGACCTAAATGTATTAGATCTTTTGTAGAGAAAGTTGATACATTTCTACCAACTCTGTCCAATAGTATATTATCCTTATATACTTTTTCCTACTTTATTCAATCTAGAACTTTGGTTGCTGCAAGTAGAAGCAGACAGGAATATCTGAGGTTTAAAATATGACTATAAAGCATATGAACTTGAATAATGTCCTATATATAAGACCTTTAAAGCCAATTTATGTTCAATATTCTTACCGATTTGCTGTCAGCATGTACTGTAGCAAGAACAGAAATGATCCAGTAGAACTGGTCTTTAGTGTTTTCAATCCCTGACGATCAGGGTGTCTGAGTCCAAAGGGTGGTCAGTCAGTGCCTGATAGTCTTCCCCGTGGGTGGATGCATACAAATACTGATGATCACAACAAAGTGCTTCCCCACGGAGTCCGTGGGCCTGTTCACACCTGCATTACAATTTTCCTACACAACTCCATCTCAGTGTTCTGTTTTGGAAGCAGAAAAATTGAACCTTTCCTTTTTTTTCCCCATTGCTTTCAATGGGTTTTCAAAAATAGCATTTTGGCCGTCTGTTTGCTTCCTTTCTGTTAGATTTCCATTATTCTGACCGGACAAATAGCGCTGCAGATTGATCGAATATTGTTACTTTATGGCGGATACAAGAATTTACTAATACAAACATGTCAGGCTGGGCTCACACAACAATGCATACTTGCTGCATGCCACCAATCCCCATACACTATGTTGGCGTGTATGCGCTTGTAGTACATGCTGCAATATTTTTCATGTGCGTATTTCTCGTAGTGTAATTAAAGTCTATGGGATTTTGCTGCTGTGTATTATGCTCTCAAAGACTGTTCAGATAATACACAGTGAGCATACAGTCGTGTCAGCTTGGCCTCAGGAGAGCAGATAGATTCGCTTTGAAGTTTCCCTGAACTTTCAGAATAAGATATCATGTATCTCTTTATTTATGTAATACAGTGCATATTTAGGGCTCATGTCCATGACCGTGACGGGCTCCGCAAGTGAAATACCACAGTGGACTCCGTCACTGCGCCCGCCCCCAAAAGACCCCATACTCACCTTCTGCATCCGCTGTGCGGCAAATAGGACATGCCGTGGGTTGTTTTTTTTACGTGGTGGAAATCCGGTTGTGGGCATTAGCCCTTATTCTGTGGCGCTGTACATCACTTGATGTCCCCCTTTGGGACTTCCAATCTATATTTACCCATCTGTATGTTTTTTGAAGTGCGGAAAGAAATTGGAGTACTCAGAAGAAACCCACACAAACATGGGGAGCGTTTAGACGCAGCGAGAAGTGAGCGAACCAGCAATAATTTTTATGCTGGCTGAAACTGAGCAACACATGAAAAATAAATGAATAGTGCACAATGGCCTTGTAATTAGACATAACGATTATCGCACATTGTCTTTCATGTGAACAAATTTTGCATGACAATTGTTACATGTAAATGGCCATTTTGAAGAATTTTTTTTCTCTGATAACATACACTCTATCAAAAAAAAATCAAGCACCTAGAAGAAGTTGCCTTTTTGTTGCAAAACTCGGCATGCAGTTCCATCTCAGGCACATATGCAAATAATTAGAGTTGTGTTGTGATTAGATGAACGGTCTTGTCATCTGGGGCCCTAAAAGTGGTTCCACCCTTGGCCTGTAAAAGGCTTTCAGAGGCTACTTGACCTCTTATTCCGCGTGTGTAGAGCTTGTTGGCCACTAGACGCCTCTACGACGCAGAAGAGATTTCACCCATTTAACACAATTTGAGAGGGGGTGTATTACTGGAATATGAGAAGCTGGATGCTCAGATCGAAGAACTGCCCGCCACCTCGGCCGTTCTGGTCAGACTGTTAGTTGGCGTTGAGACCCGTAGATGCGAGAGATCATGCACACAAGGCAACTGGACTTAGGACGTCCTTGACAGACCACTATTAGAGAGCATTGCCTTCATTTTTAGTGTTGTCATGAAAGACGAAGCTGAACTGCTACAGAGTGGAACCCGGTTGTCTTCAGCGATGAATTCAGGTTTAGTTTGGGCGCTGACAGTGACCATGTTTGCAATGGAGACCTCAATCCTACCTTTGCAATGGAGAAGCCCCCACTGCTGGTGTGAAGGGCTGGAGGGCATATAAAAATCGGCTACCCCTGTTAGTGGTAGGAGGGACAACGACAGCTCGGTGATTGTTAGTTATATTTTGATCAAATGGTATAATCCCAGGAACCACTTCACGGCGACTTCTTTTTAGTGGGTGCGTACAATACTATGTGTGGTACCACATGGCAACTGCAACTCCTACAATACAGCATTCACAAGGTGGAATGATCCAATAGCCCAACAACACCACTGCAGCCACACTGAGCCTCTACAGCTCGGGCCCAAAGACGCCTCACCATTGCAACAGCAACAGTCATACAGTATAGCATGAGGCTCAGCTTGGCAGCAGTGGTGTTGTTGGACTACAGTCTCACTGCTCTTACAGTAAAGAACCACTTTCTATGTTGGTGATGAAACCTCCGTTCCTCTAGATGTAGAGGATGCCCTCTTGTTACCGTCGCATCCCTGGGTATAAACAGATCATGGTAGAGATCCTTGTATTGCCCCCTCATGTATTTATAAATAGTTATTTGGTCGCCCCCTAACCGTCTTTTTTCCAGGGTAAATAATCCCAGTATTGATAGCCTCTCTGGGTATTCCAGTCCTCTCATTCCGTTTATTAATTTTGTTGCCCTTCTTTGAACCCCTTCAAGCACTGCCACATCTTTCCTGAGCACCGGTGACCAGAACTGTACACAGTATTCCATGTGGGGCCTGACAAATGCCTTATATAGTGGAAGAATAATGTTCTTGTCCCTCACCTCTATACCGTCTGTTAGTGCACCCCAAGCCTTTATTTGCTTTTGCAGCAGATGACTGGCATTGATTGCTCCAGTTAAGTCTACAGTCCATTAGTACCCCCAGGTCTTATTCCTTATCACTTTTCCCTAGCAGTACCCAATTTAGTGTATATTGGTGACATCAGTTTCTCCTGCCCATGTGCATAACCTTACATTTATCAATTTTCTACCTAAGCCCCCAGCTTATCTAGATCCATTTGTCCTCCGTTGTATCAATTATCTTGTACAATTTTGAATCTAAGACTTTAACCTTAAATACGAAACTCTAACCTTTTGAAGATTCTTTCAACATCTCTTGTATGAGTTAGCAACAAAGCAAAGGTCCAACTTACCCAATCCTCACTAGGACACATGGACATGTGTGGCAAACACTCCCAGCATAGCAGTAAAAAGACCAGTGTCCTTTTAGGGTATGTTCACGCATAGCAGAAATGCTGTAGATATCCCACAGTGGACAATCCTGTGGCAAAATCCACAGCATTTACACATCAAAAACCGCACCATTGGTGTGGATTTTGACTAGGAATCAGTTGCGTATTCGCTAGTGAGTGCCGCGCCACTGGTCAAATGATACCACTTCCGCAATCATTAGTGGCTGCCGGGTGATGGAGTGCGCTGCCATTTCTAAGTATTCTGAGGTGAGGGGAGCACTATGCATGCTGAAATCAGCACTGCATATGCCACTGATTCCAATGGTGTGGGTTGTTATGCAATTTTTGATGGGAAAGGGCTATGGATTTTGCTGTGGAATTTTCGCTATGTTTGAACATACCCTTAAAGTAAAAAATCCAATTCAAGCTTTATTTGACAACTTCATAAGATCTATACCAGAATAAAAAGCCGCTTACATGTTTCAATAAGGGTGCAACAGAAGCCTGAAACATGTAAGCTTTCTTTTCTTCTTGGACAAATCTTATGAAGTTGCCAGATAAAGCTTGAATTAGATTTTTCACTTTTAAAGGATGCTGGTCTTCTGCTTTTTCCTACTATCTTGTACGAGTTATTTCCATAATCCACAGCATCTGGCTACTATGCCTCATATACCCTCCTGTTATTTGCTTAGATTTATTAACCTTCAGAAAGAATTAATCATTCATTTTTTATGATTATATTTCCATAATTGCAGTATAAAAAGAGCTATGTGAATGAAAAAATCAAATATAATTACAAAAAAAAGGCCTATGATTAATTGCCACTCGCTATTTAAAATTCTCATCTAAGAAAAGAGTGGATAATTGCACTTCATTAAAAAAAAAAAAAAGTTTGAAACGTGTGAGAAGTTGTGCATAGAGTACATACGTGTATAGAAGTACAACTACAAGTACAATTTATGTTGGTAAAGATAATACTTAAAATATTGATAATGTTTTTATTATAAATGGTAAACACATTTAATTTGGGAAACTGATTTAGCTAAAACCCTATTTTATCATTATGAATGGTCTTCCTCCTATGTGGGAGTCCTCAGGCAGGTTGGTGAGACACAATTCACATTGCGGTTATGAATGACAAACTTGACTTGAGCAACAAAGAGGAGGAGGTTTATGAATCTATCTAAAAGCAAAACTGATTTTGTTGCCCATGACAGCCAATCACAATGCAGCTTACATTTCATATTGTTCTCTTTAATAGTGAAAACTGCACTGTGATTGGCTACTATGGGTAACAAAAACAGAGACTTTAGAACTTGGTACACAGTCACAGCTTTAGAGCTCTTGCAGGATCAAGTTACTGTCTCTTTAGGCACACAGCAGGCTTGGTGTGGCTCCAGGTTTACAATCATCAGCACACAGGAATATGTACTCACAGACCTTATGGTCACAAGCCTTCCAGCCTCTCATTAATGCTGCACTTAACTTTCCAGAGCCTACTCTGCTTCCACATCCAGGAGACTTCAGAGCTTTCCGCAGATGCACCAAACTTCTCTCACACACCTCTCATACTTGCTACTGCACTTCATAACAGAATGTTGTTGGATCACTCTTGTGCCCCATGTGCACCCTTTACAGGCACCTCCCTGTCGGGTCGTCTGTGCTCTACCCTTCGTCTACCAGACTCACAAGCCCCATATCTATACAGTAACTGGTTATGCTAACCCCTAATGGCCACCGTGACTGGAGCTGAGGCCATACACACAGTGTCCTCGAAGCTACAACTCACATCTGTAACATAAGCAGAAAGAAAACAGCTGCACATAAAACATCATTGAACATGCATTTCTCCTAAATAAACATGATTAATTCTTCTACCTCCCTACATATATCTGATTTAGAACTTTGCTTTAGGGGTCATGTACACGGCTGTATCCATTTTACGCAGGCGTAGAATAAGGCTCCAGTTGAGACCTTTACTGTATCTGCATATGCCTTCATCAAAGGATCCAACATTTCCAGTGTAGTGAGCCGGAGTGGGAGGTGATATTCACGATGGCCATTACAGTATAAATCTCTCTCCCACACAGCTACACTACAGTGAAAGTTTAAGAGTTAATGGTAAGGGCTGCTCTCTGCTCCTTGGTATGATGACTTGGTGTAGCGTGATACCCCTACCCACTGGAAGAAAATCCAGAGAGACTGGAGGAGTAACAGATGACTCACGTTTATGCAGCAACTAGATGATGAAGGAAAAAGTCCTTTACATTCCAATTTTTCAAAGTCCTATCCTGAAGCTGGTGGCTGTAAGTGCTGCTACCTCACTATTTGCTCTGTACTGCTGATATGCATTTTCTCACCACAGCCCCAGAAATTTTCAGCCTGTACTATGCACCATTTCTCCTCCAAAAGTCAGATCCAGAAATGGTTGCTAGGAATCATAAAGATCTGTCCCCAACTATCTAGAAGACACTTTGCATTTCACAACTGTCTAATCTCTTGATCAATCACTACTCTCTCTAAAACTTCAGGAAAATTACAACAACTTATATAACTTTTGCTCCTCACATCAGTGCTGATTGGCTGAGAAAGGAGCTGAGTCACTGGGTTACTAGACTGTTCTATTCTTCTCTAAGATTAACTCTATAATAGCCACCACTTTCAAGATGAGATGTTTCACAAGATAATAAAATCACATTTAAAGTCACATTTTTGCAATTTCCCAGAACAATCAGTACAATTATGTAGTGAAGGTTTGAGACATGGTGATTGCTCTGGTCAATCCATTACAGACAGAATATCACTTTAAAATACTTGTTGCATTATTTGAAGCTGAGCTTTGAGTCATTTTCCATTTGTAGAATGAAACTGGTACCAATGAAGTGCCATGCAAGGGTTTGGTATGGCGCTTCCAAACATGATGGCTTTCCATGTCTAAGATTCCTCTTGCATTGTACAAATTACCCACTTTACCAGACTGTCACATATACTGAACCACTCTTCACAAGTGGTGTCAACCAATCCTTCAAGCAAACTGTACTGCTCTTCCAGCTTCCACGCATACATAATGATGTCTGTTCATTTTTCTGTAGCCTGAGCAATGCCACGTGGATGTGCTGATGCCCGAAGTAAAACACTGTTGCATATACTACATGGCATCTCCAGTCTAAGTTGGAGATGTCAATCATTAGCATTAGGGGCATGCTTGCAAGTATGGAGGGGGAGAACCTGGACGACGTCTGCAGTGGAATTACCCACTGGATGGGTAGATAGTGATTTACATATTGCGTGGCAAATGCAGAAAGTGGGATTTTATGCTGTTGACACAATGTAGAAAAATTTAAAAGGGTACAGTTACTTGTTGGCACATTGCATGTTGGGATTATATACATTCAAAAAGAGGGGAAATCCAGCAGCCCTCAGACAAAAATAATACCCAACAGGGTGGGAGAGAAACAAAATGCAAAGCCACCCACGGTGTCAATGAACCATAAACTCCAATCCACGTATGCCAGAAGTAAATCATAAGATGGAAGCATATAAATGGTGAAAAACTATCACCTCATATAAAGAAAGGACTTTATTGTTCCACAATCATGTCAAGCAGGCAACGCTTCAACCATAATAGGTCTTTATCAAGCTGGCATCTGACATATCCATATTGACTGGCCGTTCACATGTCAGATGTCGGCTTAATAAAGACCTATCATGGTTGAAACATTGCCTGCTTGACATGATTGTGGAACAATAAATTCCTTTCTTTATATGAAGGGATTATATACACTATCCTACCAAAATCCTACTGAACATCTTTGGGACGAACTGGAACATCTTGTCAGGAAATATGAAAAGTGTCTATCATCTTTAAGAGAATTTACCAGATGTTTGCAGGAAGAGTAGAAGTGTATGAGACATTAATAGGAAGTATGCCATGAAGAGTATCTGATGTCATTAAGGCCAAAGGATCCCCACTAAGTATTAACATATATAAAAAAATATTACTTTTGATTCTTGTTCAGGTGTCCAATTACTTTTGGTAGGATAATGTACTCAATGTAAGTGACAGACTTCCTTTAACTCTTTTGCAATCCGATTTTGGATTTATTATTTCCTAGGGGGCTTTTTCTTTCTGCCATTATACAATGGCGCTATCTGCTGGCTAGAGCCAGTACTGCAGTATGTGACATGCTGGAGAGGCCCCCGACAACAGAGCGGCCAGTAATATACAGTAAGAATACCCTGCCGAACGTCTTCCTACATCGGAGCTGTACAGGCTTCAATCAGAATGTCTTTAGATGTCAGAGAGTGGATTGGAAAGGGTTAGTAGCTAATTGTGGAGGATACTTTTCACCCGAGTAGTGAAGTACTCGAAAATCGCGGTGCTCGATTGCGAAATCGCCCTTACCGAGTACGTTCGCTCATCTCTACTGTGGAACTCTCTGCCTGAGGAGGTGGTGATGGCAAAATCTATAGAGGAGTTTAAAAGGGGACATGATGTCTTTCTAGAGCGGAAGGATATTACGGGATATAAATCCTAGGTTAATTGTTAATCTGGGTATACAGGCAGGTAGGAACTATTAGGAGTTGATCCAGGGATTAGTCTGATTGCCATTAGGGAGTCGGGAATGAATTTTTCCCCCAAAGGGGCTAATTGGCTCCTGCCTCTTGGTTTTTTTTGGCTTCCTCTGGATCAACAACATAGGAGGATAAACAGGCTGGACCAGATGTACATTGTCTTCATTCGGCCTTACATACTATGTTACTATGTTAATAGTGAGACCCACTGTAACTCACTGCTGCCCATAGTAGCCCATAATTTAGGATGATGGGAAGGAAGGGGGGGGGGGGTAGTGTCCAAACTAGACATTCACATTAAGCCATTAGGGACCAAGCACCGTAAATTTACAGTGCTTGATCCTGGGCTTTAGTCCTGGCCGATAGCAAAAATACGGCACAGAATTTAAGCTCCTGCTCTTGTAATCAAGCAGGAGCAGGTCAGGTCCTTGGCTGTTAGTCACAGTCGAGGAGAAGTCAGAAATGGTTTTACCAATATGCTGGCTACATAGCACTCAATGAACACTATGTATGAAGGGAGGAAGCTGAAGTCTTACCTCCGCTATTCAACCTGGCAATTACATGGCCACCAGGTGACCCAGATCAGCTCTGTTAGTGACTACTGTCACTACAGGGGAATGTTTTCCCCTGTAACTGGGGTTCCTATGGAGGCGGCTCCTATGGATGTCTCAGCTACAGTGGAAAAGTATTAAATGTAAAAAAATAGACAATGTGAAGGACCCCCAGAGGTCTTATATGATATTATGGGGGACATAGATGTTAAAAGAAAAGTTACACAAATAAGTTTTAAAAAAGAAAAAGAAAATGACCCACTGCATGCGCCAACAAAAACCATTGCAATATATGCGCCTTATGATCCAAAACTATACAAACTATATATAAGTATGTCCGAAACAAAATGAGGTACCCATTTAGCGTAATGTACTAATTTTAAAAATAGACTGCTATAAATTTTAAAAAATAGATTTGTTTTTATCTATTTACCCCTAATAAAACGGGGAAAAAAATCAGTGAAAATAAAAATACATGTCATTGGGAAAAAAATGCAGCAAAAATAATTTTGGTATCTGAAAAAAATAGGGCAATAAAACCACCTCATGGGTAAAATCCCTAAAAAGTGTCGGATCCTTTAGGACCAAAACACCCTGGTCCTTAAGGGGTTAAAAGTCAAAACTTTTCTGCATATACAAGGATATGGCTTGGTTTCTTATCCTTCACTGTTTTAACCTCTTTACCATTCTGTATGTGAATGTAATCACAAAGTACGAGTGCTGCATCTCTAAGCAGAGAATATAAATGATTTTATGTCTGAAGGATAAATCTTTCTTGCTGTCCCTTACTTGATCCTTTGCGATTTCAACTCTGTTAAACTGACCCGTGACAGTCTATCATATTTCCGTAAAAGATATTTGCGAGATACAATTTGCCTCATTAATCTGCTCTTGGATGTAGCATTGTTATCGATTTACTTGCTCACACTGTTTCCCCACCCATGTTCTGCTGGTAAGAAACCTTCGTTAGTTTGTCATTTTCTCGTTATTTGAAGTATTGGGCAGGCGCTAACATTTTTTTCTGTGCAATTTATCTTAAGAACATCTGTTCAGTAACACCCCGAGCTACCAAAATCCTCTCATGTCAGTTTCATCATTTATGCCAAACTGAGAAAAATCTGTTGCTTCTCGTATGGGAACCAATCAATAAGGAATTTATTTTCTCTTGTCATGATCACGTAACCTTAGTTAGGCGTTAAATAAATGGCAGCTAGTGAAATGTTGAAGGAATCTCTCTAATGTGACACTATTTCATACAAGCTAATAATTCTGTGATTAAAGCATTGTCTGCCTCCCACGTCTTCCCTGAAGCACAGTCATAGTTATCATATACATAACTCTGAAAAGATGACTTAAATACAAGCTGTAAAGTACTATTGACTGTAAATTATAGGTGTCATTGACGGGTTGTGTAGCAGTCAAGACTAAAATTACTTATTGAACATGTTAATTCATTCAGCTTGATGGAATAGCTTTGCCAACTGATCACCTCTCAAATAACAAGGTCGGTGATAGATACAAGTGGAGGGGGATGTATCGCTACAAGCTCTGGCAGTATTCTAACAGAAGTTCAGCCATGTTTATGGAAAGGCGGCAGGAAAAACTAAAATGGTACTGTGGGCCCCGTTCTTACATTGCCCACACGATTGTAACATAATGCACCCCCTTTTGTAACTGACAGAATATAAACGGACATGAACCGTAAGGCACAGATCACACAGCAAACTGCAACAGAACAGGTAACAGAACACAGGTCACAGATACATCCAAACAGTACAAGAACGGTTTCAGACTGACAAGAGCTGGGTTTATATGTGCTGAAGGCTAAAGGGAATTGGCTGCTGGAGATTACCACACCCAGCCAGCTCAATCAATTAACCCTGTGAGGGCTGTGCTGCTAGGAAGCTTAGAACTACAGATCCCAGCAGCACACGTAACAGGTACAGTGCATTATAACTTATGGAACAAAGAGGAGATGCAGCATGTGCAAGACAAAAGTTCTAAAGTCCAGCCACCCAGAGGTATGTAGTTAAACATCTGGTCTAAAGCTTATAAAGGGGTAATTTGGGGTATGATCTGGGGTATGTAAATGGGAGGTATGGTTTGGAGTTTTTGTAAGAGAGCTCTAATCTGGAGTCTGTTAATAGGGGGTTTATTTGGGGGTCTGTGAAAGGCTGGATTCAGTCTGGGGTCTATAGGGTGCATTGTTTTAGGTCTGTAGGAACAGAGGGTCTGGTCTGGGGTCTATAAAAGGAGAGGTCTGGTCTTAGGTGTGTATATTGGAGGTTTGGTGTAGAGTCTACATACAGGGGGTTTAGTTTTGGGTCTAAATGCAGGGGAATTTGGTCTGGGGTCTGCATATAGAGGGTTCTGGCCTGGGATCTTTATAGAGGATGTAATTCAGTACAAAGGGAGGTCTATATAAGGTGACTACCCACTACAGTTTTTTTTACTGCGAAATTCGCAGCATTTTTTTTTCTGCAGGGGTCTATGGGACTTGTAATGTTAAAATTGCGATCGCGCAAACTCGCAATTTACCACGAAATCACGATTTTAACATTACAAGTCCCATAGACCCCTGCAGAAAAAAAAAAACGCTGCAAATTTTGCAGTGAAAAAAAAACTGTAGTGGGTAGTCACCCAAAAGGGGAGTGTGGGTGTGGTCTGTGTTCATTTTGGATTGTGCTAATGGAGATCATATGTACAATTTTTTATTCAAATTCTGTAAGTTGTGGGCGTTTTCCTATATAATTAAGGCATAAAGAAAAAAATGTGTGCGCACTGTACAAGAAAGTGGTGTGAATTCACTATTAAACCTTTCCAATCCACTGTCTGACCTCTGAAGACATTATGATTTAAGGCTGTACAGCTCCGATGTTGGAAGATGCCTGTCGGGGTTCTCTTACTGTATATTGCCAGCCTCTCTGCCGTTAGAGCCTATCCAACGTGTCACCTCATGCAGTACTGGCTTTAGCCAGCATATAGCGCTGTTGTATAAGAGCAGAAAAAGAGTAAGCCCCCTAGGAAACCCAGGATACAAATTGAATTGGATTATATATGTTCTATGTCCTGAAGAGGCAAAAAAGACAGAACTCAGTGAAGTTTCTTGTGAGACACCTTGAAATTAGGATGGAAAAGATCTATTGAGATGTAAATGATGTATTTGCGGCCTGTTCTGTGCTCTACTGCATGTGATTTATGCATATGTTTGCGTGTTAAATGTGTTTGAAACCTTCCCAAATCCAATTTTAGGTCATGCAGTGGAGAATACACCAAGAAGAAGCTGCTAGATTAGAATCTTCTATCGCTGCCAGGAGACAACAGGAGGAGGAACAGCAAGAAAATCAAAGACTAGAGAAAGAAAAGCTCCAGCGAACAAGCGAAAAAGACAAAGTATGAGCGCTCTCATCATTTGCATATGTTACTTAAGAGATTACGGAAAATATCTTGATGCATCCTAATTAAACCTATTTGTTACTGCTGGCAGTGTATTGGGATAACAGTGTTTACACAGCATTCCAGGCAAAATTGTTTAAGACCTAGCAAAAGCCATTAATGCCTCAATGGAACTAAATCTTACTTGTACTGCATTGTGCTGTGAGTGTAATGTATCCTGAATTATTCCGTAAATGTGGGTTTTTGTAACAGTACTAGAGAGACTGTGGGAATGCTGAAAGTGCTGCAGTCAAGTACCCTGCACTGCAGTACATTCTTGTCACAACTCAGCAACTCCTTGCAAAGCAAACTTTACCCACACTGGGATACTGGCTCAATGTATATATTTTATAGCAGTGCAAATTATTAGAGCTGCAGCTCTGCAAAAATCTGGAAATACACAAACCTGAGTTCTCCTGAGGCTTTACATTAATGGGAGCCGATATAGTTCTTGGAGAGAAACTCTTCACTCAGGTTGCAAATTGATACATAAATGTATCCAAATGCAATGCCAACACCCCAGATTCATCTATTTCTGCCACCACTTACAGAGGTTTAAGGCCAATACGAATCCAGTACTTCATACATAGTTGTACTAACTGCATACACAATGTACTTCTGCAGTTATATCTGTTGCAACTGACATTTTGCAATGCAAGATTCGGGATACGATGCAGCAGAGGGAGTAACAAACAATTACAATATTTATTTGAGAACAAAAATAAAACAAACATTTCGGATAGTAATGAGTAAGGCCGTTCTCACACCAGGCGCTTTTTACCGCGATTAACGCAGCGTCCTGAGTGCCGCTCTAATCGCGGTAGAATGCTTTCACTGATTTCAATGGGGCCTCACAGGCCTGTGCTTAAACATAACGTTTCTAATGCTACGAATTTCGAGCGCTGTTCTATCTTTATACATTTTCAGGTTTTTAACGTACTTCATCACCCATCGCAATGATAGGGTGTGTTTAAAAAGCAATGTCAAATGCTATGACGTGTTCAAAAACACTGCTAAAAATTGCGGTAAAGTGCAATGGTTTCGAGTGGCGTTTAACTGAACGCATGTGTGAGAGTGGGCTTAGCAACTGAATTGTTACCCTCGATGTCTAGACATGATTTACTGTTAACTAGATTGTAATAATACCTTTTAAATCATATCAATAACACTGTTCATATCGGTAATGAACTGGCTGCTGGAGATTACCACACCCAGCCAGCTCAATCAATTAACCCTGTGAGGGCTGTGCTGCTAGGAAGCTTAGAACTACAGATCCCAGCAGCACACGTAGCAGGTACAGTGCATTATAACTTATGGAACAAAGAGTAGATGCAGCATGTGCAAGAGAAAACTTCTAAAGTCCAGCCACCCAGAGGTGAGTAGTTGAACATCTGGTCTAAAGCTTAACAGATCACTAATAAGTGTTTTAAGAAGGTTTATCTAAAGGGTTTATCCCAAAATCTAAAGTTATCCCCTATTCACAAGACCCACTGAAACCTCTACCAATCCCAATTGCAGGGGTCCTGTGTACCCTCTTCTCCTTACTGTGGGCCTACTGCATCTCCCACTGTGAGGAGTAACTTGACTGGAGCAGTGGTCGCACATGCGTGGTATCACTCCATTCACTTTTAATTGGCTGCTGGAGATAACTGAGTACAAGCGCTTTGCAATTTCTATCAGCCCCATTGAAATAAATGGAGCAGTGTGGCTATGGCTCCATTCAGTCTGACATCACTATGGATGGGAGAAGCGACCCCATAGTGATAAGAAGAAGGAGACTTAGGACCCCCGTTCTCAGGATGCTTAAATTTGGGGTAACCGCTTTAACCCTGGTTCTTGAAATTGATCAGCCCCTATAAATGGCCATTTGTGGACCAAGATCAGGTAGCAGAATACAAATACTAACACTGCTTATTCCTGAGTCTCCTGCAGGTACTATATAATAATTGTCCTTTTTATGTATTGTTACATTTGTTGTATAATTAATGTGGTGATTTAGTTTTAAATTTTGTTTATGAAAAGAAATATTGACTTGAAGTTATAAAGGCTTATTCTTTGGTTTATGCCGGGGCTCTAGTTTGCCTTTTCTAACGTATGAACTGATCACTGTGATAACACACAGTTCATTTTGAGTTACCGTCACACATTTTGTCTTTATTCAGATATGAAGAAAGCGATTTTAGCAGTAAAAGGACCTTTGTGCCTTACAGTGTGAATGAATAATAATAGTAATTATTTAGACATAACGTTTATTCCAGTTATAATAGGGTAAAAACATTCCTAATGGTCTTATGTGTCCTGTAAGGGTGAAGTTATATGTGACAGATTTTTTGCAGAAAATCGATTGCATTTATCGGAACAGAGCTGTTTAGCTGGGAAGCACATGGTTTTCTGCAACCCCATTCAAATGCATTATGCAGTCACACATCTGCCATGTGTGTTATGAACTCTGGCTGTGGCTTTCCTCGCCTCTTTCCACCTGTCACTGTGTCCCTTCCATCTTCTGTGTTGCAGACACTGCACCATCCTTCCCTCTGTCAGTGACTCCAGTAGGGAGAGCACCTTGCCTAACACTCAGAGGGCCAACGTACACACTCAACTGTTTATGCAAGAACTCTGCCTGGGTACTGGTGCATCTTGTCTCCACCAGAAATATGGTTGGACAGCTGCACAGTGACAGGTAACGCCTTGTTCACGCCCCCCAAAGCTCTGGATGGGCTGATGTCCTGGTGGAGGCCACACAGGATACGGAGCTTCCCTGCGTTTATTTTTGTTTTTACAATGGCCATCCCGTGGCTGGAGGAGATGCAACGGGTCCTGCAGCAGATGATGGTGGCTCCATGAAGAGAAGTTGGAGCCACTTGCTGCCCAGAAACAGCACCTTCAGCATCGCCATTGGCGGAGCGGCTTCCAGGAGCTTGCCCATTAGGGCCGCAGTGGGACAGGTGGAATGGGAGCGTAGCTGATGCTTTGGTTCTACATACGTCAGGTGACAACGTGGCTGCCTTCAGCGTTGGTCAGGGAACGGGGGCTGAAAATCCAGCAGGGGAGGCCAGCGGGAGAGTGTCAATGGCTGAGGTGGCAGCCAAGAAGGCTGAATGCCAGGAGGTGTGACAGAAGGCAGGAAGGGCAGATTATGGGAGAGCGGTGAAATATCTGTCTGCAGGGCCAGAGGCTGTGATGATAGGCCAGTGGCGGGACACTGACAGCAGGGCCAGAAGCTGAGATGGCAGTCCGCCGGGGTAAGAGAATTAATACGGACCAAAGACTGCAGATGGGAGGGTGTCTGGTAGCGCACAGCAACCAATCCGAAGTTGTGGCCATCACCTGCCCCTCCCCTATAACTCAAGTCCGATGTCTCCACCCATTCTTCCGGTGGAGACCAGATGCACCATTAGCCTCTGCCTGTCCTGACCTTGGCCTGTGATATTAATTATGCCCCTGCCTGTCTCTCCAGTACCTTGCTATGGTGCCTCTGACCAGTCTGTGTCAACTACCACTGTACCAAGACTACTCTTGGAGTAATGGCCTAGGGGCTACCGAAGCTAAGACCAGATCCCTCAAAATGGCATTAAAGGGGTAAAAACAGAGTTCCCCTAGGTACAGCCCTCAGGAGAAGCCTAATGACAATTCAGTCAACGGAACAGTGAGCCCACATCTACTGTGTAATTTCACCCTTCAGTCGTCGGATTCTGCCTTTAAAAAATGCAGCAGAAACCTGAGCTGCAGATTTCTACTGTTACTATGTGGATCCGCATGCAGATTTAGCCTATTTCAATAGGAAAATCCACATACGACATTCCCAACGCAGGTCCTGTGAAGAAACAACGCAGAAGCCATGCCAAGACGCAACGTGTCACTTTTTTTTTCTGCACGCACATGCCATATGGACTGCAGAGCAGATTCCCATTCAAATTAACCTTGTGTATTTGATGCAGAATTGGCACAGTTTCCATATCAAATTCCATAGTAAAAATCTGCTGTGTGAACAAGGCCTTAGCGTGTTAAATCTGCAGAAAAATCTGCAACTCTAATATGAAAATTGTTGTGGATTCATTGCATATTTCATCCCGCTTCTGCAAAATTTCTGCAGACACTGTGGATTTTACCTGAGCAAATCCACAGATAAAATCCATAAAAATTCTGTCCTATGTGGATGAAAGTCTATCGCCATTGATATGCTCTTTGCTCAGCGCACATGTGTCAGACTCAAGGCGCTCGTAACGGGACAAACGAAATCAATTGTATTCAATGCTTTCGTTTCCACTATCGGGATTCTCGTGCGTTAATACAACAGACAGGATCTATCTTCCCGTTTTTCCCCCAAACTAACGTACTGTAGCGCGGAGTTTGAATAGTCAAAAAAAATAAAAAAAACAAACAAAAAACTGGTTCATGACCTAACATAGCAGCGAGTGTATCAGCACATGCGCCCGTGTATTTTTGCCCGTGCAGTTATAAACAGCCCTTTGAAGGCACCCAAAATGCTGATGTGACCCTCAGTGAGAATCAGTTTGACACCCCTGACTTCCAGTCTTACTTGATCCGGCACCTTTTCCACTGTGCCTTGAGGTTGCATGACTTCATCTGTAATAGTTCAGTGCTTCTGCTTGTCTGAATTAGAGGGCATCAAATCCACATCATTCCCAGAACTGTCCGAACTACTACCCAATATACCTATTTATTTGTTCAGTTTGCCCACAGGGAGCCTCAAACATGTGAACCTGCTTTGCTCAATTTGTTCCGGTTACTCATCAGTTTGTGACATCGACATGACAGAATCGGGGTCATTCATCTGTAGCAGGCATATGTGACGCCTGGACAGGCAGGACACACAACTTGTAACTACTTTTATTCATTGTGCTTTCCAAAAAAAAGGAGGAAATGAACATAAACCAGGTCAAACGGAGTACAAAGATTGCACCTTAGGACTGCATTTGCCTCATGTAGGTCAATGGTTCTGGTGCTGATTCTGTTTGAATACGTTTTTTGGGGTTTCAAATGGATCTCCGTACTGGAAGGCTCAGCATATAGCTTTGAGGCTACCTACCCACAGGCGAGCGTGATAACGGGCAATGCAAGGCGTTTTTCATTCAAAAACGCCTTGCATCGATTCTGTGCAATTGCAATCCCCAGACACGCGTTTCACATGCGTCAGAGGATTGCAAGTGTTTCCCATTGAATTCAATGGGAAGCATCACACACACACATGCACATTGCAAGGCATGTGAGTGCCATGCGATATCTTTTAAGGTACCATTGAAAACAATGGGCAAGACGTTCCGAGGGAATACCCAAAAATACAATATGCAGCAATTTTTATCCTCGCAGCATCACACAAAACTCGCTCGAGATTCTCGTCCATGTGAATGTCGCCTCAGAATGAGCTGCAATGCCAGACATAGCCCGAACCACTCTTTTCAAGCCAGCACAAAGCATGATCCAAATCTAAATCATATATTTTTTCCAGCCACCCACACTGCCAGATTCATTCAGAGTATAATGGAAAAGGTAATGGAATTCCCGCTACCTCTACGGTGGTTGACTTTTCTATTGCAACCTTGAAGCGACCCTCCAAGCCTGGATAAACAAAGATGGCCGCTCCACTTCTCTGACTACCTAGTAGTCACTGGAGTGGAAAGGCCCCAGGAGGGGAATTAGGTAATCACTGGGTGGTGGGGTGCCATCCTGTAATTACTTCTCTGACTACCTGATGAACACCACACTTTAGTATGCATCGGTAGTCTAAGACACTACATGTTGCTTTGACTGGCCAGTATTACTTATGTGGGCCGCACTGGTCAAAGCAGTATGCATACTAATACATAGTGTACATCAGGTAGTCAGAGAAGGGGAGCGGCCATCTTTGTTTCTCCAGGAATGGAGGGTCGCTTTAATCAAAAATCACTGTGTTGTGTCAAGTTGCCTAAATGCATACCAATCCGCTGAACAAGACTGCTCTTCAAATTATTATCACATGCATGGGTTGCCATCCACATGTCCACTACTTCTTGCAGAGTTGAAGGCTTTAGCCTATTTCAATGGGGCATTACCGCATGGATTCCACATCAACAATTGACACGTCACTTCCTTTTTTTCTACAACATGGATTCAAAATACGCAGGTTGAAGAAAAATTTTAATTAAGACTTTTTGAAAAGTTCCCTCGTCATTTTACATCCATTGGAGCAATAAGATTTGGTTGGGAAGGTGAAAATAGCATTTGGGTGTCTGCAGGCATTGCCACTCTCTACTGCAACTACCTGCAGATCTCTGTTGATTGCCAGGTAGCACCTGAAATTAACAAGCAACACCTGGGCTCACTAATTAAAGACAGGGTGCAGCCTGGGAATCAGCAATTGGCTAAGATCTGCACATGGATTTAGGCTAACTTCATACAGGCGAGGGCGATATTGGGCTGTGAATCACGGCCCAATATCACAATCGCCATCCATGTGAAAGCTTCATGGATGTGAGGTGTTTTCATGTGAAAATAGCCTTACATCATTGCGGGGATGAAGGGAATCCCTGCTGCGGCTGTCACAGGCATCATAGAGTTCTATTGCTTTCAATGGGGCTGGTGCCGCGAACATGCCGCAATTTTTTTCCTACACAGCATCACAGTGTCATGCAAGAAAAAAATCACTGATGTTTATGAGCCCATTCAAAAGAATGGGGTACATATTTGTGCGATATTTTCTTGGCCGTGTGAAAGTGGTATTAGGCTAGTTTCACATTGACGATTGCGATATCACCGCGAGAAAATTGCGGCAATATAGCAATTTTACTTATGAGATGTTTGAGTGTCAGCACTGCTTTTTTCTCACAAAAATATCGCTGTCGCTTGCGATTTTCTCGCGGGAAAGACAATAGAACTTTATAATGTTAAAAACGCATAGCAGAAAATCGCACGTTTGTGTGTAGCGATGTGATATAATGAAGACTGCATGGGATAAAAAGGGGTGATAAAAGAGCAAACCGCAGAAAGATAGGACATGCTGCGATTTTTTTTTTTTTTTTAACAAATATCGGAAATGTGAAGGAAAACTTTGAAAAGCTTGGGTTTCATAACTCTGCGTTTGCACGCGCTCTCGCACTAAGTTAAAATAGAGCGATTTTATCACCCGTGTGAAACTGGCCTTAGCCTATTTCAATGGGAAAAATATGTGATTTCACAGTGACATGTCTCTTCCATTTATTCTGTGACACATATTTGAAATTCGCATGTTGAAAAAACTGCGCCATATAAACTACGGATTCCTATTCTTACCAGATCACTTATTTGCATGGAATTTGCCACAATTTGCTGTATAATCTATATAGCATCATTGTGAATTCTACATCACATCCACAGTGAAATCCAGCATGTGAACATGGCTAAAGAAATTAGGAGGACATTTGGAGGGAGGTGTGACTACAGGATCAGACTACTAAAGTTTGTTTGCAGTCTGTTACCATGGAGATACATAGGTCTGCATGGAAGCTGTAGACACAAAACAAAAAGAGATTTTTTATTTAAGACTTCTAGAAAAGTTGCCTCATGTCATTTTACATTCATTGATTGCGATGGGTGTCTGCGTGTACATACTGTATGTAGCTCTCTGGCACAACTGCCTGCAGACCTCTGCTGTTTGCCAAGTGGCACCTCTAATTGTCGGATGGAACCCGGATTCTTTACTTAGAGGGTTTTTCCGGGACTAAGATAGCAAGGACCTATCCTCCGGATAGGCCATCAATGTCAGATTGGTGAGGGTCCACCTCTCAGGACCCCCACCAATCACCTGTTTGAAAAGACTGCAGAGCTTGCATGTGTTGCTTCATGTCTTCTTAGGCATGTGACATCACATTCATCACGGGACGTGAGAGCAGCTCAGTCCTATTCAAGTGAATGTGATTGAGCTGATATACCAGGCACAGACGCTATGCAGTATACGGCGCTGTGCCTGAAAAGCACTGAAGCGGCCACGGCACTCAGCCAAGCAATGCGGCCGCTTCAAATAGTTGATTGGTGCAGGTCTCGAGAGGTGGACCCTTACTGATCTTATATTGATGGCGTATCCTGAACTATTTTAAAAGTCTAGGTGCCACCAGGCAATCAGCTGCGACCCACAGACGGTAGCGGCAGAGAGCCGTAGTATGAATGGACACCCTTTAACACATTGCTATGCAGATTGTGTGACCAAGCTCATGAATTAGGCTGGGTTCACAGGGGGTGGAAATCTCGCAGAATGTCCGCAGAAGGACCGCACAGAAATTCTGTGAGATTTCCGCAGCTGAAGTCCTAAGACATTTGGCACAGGTTTTGAAAGCGGCTTATTCCACTTTAGCCATCTTTTCCCATAGAGAGCCCACAGCAAAAACGGCGATACAATTGATATGCCACGGCTGTGAATTCCATGCGGCATGTTCGTTTTTAGCACGGCATTGCCGCAGCGGACTCTCCGCAGCATGTGAACAAGATCTTTGCAAATCTCGTCCAGTTTGCTGCTTAGTCTCATGCTTAGGATTGCAGGCGGAATTTTCATGCGGAAAGTCGGCACGGAAATTCCACCCCATGTGAACCCATCCAAACGTCTCCCTCACACATGAACGCAGCAAAGCGCAGCAATTTAAACTGTGGCACTTTGATGAGGAGCGCTAAATGCCCAAAAATAGAACAGACTCCACTTGAAAATCGTGGCGCTAGAAAGCACCGCGATCGAGCGGTTGTCTGAGGCTGTGTTCATTGAAAGCAATGAGAGCCTTTGACAATGTTAACGCTGCGCTAAACGCTGAAGAAAGCGTCTGTGTGAGGGAGGCCTTAGACCTCATGCACACCAGCGGATATTTATTACCCTTTCCGCGATTGGCTCCCGTGGCTAAAATCTGCGGTTTAAGTCGCCCATAGAAAATAATGGAGTGTGCTGTACTCCTCGCACAGAAGCGGATTTGCATTGCGTTTTCAAGGAGCGGATCTAAAATCGCAGCATGCTGTATTTTAGCGCGGATTCTGCGAAAATTGGCTCTGTTGACCTCTATGGAAGCATGAGGCCTTGTGCGCGGTTTCTTAACTCAGAGAGTTAATTCAGAGCAGTCAGTAACAACTGTTGTCCATGTAGCGCAGATCTGGATACATTGTAGCTTAAAGGGGTTGTCCCGCGCCGAAACGGGTTTTTTTTTTTTTCAACCCCCCCCCCGTTCGGCGCGAGACAACCCCGATGCAGGGACGTACAGACAGCTTACCGGAGCGCTTACCTTGATCCCCGCGCTCCGGTGACTTCTATACTTACCTGTGAAGATGGCCGCCGGGAACCTCTTGCTTCGTGGACCGCAGCTCTTCTGTGCGGTCCACTGCCGATTCCAGCCTCCTGATTGGCTGGAATCGGCACGTGACGGGGCGGAGCTACACGGAGCCGCTCTCTGTCACGAGCGGCTCCATAGAAGAACACAGAAGACCCGGACTGCGCAAGCGCGGCTAATTTGGCCATCGGAGGCCAAAAATTAGTCGGCTCCATGGAGACGAGGACGCTAACAACGGAGCAGGTAAGTAAAAAACTTTTTATAACTTCTGTATGGCTCATAATTAATGCACAATGTATATTACAAAGTGCATTATTATGGCCATACAGAAGTGTATAGACCCACTTGCTGCCTCGGGACAACCCCTTTAATGCCTGTGTTAGGAAGGGTGCAGGTGGGGATATTATGCATCACATCACTCTGTTATATAAATGTTTCCACTTAGTTAGAAATGAAATCAACAGTGAAAGGACAGAAAAACAAACGCCGGGGATTTCAAGTCTCGCAGCACATTTATACAGAACCACATTTGCACGAAACAATATCAAATATTCTAGCATAAGGAACGTCTTTGTGTAGCTGTCACACAGGCTTTTGGGCGCAGTTTAGTTTGAAATTTCTTTTTTTTGCTTCATGCGACAGATACAAAAGTACAAAACTGAGAAACGGCAGGCGTGGGAAGAGCAACAGCGACGGGACCTGCAGCGCCTCGAGCAGCTGAAGAAAATAATGGCCCAGCAAGCCGAGAAAGACAGAGAACGGTAAGTCATTATTGGGCAAACACTGGCATATTTAACAAAATGGCAGTGTGTGCCCAGACGGGCCATAGCCCGCAGCAAACAGACTTTTCATCTGTTCTCATTTCTATACAACACAAAAAGTACAGATTGAATCCAATTTATTCATTCTGGCTATTTCCTATTTTTTTGTGAACATATTTCCATTTTATTAAAAAGCCTTCAAAATGCTCTACCTCGGTGCAGCCAAGAGTAAAGCCTTAAGAAATGATTGCTTTAAATGTTTAATGTTGTGGACGGAGAAGCTGAGTAATTCCTGCAGTTTTCACAATTCTGAAAGATTAATATTGATCCTGCAGAGCCAAGGGAGGCGTAATGTCCACAGGACAGGGCACGGCCACGGGGGGAGACCATTAACAAATATCCCATTGCAATTGTGCAGGATTGCAGAATTGTAAACTTTACTCCCTTGGGTTCAGATCTAAATCCTTCATAAGAGTGAAGTTTGTGTACATGATTGTAGGGCCAGGTTTACCTATAGGCACAGCGGGATTGTGGAGGGGTGAGTGGCTGTAGTGCTACAAATGGGTTTATGTCAAGTAAACTGCTGTGACACAAGTGAATTTCCATCAGATGACTGCTGTGACATCAGTAAGGTGGGCTACTGTGACATCACAAATGAGTGTTAGGTATGCTACTGTGACATTAGAAGTGGTTTTCTGTTAGGTTTCAGTTGTGACATCATAAATGGGTTTTAGTCAGGTATGCTACTGTGACATCACAAGTGGAATTCTGTCAGGTAACTACTGTGACATTATAAGTGTGACATCACAAGTAGGTTTAAGTAAAGTAACTGCTATGGAATGGCGTACCACTAGGGGCCCCACTATATGCTGTTTTACAGCCGCGGCCTGCGGGACTGCTGTGTGTGGCACTCAGGGAGGGGAGGGATTGTTAGCTGGGGAGCCGGCAGCCAATTACAGGCTGCAGACTCCCCCAGCATGGTTCTCCATTCCCATGAGAAACTGCAGTTGGGATTAGTTACAGCTGCATACTATCAGTGCACTGCCGATGCATGATTGGTCCAGCCGGCGGTGCATTATCAGTGTCAGGGAGCAGTGGAAGAGAGCAGAGGAGCAGTACACGCAGTGCAATGAGGTATGTATAGCTGGTATAACTTACACCAGCTATACATATAGTCATATCCAAAGATACCCAGGTTACACTAGCATGCTCCATATCACTATACACAGGGGGAAATACATTTACTATATATAGTGATATAGACCATACTGGTATAACCTAGATATGTCCTGTATGTAATTATATATGTACTGCTGGTATAAGCTAGACATCTCTTGTATATAGTAATATGGACAATGTGGGTATAACCTGGTATATCACTATATACAGGAGATGTATAACTTATAGCAGCTGTACATAAATAATTATATACAATAGATACCCAGGATAGGGGTGGTTTCATACCGGCGCTGGGGATTCCCCTTTTCTGCTCCATTTGAGGAGCAGGAAAGGGGAATCCCCACGGCTGAATGGCTCAGTTTCTGGACGGAACCAAAAAGCATCGGACGAGCCCCATTGACTGTAATGGGTCATCTGCTTTCTACCTAGCTGGTCGACTTTTGGAAGGAAGAAAAGGCACTGCATGCAGCGCTATTTCTTCCAGTATTTTGAGAGAGATCTGTGACGGAACCTGCAGCCAAAGATCCTCACACAGATGTGAAACTGGCCTAACACCAACATGGTTGATATCACTGTATGCAGGAGGTGTATGTATGTGTGTATATATATATATATATATATATATATATATATATATATATATATATATCCCTGTATATAGTGATATGGAGTACTCTGGTATAACCTGGGTTTCTCCTGTATATAATTATATGTACAGCTGGTGTAAGTTATATATCTCCTGTATATAGTGATATAGCCATGCTGATATAACCTGGGTATCTCCTTTATATAATTATATATGTACAGCTGGTATAAGTGTATATAGTGATATAGCCATGCTGATATAACCTGGGTATCTCCTGTATATAATTGCACACAATTAAAAAAATGCATCAAAAACCTGCATGTATGGTTTAAATCCACTTGCAGTTTTTAGTAGTTTATGCAGTTTCTTAAAAACGTATGGGGTTTTTGAATACCGTATGCAGTTTTTTAATGTGTTTTTTTAAAATTGTGGTTCAAAAATGCAACAAAAAACATGAAGACGTCCACAAGCATAAAACGCTGCGTGACCCACATGTGGATGGCATTGATTACGCATCCATAGAGGACAATGATGTCTCTCACGTGAAATACGCCACAAAATAGAACATGCTGATTTCTTGTTTTGCGCTTATGTATTACACAATTCCTACTAACAAATGTGAGCGGAACTGCGTATGGCAATGTATTTAATTGCCTTTGAATTTCTGTGTATCACATGCATGTACAGCGCATACGTAATACATGCTAATCATACGCTCATGTGAGCCTGGCCTAAGGGGCTACAAACAAATACTCACTTAGTCCACGAAATAAGTCATGTTTGGAAAGTTGATGCTAAGGGGCTAGATCATGTATGTAAATTTTTTTGCAGCCGTTTGCTGCACGTTTTGGGGGGTGCTACTGAGCTGAACTTTTGCACCCGGGCCCCTGAGCCTTTAGTTATGCCCCTGCTGCTATGATGGTAAATGGGAATCCCCACAGCTGAAAGGCTGCATCTCAGGATGGAACTGAACAGTGCTGCACGGACCCCATTGACTATAATGGGGTCCGTTCAGTTTCCGCTCAGCTGCCTGGTTTTTGGACGGAAGAAAACTGACCAAACACACATATTATAGGAGGAGTGAAGAGACCTAAACAATGATAGCTGGTCCCCTTTCCTCTGACATCTCTATATGACGTTGGCCTCAAAGGAATGTGGAGTCTATAAAGTGCCATTAGTACGCAGCAGGAGCAACAGGAGTCCATGTTTCCAGTTCTAGAAAGATAGCACTTCATTCAGCGGGGACCGGCGGTGTCGTCTTCCCATCTACTCTACTTTCCTAACATCTTTATCTCCCTGTCTTCTCCACTATAATAACATCACAGCCGCCGCCACCCATCTGCTCCTTCCCTTCTGTCTTTGTTCTCAAATATTCTAAAATGAACAGGACAACTATTGATCCAAAAACGGGCACAAAAAATTCTTCAGTCACCATCGTTCATGAAGCCTGTCGGGGAGATGTGAACATTTTTAACGTAGAGCCGCAGCTCGAATGCAAATATCTTGTTTTGATATTGTATAAATGGAGCGGAGTTCTGCAATATGCTGGAGATGTGCATAATGCTGGTGATAATGGAACGGCAATGAATGTGCTGAGTGATTTGTACCGTTAATTCCATCAACATTTCTCCTCAGGGTTGTTTATCGGCAGCAGTTGTTAGAGAAACGTCTCTCAGAAAGAAAGGAGGAGGCTCTTCATGAGGAGCAAGTAGAGTTAGAGAGGCAGAGACGGCTTGAAGCTCTACGTCAACAGGTAACGTAGGGTGGCACACTCATGCCATGATCATTGCTAGAATGTCAATTTGCCTTCTAGTCTACATGCTAGTAAGGGACTCAAGTGTTAAGGCAGCAGAAATGCAATCCTAAGCTCTTGCTCACAACCTGAAGGTTATGGGTTCAATCCCCGCGTGCTTCAGGTAGCCGACTCAAGGTTGACTCAGTCTTCCATCCTTCTGAGGTCGGTAAAAGGAGTATGCAGCTTGGGTAAGGCTAAGTCAAACCACCCCTCAAAAATAGTCTGCCAAGAAAACATCACAATGCTTGCACCAGGGCACTTTACCTTACCTACATGCTAGTAGACAACACCGATACGGCTTTGTTACAAACACCCTATATGAATTCAAGATTGGATAGAGCATGGATGGTCAACATACGTAACAAATGCCGCCCCTTACAGTGAGGGTTTAACCAAGGAAAAGTTCTGATGGTGGACCCCTGCCAAGTCTACATGGACCTGGTAGTTTGCATTTTAGTCCAGGCATTACTTCATATCTTCGCTGCAAAGTTATCTTCATTGCATAGAATACCCGGACAAAAGGCCTTTTATGTATAATGTCTACAAGGATAGGATTATATGCTTAATACTATTGTATACCTAGTTAAAAACCTTGTGCTAACAAATCCCTTTCTGTAATTCAGGTGGCTGTTGTAGCTGAATTTGATCCCGTCCGAATGATGAGTGACACAAAAGCTTGGAAAGCTAGACTCGGCATTGGGGCAGAAGAAGAAATTGTCCTTCAAAAACCACTTTTTGATTTGCACACATTCAATGAGCAACAGGTCTGTGTTAGATGTGCAGAATAGAGATGAGCGAGCATACTCGATAAGGCAAACTACTCGAGTGAGTAGTGCCTTATTCAAGTACCTGTCCGCTCGTCTCTAAAGATTCGGCTGCGGGCGCAGGTGACAGGTGAGTTGCGGTGGTGAGCAGGGGGGGATGGGGGGGGAGAGAGATCTCTCCTCCTTTCCACCGCTCTTCCCCGCCGTTCCCCACCCCCTGCCGTCACCTGAATCTTTAGAGACGAGTGGGCAGGTACTCGAATAAGGCACTACTCGCTTGAGTAGTTTGCCTTATCGAGTATGCTCGCTCATCTCTAGTGCAGAACTTTCATAATAAGATGAAAAAAAGGTGTCTTTTTTCTAGAAAAAGCGCCACTCTTGTCATTGGGCTGTGATTGGTATTGCAGCTCAAAGGCAACTTCTAAGAATTTTTTTTCTTTTTCAACTGGGTGACCATGATGAAAAATAATAAAAGAACATATACTCACTGTTCCTGGCCCCTGTGGCTCTAGTGCAGTCTCTGCCACTTTTCCCACCAGGTCTGTTTACATCCTGTAGTCACCTTGTATAGAGGGCATCACAGGTTGCTGTAGCCAATCACAGGCCAGAGACAGGTGAGTATATGTTTTTAATTATTTTCAGCATGGCAAACCAACTAAAAAAAGAAATAACTTCAAGGAAAACCCCTTTATGCCCATTGCAGTGAATAGGGAAGCACTGCAATAGCAGGCACACCCCTAGGACAAAAGTGGTGGTATTTCAGAAGCCATTGTTTTTGTAACCCTTGATAGGCCCTTCATCTATATAATAAGTATTTTTTTATTAGTTAATAAACTAGGGAAAACTTTTAGAGGTTAAAATATTCTGCTCCCCATGTCCCAGTTTGGCAAATATTAGTCTTTCTGTGCTAAAAGGCAGGCGTTTAAAGACATGCATTTTAGAATTTTCCTTCACACTCACTTATTCGGCGAGCAGAAGAAAAATCACAGCTTGTTCTATTTTACCGTGGAATTCGTGCAGATGTCCTCCATTGATGTCAATGGAGACGTCCGATCAGCAGCCCATATGCAATTAACATAGTGTATGGGCTGCAGGTACCCACGTCATTGCTAAGAAACGACACAGGAAATACAAACAAAAGAAAAAACTCTACTGTGCATGATCGCCTGCGAGCCGCCACGGTCATCCGCAACACAGTTAAATGAGGTACGCAGGGTCACAGTCCGAGCTCACAGCCAGAAGCCGCTGCGGACCTCCCGCATGTGGAACCCAACCTGTTCGTGTGAGCCCAGCCTTACACATACCAATTTTGCAAGCCAAAAAGAAACGCTGTATGGCTTACATGCTCCTTACAACACTAAACTTTAATTACAATACACATACAGCCATTTTTAAATGCAAATGAGACCCCCACCGATCAGCAAGTTATCCCCTATCCTTTGGATAGAAGATAACTTGTAATTCTGGTACAACCCCTTTAAGTGTTGTTACACAATAATACATGAAAATATTATTAGTTTTTGATAACTCATGTAGCATTGTGCACATACCCCGTTTCCCCAAAAATAAGACCTACCCTGACAATACTCCTTACCCTGATTTTTTCGGGGAGGCTTGAAATAAAAGCCCTACTCTGAAAATAAGCCCTAGTTACATTACAATTTTATAAAAAAAGGAATACATTACCTAGCAGGCTCGATTCAGGTCCCTTACCCTGCTCTCCGGAGCTCCGACGTGTTTCTTGCAGTCCTCAGCCGGCCACAGAAGATCACTTCCTGGTCATGGGATTCATAAATCCCACCGCCACAAAGCGATTGCTGTGATTGGTTATTGAGAACTACTCAGCCATGAAATGCAGCACTCGATGAACGAATCAGAGCCATCCCTTTCTGGAGGTGGGATTAATGAATACCGTAACCAGGAACGGAATTTCTGTGGGCGGCCGAGGACTTGAAGAAGCGTGTCTTAACTGTGGAGAGCAGCGGGAGGGACCTGGACCGAGCCTGTTAGGTAAGGATAATAAGACATTCCCCAAAAATAAGACCTAGCACCTCTTTTGGGACAAAAATTAATGTAAAACAGGGTCTTATTTTCGGGGAAAAACTATAGTTACTAATACCTAAAGCTCCTTGTGTTAGTTTCTGGTCATTAAAATACGTAACTTTACTTCTACAGTTTAACCACCGTTTTATTTTTCTATTCTGTATGATAGTCTGGGAGGTTTTGATCACTTTCTATTGTGATCTGACTAGACTGACAGCATGTAGGACTCCGGCAAATCTCCAGAGGAGCACACAGCGGCTCCTTCATACACTCGCCTCTATCTGACACCTCTAGATTCATAGCTGTTGATAGACAAGCCGGCTCCGTTTGGATGCTGGAACTGACCTTTATCATTCCAGTCATATTTTCTAACTCAGATTTGCTGTTTTATAAAAAAAAATGAGTTGATCTAATCCTCTGAGAAGCGAGTATTAGATGATCTGAGTACAGATGCACCAACCTTCTCACCAGCAGAGCTGACCTACTTGCCTATACAAAGCGACTCAGAAGTCTCTCAGAACATTCCCAAACATTTAACAGTTTGAAGTCGCATTAAAAATAAACGGCATTACAAATAGGGAACCGAAACTGGGACCCTGGATTCAATTGTGGGCCAGGAATAGGTAAAAAATAAGCATAAGGTATTGAATAGTTGTGAAATATGTCATCACTGACATCACAGGCATTTTTCTTCATTTTCGTATTTTCATTTCCCCCTTATAACTTTGTGTTATCTTTGTAACACTTTGTAAAATTGTAACACATTGTACAGACAAGACAGAAGTAGGGATTCGTTCACACCATAGGTTTGCTATTCCTGTTTGAAGTCCGTCTGGTTATCCTTTCAGTTAGGTGCGTGACTTAGTACAACGTATTTGCGCCGTATAGGGCCGAAACGCGTTGTACAGATTATCTTGAATAAATTTATGGCAATAAGAAGATTTGATGTTACCCTGATGGATTGTTGAGCCAGCGCGGGCGGATTTTTTTCTACCTTTATTCTATTAAGCGTGTGGGTCCAACCTGACAGTTGGACACAGAAGCTCTGCAGCATACTCCTGACACCAGAAGGACCGACGAGGACTACTGTAAGATCCTTTGTGATCTTATAAGTCCACTTGGATTTTGAGGTGTTAGTGAGGCTCCTTATGTAGGAGAGCTCACTATACACCGGGTAAGTCCTATTATTTTCTTTTTCACTCTCTCAAATCAGTTACTTTTTTTCTTATACTCCAGGCTGCCCTTTGAAGCGCCTCCCTGACGTATTCATATGTTTAGACTTCTATAGGGACACTTGGTTTGCAAATGCGCACAAAAATAGAGCAGGTCCTATGTGTTTGCTCGCTCATAAAAGAGATGAGGACAAACCCATTGAAATCAATGGAAATGTGAACCAGAAACCAGATCCTCTGCAGACGCTCTCACGCAAGGACTGGCTCTAAACCACAACAGATGCACAGGAAAAGGTAGAAGGTCCAGCATAGGATAAAAACTCTTTGTCTTTATTGAAAAATCCAGACAGCCTAAGAGAAACAAGAAGCATGTGCCGTCTTACATGTTTCAGGCAAGCATGTTGCTCTTAATGATTAGGGGCAACATGCTTGCCTAAAATATGTGAGATGGCACATTCTTCTTGTTTCTCTGTCTGTCTGGATTTTTCCATAAAGAGAAAGAGTTTTTATCCTACGTTGGACCTACTTCCTTTTCCTGTCCATTGAAATCAATGGGTTTTATTCTTTGTGTATTGCACACGCAAATGCACTCATGTGAAGCAACCTGAAGACCTAGATCACATGGCAAATTTTTGCCACAGATTTAGGTGTGGATTCCATGCCCAAATTTGTGAAAATGCACAACATTTTAGCATTCTATTGAATACTACGAAAATTTTAAAATCCGCATTGCGGAAAAAGGAATGGATATGTCAATTCTTTGTTCGGTTTCCGTGCAAAATCCATGTGGAAACTGCATTAGGCGACCACACACAGGGCTACATTCATGTGTGGATCCACATCAGAACTCTGAGGCTTGGCTTTGTAGTTCTGCTGCAGATTAAACCGTAAGATCCACATCAGAAAAACCCAATGTGGATCTGACAGTTATTTAGCCATGTGAATGAGGCCTGAAGCTACATGCACGCCTAACTTATTTTCCACAATGTAGCATTCTGTGCATCCACACCAAAATCTGTGTCAAAATTTGCAAGTAATAAAAAAAGGAAAAATGTGCCTTTTGTCATTAAAGCCCAGCACAAAGCATCCCTACCAATTAAAGCTAAACTGCATTGAAATGCTATAGAATCTCACTTCAGGCCATGCTTTATAAACCCAGTTAGCTCCACAGACTCACACGTCAGTACCTAGCAATTTTAACCACAGTGGTCTGAAATCGTATAATACTAGAAAAATGTTTCCTCCACATTGCTAGTTTTCAGAGCAAAGAAGAATGAGGATTATGCTGCAGAAACAGAACAAGTATAATCCCAAGTACTGTGGTGATCACGGTTTACTAAAAAAAAAAAAAAAAAAAATCACATCCTCCCACATGTTTCACCCAAGTATGGCATCATCATGGGGCTTGGGGCGTCATCAGGGGTCTGGGGCATAATATCATGTAGTAGCACTTATCATTATAGCTGATTTTTGATCATATTCATTGAAAACTCCTTGAAACCCAACTTTTTTCTCTTTTTTATTCCCATGCAGATTATTTGTGACCCGAGAATTCGAGTCGAGATAGCTCTTCGAGAGGCCGGACTGCATAACACCAATTATGCCAAGGAAATCTTACCCAAAATCCCTCCACCAAAACCTCCAAGAAAAGACATGGAATCTTCGGTTTTCAAAAATTAGCCAAGTCCTCAGTGTGTAATATAGCGATCAAGAGTCGGTTGTGTTATTGGGAGTGTCTTTATATCACCGCTGACATGGAGGGACCTCGCCATTATACCCATAGACCCTGCAGCACAGGTCTCATACATCACAATGTGGCTGTACAGTAAGCGGCTCTTTATGCAGTGTGAGGGTGGAAATTGAGACATTAGATGTGAGAGATGGACTGGAGGTGACAGCTACATTGCTCCGTTGGAATTTAGCAGCTCTTGTTTACTCGGTGTTTATTGCTATACACAGCATAACATAAATTGGAGAACGTTTGCTGACTTCTGGGTGGCTGCAGGGGGAGAAATGTTTTTTTAATACATGCATTGTGTGAATGTCTGTATAAACAGCCTCATTTACTCTCTGCCGTCGCTCATTATCGGAGATCTTCCACACGGCGACAAGGATAATATAATAGTGTTTATTTCGTTATATACCCATAAATATTTAAAGCTTTGGCTTCTGCCTTTTGATATATTCAGGTGTTGTTGCAAGGATCTGCGCCCCTCCACTGAACAATTAGCCGTGTATGTTTCTTTAATGAATTTCCATGCTTGAGTATCATTTTAAGGAGCTCCAATTTCTTTTAAAGGGATTGTATCTCCTGTATAGGTTTTATTAATTAAAACCACATAGTGAAACATTTTCCATTTTTGTAATTGTTTCTTTTCTGTTGTCTGTACGGGACTATTGGGGCGGCCATCTTGCCTGAGCTGCAGTTGGAGCATTTTAAAAATATTTTACAGCAGCCCTGTGATGGTTGCAGCCAATGGAAGGCCCAACAGGGACGTCACTGACGTCCCATAAACCTGTTGATGACTTCTACATTAGAAGTCCACATGATAGGTTTATGGGATGTCACTGGGCCCTCTAGTGATGTCAACTGTGAGAAACCAGTGCTTCGCACCTCCGTTTTGGTGGTCCGGCGACACGATGAGTTTATATAGTTTTGGGTATGGTGGACCCAAGCTGCCTCCATAAGCTGGCACTGTAGGAGTTGAACTTCACCAATTGATGCCTGTGCAATTGAACCATTCACCCTATGCGGCGTTATGCTGTCTATGTCCCAGCCTAACTGATGAAGAGGCCCTCTGCCTCGAAACGCATTTTATTTGTGACATTTTATAAAATAAAGGCCACTTAATTTTCACGGAACTGCAAAAGTCTTGTTATTGGAAGACTGCGCCGTGCACCAGGCTCTTTTATCCAGTTATTCTGTGCCATATCCCATGCCCTCCCAACAGGGTGAGTCGTCTACTTGGTTGGCAGCATCTCCATATCACCAATATTTATACTTCACACTTTTTACTCTGCGCACCAACTTGGGTTTTCTCCACTCATTTGTATATATATATATCTATCCCATCCAGATCTGTGTCATTATTGCCTGAGGAAGGATCCTGAGAGGTGTGAAAGCTCACTATAACATCATGTATTTGTGTTAACCATTAAAAGGTATCACATCTACAAGATCACTTGGTTTCTCTTGCTGGGAACAATCACATGTTGTTTTGACTACTCGTTATACACCTAAAGCACATAATAATATTTTATTTAAATTCCCGTATATACATAATAATACAATATATAACAATAATATACAAATATTGCTTACAGTACAGACAAAAATAAAACATTTCAACATAGAATTTGCAGGACATAAAAATCTCATCAATCTCCACTGTTTTTCCTTACCCTAGAGACTCAAATTAAGGACACATTCAGGCAGCCATATGTGGGTAGTGCCCAAAAAAACACGGGACAACACACAGACACTCGCTTGTATATTGTTCAGTTTTCAGTGTATGTGCCATTCACATGCATGCAAATGGAGAGAATAGGACATGCAGTGATTTCTTTCACATGGACCATTGGTCCGTGAGGAAGAACGTTCGTGTGAGTAGCCTCATAGGTTATTAGGGCTAATTTAGACGAGCGTTGATGCATCTACACCGGGCAGCACGGAGCGCCAGGGAATCCCTTCGTCGGCTTTTCAAATTTCGCACCAGAGCGCAGAATTTGAAAATAACCGTAGGAAGATAGGCGCTGCCTGATCCTTCCTGCAGGTCCCATCTTTTCTGGTATGTGCACTTATGGGCGAGAATCCCGACAGTGGAAACGAAACCACTGAAATGCATTGATAAGTGGTTTTCGTTTTGTCCTGTTATACGGCCACGATAATCACGTCTGCATCAGGAAATAAAACCACATTTGCCTGAATCCGCCCTTATGGGGTTGTTGGACAGCACATGGCCCACTTATACTACCGTTTGAATGGGCCCTAACACCAGGATGTTTGTCATCATTGGTATTGCCCGAGTCATCTCTGCCTCTATGTACACTTTACGTAAGAGTGATTTACTTGCATTTCCCGATCTGGCACCATCACTGTACCAAAAGGTTACAATTATCAAATACAGTGTACAGAGTTGTTAAAGGTTATGCATAGATACAAGGCTATACCGGGTCTTCCTTCTCCAAGCTCCCCTCTCACTACACAATACACGTTCTCTATCTTTCCTAATTTTTTTAGGCAGTATTCTGGTTTCAGCAAATAAAAGCCATTCATTATGTTATGAGAAGTGATACAATATACTTTTTGTAGCAGTTCCTCACAGGTTTCATGCATGCTAAGAGGGACAGCACTGTTTTTGGCTTCTACAAAGCCGGCCATATACATGGGATAGCTGAAAGAGCTATTTTTCCCCGGCTCCGTTTTAAACATGAATTTTTGGTTGAACGTGTTTTTATTTTTAGGAGGAGGGGAGAATTGGAGTCCTTCTACACGGGACAATTTTTTGGCAATGATTGCTCCAGTGCTTTCACACAGGAGCGCTGATCATTCAATGAATGGAGGTGCAACTGGCTAGAAATCTCTTCTGGCTGCACACCTCCATCCATAGTAAAGAAGTAATCATTCGTAGATGAACGATTGTCATTTGATTTTTATGCCTGCACAAACTGACCCACCAATGATAAGCAAACTACCATTGGCCGTTCAATCGCTGGCAGTGCTTACATTGAACGATTATCGTTCAGATTTGCAAGAGCCAGGAAGAATCTAAACGATCGTTCCACGTAAAAGGGCCCTAAGCTGCTGCCAGATAACTTATCTCCCTCAAAAGCAAAGGAATAGACATGTTAAAATTCAACAAGCCCCTCTTTCCCCAACATACTGTGAGCTCATCGGCTGATCCAACTGAATTTGGGTTTGGTAGGATTATTTTATGTGTATAGCTGTGTTAAAGGGGAACTAAACTTTTTCAAAACTTTTGAAATGTCAAGGTAACATCTCAGAAGTTTTGATCGGTGGGGGTCCTGGTACTGAGACTCCAACCGATTGCTAAAACGAAGAGACATCTGAGCACTGTACCCGTTCGGCAGTTTGTATCACTGCTCATAGCGGTGTACGGACTCCGAAGGAAGTCTATGCAGCCGGTACACTGCACACAGGCACAGCACTGAGCTGAGTGCTTCTGCCCGTTTGGTAAGGGGTCTCAGCACCTGAACTCCCACTGATTAAAACGTCTGACATCTCAAAAGTTTTGACAAACTTTTCTTACACTTTAACTTACTCTCATTTCATTGGAGAGATAATCAGCCCTGCAGTGAACACAGCCATAGCTGTCGGTTATTCCATTCCCCTTCAATGGTGATTAGCAACTGTACATTTACATCATCATTGGGGATCCGAGTTGCCAAATGCCGTCCAGACTGACGCGTTTGAGTGACTTTTTAACCCTTTAATAATTAAGCAACATGAAAATGTAGCAGCTTTTTCTGCTTTCAGACTTTAACTTTAAGAGATATTAGATGCGCCTTTTATATGCAGTCTTACATTTTTATATACTGTTTTATACCTTTTAGAAATTCCAGCTATTTTATTGGGTTTATTATGCTATAAAGTTTTTTTCCCCTCTTAATTTATTTTAATGGTTTATGTGAGGCGTAAGAAGGAGGTTTTAGTATTGTGTTGTTTTATAATCACTTTGTATCAACCATAAAATATTCATTATTTTAAAACCATATTGCTGCAACTGTGGGAGGATTAAAGAGGGATAAAAACCAGACTGATCTAAAATACTACACTGCATAAACAATCGTATATGTAATGTAAGGACTTGCCAAAACCACAGCAGCTCTGGCCCGCTGTAATCCCTTCGTGCTATAAGTGTACCTGCTGGCAAGAGTCTCCTTATATTCATTAATCATAAACTTCACTGACCTAAAAGTGCTTTAAATCATTAGCCAGCACAGAGAATATTTATAAACTTCCTGTGCTGCCAAGTAACCTGGAGGGGAAAATAGACTTTTGGATCTAATTTTTTTATTCACTGGCCCTTGACCCTAACTATATTTAAGATGTTTTTTTACGTATGGAAGCAAAGTACATTTTATCGCCCAGATCTAAGGGGTTTATATACTTTTGCAATCATGTATTGCTCCAACGCATCTAAAAAAAACCCAAGAAATGAAAAGTATGCAAATCTGCCAGTTTACGTACACAGCTCCTATGCAGGCTTATATGTCTCCATGGTTACAGCCTGCAAACAAACTACTTACATCTGCCCATTTTCTAAAGGCTCATTTACAAGCAATGATTATCACTTAAAATTCGTTCAAACAAACAAATTTGCGCAATAATTGTTACTTGTAAATGCAAAGCCATCGTGTCCTATTTGTCTGTTTACCGCCGAGTTTCAGCCTGCATAAAAATGGTGCCCCGCCCCCTCCCTGACCCACTCACCCCCTACGTGTCTCCACACACTTTTTGGGTTCTCTCCTTAAGGAGAGACGACACCCCTCTTGACTCACGTATCTAAGACTACCAATGGCTGCTAATACACAGTATGCCTCATGTAGTCAAAGAAGGGGTGTGGCCATCTTTGTTTATCCAGGATCAGAGGGTTGCTTTAAATGAACCACCAATGGATGTAAATGAGCTCTCTGTAATACTTTACTTGTCCTGTGGCGGCGCTGCAGAGAAATTGAACACTTATTGCCGAGTTTCCTTTCAGATTACAGTTGATCATTGTGGGTCACAGGAGAGGGATAACTTGTGATCTAAGTTGATTACAAAATAAGACTGTAAAATGCAAACAATTCCTTGAATGTAAAGACTCCCCCAAGATCTCCATCCACCTTGCAAAGTTTTTGAGCACATAAATTGTGGAATCTGTGTAAACAGTACATAATATCTATAGTACTTTAGATGTTGTGGTTCTACGGCCTGTTATGTACAATAACCTGATATTCCTGTATGTGTATATAGGATACAGCCCACAGTACAGAGTTTATATACATAGCAGCATTGTCCAGCACCAACTTGAATCTATGGGCACATATGCAGCTGCTTCCTGATGAAATTGGAAATGAGTTTCTGCGGTCGCTTCTGGAACTCTGTGAGGACGCTGTGACTGTGCGTGATCTGATCTCCCTCTAACCTGTCAAGAAGAGTCACGCAGACAACGGCAGCTAAAAGAGAAGAAAGGCGATAATATTGTTGATGCTGTTTACTAGCCAAAGACATCTACAACATAATATCTCACTGAAATCTAACAGCAAAGATGCCTGCTGGTGTGGTAATAGGAATAGCAGAGCTTGCAAACACAACCTTGTTGAGGAAACGAGGAGCATTGACTCGGCATGTCCCTGCATTACACAGACCACTGATTTCAATATAAACCATGTAATATTTTTTCTCCCCTGCGGAGGTGCTGCAGGAAAAGGAAAGCAACTTGCTGCCAGATTACCCACAGATTCCAGCTGATGTTGGTGGTCCCAGCAATGAGACATCCTGTCATCAGGTAATTTCTAATGAACCCTTCAATCAAAGAGATTGTGCAAAGAGGGCAACCCCTTTAAAATAACTTCATTAGAAAAAGAATCTGTAATATTTAAAGGGGTTTACCAAAATTAAAATGAGATAGGCCTCCTGCAGACGGGCGGAAATTTCGCAGCAGGATTTCCCACAGAATTTCCGCCCGTGCCCACTACCATAGGATTGCATTAGATAATGTTATCCTATGCATGCAGCCGCGATTTGTTCGCGTGAAAACACACGCGTAAAAGAAATCGCGGCATATTCTATTTCTGTGCGGGCCCGCACAGAAACGACACTAGCGACGGCTAGATCCGCTCTGCGCATGTGCCGGCTGGGCGGCAGCCGGCACATAGCAGAGAGGGGACATGCCGGGAGCAGTTGAGCCGCAGCAGCCACTGCCGGGGCACGGGCTGGATCCTGCTGCAAGAATCCTGTTGCAAGAAAGTCCCATTGACATTTGGAAAAGAAACACAGCAAAATCACAGTGAAAAAAAATGCTAGTGGGTAAAAGCCCTAATTCTGCATTTTTACAAACTCTCACATCGCGCGATTTTATCGCCTGTGTGAAACCAGCCTTAGTAAAATATGCCGGTATATCTGCAACAAGATATTATGCAGATTCAAGTGCAAATTTAGTAAGGATTCAGACTGTTTTCACACCAGCGCTAACCTCGAACGAGTTTTGTGCGTTGCGAGACCCACAAAACCAGCGCAAATATGAACTCTTTTGAATGCAGTCATACACTTGAGCGATGCTACTAGGGAAAAAAAATCATGACATGTCCTATTTTTTCGCGTTCCTTGGTACACATCGCCCATTGGGACCTTAAATGCATTAAATGCGCGTACGAGTGCGATGCAGGGTTTCCCATTGCAATTAATGGGAAACACTTCCGATCCTCTCTCATGTGTGAAACCCGCGTGAGAGGATTGAAATTTCATAGAAGCGAGGCGTTTTTGCCTGAAAATCGCCTTGCATCCGCAGGTAAAACGTCACAATGACTAGCAAGATATCGGCGTGATATTGGGCTCACCTGTGTGCAGTTAGCCTTACAGAGTATATTTTATGCCGCATGTTAAAGTAGCCTAACTGTTGTTCAACATGTGGCCATTAGCCCCAGAGAGCGTGCATGTACGCCCTGGTGAGGGGAATTTAAGTCATTTAATAATGTTTTAAGAGGACATCATTCCTGAAGAATAATGAATTCTTCTAAGCAGACGTCCTTGAGGTGCTTCTAGATATTTTCACATTCTTCCTATGGCTTACGTACTGAACGTCTCTTCTCAAGGATTGTTTTAGAGCACTTTGCAAAGGAAATCAAGCTATAAGATACATGAATACACAATATGGATACATGTACATAGATTGGAATCCAATGCTTCACATGGCCACTGAATAGCTGCTGTGGTAAGGCAATAGCAGTAGTGGCCTGTCGAGGGCCTTGGGGTGCAGATTATTGCTTTTGCTTGTTTAACCTGAATCTGTCTAAAAGGGTTATTATTACCCATGGGTGTAACAGTAGCTATGGTAACATAAAAGGAGTAGATTCTGTCACACTCAAGAGAGAGAAGTTGGCTGAGAGCGCCAGAGGTCCAATGTGGACCACAGAGAGGCGGTGAAGGAACCATGTCAGGAACTAGGAGCCTGAGGTCTGTGAGAAGAAGTGACAGCTTAGCAGAGCTAAAAGGGCTGCAAGCTGAGGTCCAGGTTGGACCAGCAGAGGCCTTGAGTAGGACAGGGACGACAACCCTCAACTCTCACACCCAGGTGGGTTGCTTATGGAGATTATATGGACTGTGGTATGCTGTATCCATTTGATTTGATGTGCTGTGAACTAAAGTGGGCGGGTGCATTATCTAAAGAAAATCCATGTCTGCTGAGTGTTATCTATACGTGAGGTGCGCCATTTCCAGGTCCGAGAAATCAGCGATCCGCAGGCAAGGAACCCCCCTTGCCACACTGCGTATATATGGTTGTGTGAATAAGGCTTTAAGGAATAAAACAACGGATTCATGGCTGCTACCACAAGGATTTCGGCCGTGTTCGGCTGCTACCCATGTGTCCCTATACCCTTTGCTGTACAGAACATTTTGTAGGACACATTCAACTTAGGCTACTTTTATATCTGCGGTGGGGGTTCTGCTTTCCTGCTCGGGGAATAGGCAAGGGGAATTCCCTGGCCAAATGGGTCCGTCTTATGATGGAACTGAAAATCGCTGTCGCAACGGAGCCCATTGACTATAATGGGAACCATTTGGTTTTCGCTCAGCTGCTCGGCATTTTACCGTATGATAAAGCCCTGCATGCAGCGTTATTTCTTCTGGTATTTTGTGCCGGATCTGCTACAGAACCTCAGAACAGAGTTTCCACTGCAGATGTGAACCTGGCCTAAACCATCTGTATGTTCCAGTACAACATAATATTTAATGTTTGTAGGTTTCAACCAATTCATGATATCAACTATATTTCTATAAAATGGAAAGTAACACAATCTCCAAGCAGAATGCAGCAATACAATGTAGATCATAAACACACAGCACCGTGTCATCTATTTCAACATATACATTTGTTTGTAGAGAAAATACCTTTCAGGCCACATAAATGGCACATGGCAGCGAAGACCGAAGATTCCATCTCAATGTTCCTGACGCCCGCACTGTAGGCCTTCTGCAGATACGCACATTTTTCTTCTTTAGAAAATGAGCAGAGCGCACCATCCAATCTCCCCTGACCTTAGAAATAAATTACTTTTACCTCTCTGGTCCGCATTTCATTACTCACAAACAAACGCACAATTATTTTATTTCATATGAGTCTTTTCTGGCGCGCAGTTGATTTTTACTACTATGAGGCATCACATTAAATAGTAATAAATGGACTGATATCTATCCCGGAGATTTTAATTCAGGAACGTTAATTACCAAAACATTATGAGGAACAGATATTGGCTGGCACTACGGTCGAGATTAGGAACCTTAGTATCTATGTTGTGTTATTATCCAGATTATAACAATTTTAAGGATGCTCTTGGCATTAGGCCATTGTCTTATCACAAGCGATTGCCCAAATTTGGCCCTATAGGAGGGGTACACAACTTTTTCTGCTCTGAGAGCCACACTGCCATACTGAACCACTTCAAATCGCTGCAAGGTGTTACCATCTGAGACATGTATGGTATATCCTAAGTATAGGCCATAATAAATTAAAGTCCTACTTCCAGGACTTCCACTTAGGTGGGGGAATGGGGGTTATCTCCCACCCCCCTCCAATCAGCACTCTAGAGAGCAGGAGACAATGCATGTGGCTCTCTACATTGTAAATGATGAATGTCAAGGTAATAGGGCTTATGAAATGCCAGGCTGTTAACTACAATAGCATAGACAATGCCTCTAACTCATATACTCATTTCTGGAGTGCCAAACGGATCAAGAGACTTTATTCTCCTAATACCCAGGGGACCCAGACATGGCTACACTATGCACACTTAGTACTTGTCTGTTTCTTCTTATCTGCTCTGTGCCACTCCTCTTCACCTTGACATGGGAATTACATGTTAGTAGCCACGCATAGATAAATCTGTGTTCAGATAATTGGTGCCGCACAGAATGGTATTGTGGGCAGTATGTGGCACCTGGGCCGCACATTGTGCACCCCTACCCTATAGTATACTGTATATGACTCACGAACAAACAGAATGATTGGAGATAACAGAATCGTAATTGTGTAAATCCTCACTTGGCATCCTAATAAATCCGACTGAAGTCACTGTATTAACAGTATGCACTAAGCTACCTCTAGTGGAAGCTACAGGTACAACAAATTTGTATGCCTATAGAGGGGGATTCAGAGCAATGTAACAGGAAAACAGATCTTCCATGCTATAAGGTTTAAAGGGATATTCCAGTTGTAGCAGGATATAGGATCACTAGCTGACTGGTGGGAGTCCAACTGCTGGGACCCCCACCAATTCTGAGAATGGTCCCCAAACGTACAGAGAGGAGGTCATGCAAGTACACCATTCTTTTCAATGAGAGCTTCGGTGATTGTCAAGCGCTTGAACTTGGCAACTTTTGATGGTTTCATTGAAGTGAATGGAGTGGCAGTGCACTTGTACGACCTTTTAATTTTGGAACTGACCGGATCCCCAATGTCAAGCCATGGATAGAGGATAATTTGCTACAACTGGAATACCCCTTTAAGAAATTTATCAGCAGTTTAAAAAGACATGGTGTTGTAAGGTGGACATTTACTTTAAAGGGCCTGTTGCAGAAAATAGAGGATAAAGAATAACTATTTGATGTCTGGGGTCCCGAGCGCAGGGATCTCCTATAATCACAAGGACAGTGGTCCTGAAAGTCCCTGAATGAATGAAACAGTGGTCATGCATGCGCATTGCTGCACCATTAATTTCAATGGGAACTTGATATCTCCGGCAGTCCCTTTAAAATTACTTGAACAGCAGTGTGCAAGCGTGAAAACTGTTCCATTCATTCAGGGACTTTCAAGACCCCTGTATTCAAGATTTCCAGTAGTTGAGCCCCAACTGATCAGATAGCTACCCTTTATTCTTCAAATAGGGGCTAATTATATTTCGTGGGACAACCCCTTTAAACTAGCAGCGAATGGACTGACATAGTGGCGCAGTTGGTAAGACATCTGCCTATGATGTCTTTACTAACAAAATACTATTGTCATGTGAATACCAACAGTAAATGATGTATTTTTCTGAACACCTACCTTCATAGAAGTCATAGGTACACATGGTGTGACCAATAATCGTGGGAAAATCATTGATCTCTTTGCTGCAGTGAAGAAGACTGTCTGCAAGTCTCTGGTCCAGCTGAGTGGTCCTGATAACCACCTTATCTAAAATGACCTGCTCGTACTGTGCTCGGAAAAATGCATCCACAGCAATATCCGTGATCACAACCGTCCCTGGGTCAACGCCTGCAATACATACATTACGGTGGATCAATACAGGACTGAGGTTGATGAGTGATGTAACAGGGATTATTTACCAACGATGTACAAATGCTCATAATCCAGAGAAACCCTCACGGAATTAGCTGCTCAAGAGACAAATATAGAAATAATATGCAAGCGGTTGTACTAATTATAATAGCGATCAATAGTAGAAGGTCAGGTCACAACACCTCGTTATCATCAGGGTCGTCTGCAGTAACAGCCCACATATTTCATAGCCTGTGAATTGGCAACTGTACTTATATAAAGGGAATCTGTTCTCTCTCCTGACAAGTTTGTTTTACTAAATATCTGCATTTCTCATAAAATAAAAATTACAGAACATCTTTTCTTACAACTCTGTGCTCCTGGAAATGTATGATGAATTGGCAATAAGTTATAGCCATTACTTTTGTTAAAGGGGAGTGAAACATCATGAAAACTAAGCAGATTTTCTGCGGATCTTGGTCTGCAGAAGTCCTTTTTTCCTCTTCATGTAATTTCAGACTGATTTAGTGATGATGAGATCAGGGCTCTGTGGGGCCATATTATCACTTCTAGGACTCCTTGTTCTTCTTTATATTGAAGATAGTTCTTAAAGGGGTTGTGCAGGGTTAGAAAAACATGACTGCTTTATTTCAAACACAGCGCTACCCTTGTCCATATTTCACATTTTAACTCATCAGTCCAGAACACCCGCTGCCATTTTTCTCCACCCCAGTTCCTATGTTTTCATGCATAGATGAGTTATCCTTCCATGAAGACCACTTCTGCCAGACTTCACTGAACAGTAGTTGGGTGTACCTGGGTCCCACTGGTTTCTGTCAGTTCTGAACTGATGGCACCACTGTACGTCTCTCAATTTCAAAAGTAAGGCATGATGTGACTTTCATTTGCTGTGCTAAGTTTTCTTGGCCAACCACTGCATCTGCGGTCCTCAACATTGCCCATTTCTTTGTGCTTCTTCAAACAAGCTTGAACAGCATATCTTGATACCCCAGTCTGCTATAACATCTTTACCTGAGAGACCTTGCTGATGCAGTATAACTACCTTGTGTCGTGTTGCTGTGCTCAGTCTTGTCATGATGTATGACCTGTGACAGGAAACTGTCTTCCATAACCTCACCTTTGTAGCAGGGTTTGGCTGTCCCTCACCCACTTGTAAGCCTCTTACACAGCTGTTTCTGTTTGTTAATGACTGCGTTTCAACTTACATATGAAAATGATGATCACTAGCCACCATTTGGTATAATTAGTTAATCATACACCAGACTATAATCCTACAAAATCTCTAGAAATAGTGATGCTGTTTAAGGTAAAGGGCAGTAACACCAATATTGATATGATTTACATTACGCTTTTGTTCAGTCACTTTGCATTTTGTAAATTGACAAAAAAAATTTACTAACAAAAATCTATTTTTGAAAGCATTTTTACTTTGCAGCATTTTTCCACACCTGCCTAAAACTTTTGCACAGTACTGTATTTGTGGGTCATACAAATGACAGAGAGCAGAGAGTCTTACCGATTCCCCCTGATGTCCCAATGCGGATAATTGTCACATCTTTGCATTTGGCATGGTGAAGAAGCTTGATGAGCTCATGCAACATTATGGAGATAGAAGGGATTCCCATTCCATGCTGCAAATATAGAAATCTTCATGTTAGGAACTCTAACACCTCTATATGGTATGCCTGCATATAAATTATATATACTGTACACACTCCATGTAAACTGAGAGACCTACAAATCCTTACACACTCCTCTATATGGACTATATGCCTACATATAGGACAACACGACACTATACAGACCAATAATGGCCGAAGCAACATATTAGGTGGGCCCATACCTCTCACTATCCTGATTTTCATAAGATTATGGTGTGAAACAAGACATAAAATTGACAGGACTTTTATATGAAAGTGGGCATTTCTGGGAGCTTTTATGGTCATTTGTTGGTTGGGCTTAAAAGTGCCCCACAAATGTGGATACAAATATTGGGAGTGATGTGCACTTTAAATGTGGCCCAAGACTCCATCAGCAGGTTGCACATCACAATTAGTCTGTAGTAGCCACATGTAAATAGCACCATATGGGGCCATCTTCAACTGCTGGAAGGAGTCGGAAACGGACAACAGAGCACGGGCGTTATAGTGTGAAAGTGCAGGTACTCTTTAAATATTCTATTAATCAATGTAACATTTGCCGCTGTGATAAGATACTTCAGGTGTGGACTTGACCCTAGTGAAATACAGTATACAAGATCCCATAAAAGGAGGGTCAGAATTTAAAAATAAAACAGACCACTAGAGGGCGCTGTGGGAGGTGGTCTGGACTTCTTAGTCTCATGTAAAGTAGTTTTGGCTGCATATTACATAATAGTAGAGATGAGCAAGCATACTTGTTAAGGACAAATACTCGAGCGAGTATAGTCCTTTTCGAGTATCTGCCAGCTCATCCACAAAGATTCAAGTGCCGGCGGGGGTGAGCAGTGGGTTGCAGGAGTGAGTAGGGGGGAGCGGGGGGGGGGGGGGGGGGGAGGGGGAGGGAGAGAGAGAAATCTTTGCGGACGAGCAGGCAGATACTCGAAAAGGACGATACTCGCTTCAGTATTTGTCCTTAACGAGTATGCTCGCTCATCTCTACATAATAGTGAAGTTCCTTCTACTCTGAAAGATGCAATTTATGACCTGATACCAATCTGCTAATCTGTAAAATAAAAGCAATGGTTGTTTTGGGGATATATTTGGTAATAAGAAGTTATTTTGTATCAGCTCAGAGTTGGTTTATCAACATTAATAAAGGTTATATTTCAGAGGCTTCCTGCAGCAATAGGGACTTTGGAGGGAGGATTCTTCAATTATTTCAGCAAAAAAATAGGAAAAGAAAGTTGCTTTAACCTCGCAAGTATTGATTGTGTCTGCACAGTTTGTTTTCTTCCATTTTTCAATAAAATTGATACTCACACTAATAGACAGCACGGGCCCGGCTTTATACATGCTGTATCTGTCTGTGCCAGCACAAATATCAGTTATGTCGCTTCCATCTCCGTCCAGACCCAACTCCTGGTATATGAATATTGCAAAATCCCTCATTCTGTTTGGACTTCCGCCAACGCAGACAAACTGCAAGAAAATAAAAAAAAAGGGGTAGTAGTTATTGCGGGCTTATCTCCTGCATGGTATTGGTGATCCTACTGCGTGTACATCAGAAGTGCTCCCTCTGCATTTATGGCAGTCTGTATTCTGAAGTCCTATTGGATTCTAATAGCAACCAATGAGAATTTTAATCCCTCACAGAAATAACGAGAGCCAAGCTATACTAGCAATCAAAGTGATTATATGAGATTAATAAAAAAGGGTCTGAGTTTTGAAAACAGCGCCCCCTCATCCACTGGCTGTGTCTGGTATTGCAGCTCAGCCAATTTCACTTTTATATGGCTGTTTTGTGATACCAAACAAATCCCATGAACAAGTATAGCACCGTTTTTGGAAACAATGCAAATCCTTTTGGCAATCCCAGTATAAAGCAAACTTCCAGTAAACCAAGACCTACTGGAACTGATGAATGGCAGGTTCAAATCCAACTTCTCTTTCCATAGATTGCTCTGAGTCAGATGAGATATTTACCGACTTGACTTAGGTATCAGAAGTCATCATTCAAGTGCAAAGTAATCTGCTCCAATGACACGCTAAGGTGGGGTTCATATCTGTGCCCTGTCATGTATATGGAGCAGAAGGGAAGCCTATGTCCAGGTCATGATGGACACTTTCCTACTGCCCGCAGCTCAGATGACCTCTCTATTAAAGAGAACCTGCCATCACCTTTGAACCCCATAAATGACATTATGGGGCTCAAAGTTGAGGGAACAGAAGGGAGCTGTGTTTTATATTCACTAGTTGCTCTGTTCCTGCGCTGCATCTCTGTGGACTTGGCATGTACACACAGAGTGACTCTTTTTAGACAGCTCTCCCATTCATCTCTATCAGAGAGTGAGCATGCAGGGCTATCTGAAAAGAGTCATGCTGTATGTGTGCACCACTCATCGCTGGGACGGGACACCCATTGTGTATGAAACAAAGCTCCCCGGACTCCCCATTCCCACACCTCTGAGCCCCATAATATAGTTTATAGGGCTTAATGTTGATGACAGGCTCCCTTTAACCCTTTCCAATCCAATTTTGGATTTAGGGATTCCTAAAAGACTTTCTCTTTTTGCTGTTATACAATGGTGCCATTTGTTGGCTAAAGCCAGTGTGTGCACCGGAGGGGCTCCGCAGTGGCTGGCAATAGACGATAAGAATACCCTACTGGATGTCTTCTGACACTGGAGCTGTACAAGCTTCAATCAGAATGTAGGAAGATGTCAGATAGTGGATTGGAAAGGGTTAAGGTAAAGTTTTCTAGAACAGTTAATTGCAGGTTTGCCTATAGAGAAGCCTGTGCCCAGACTAAAAATAATAAGTCGTGTCTTCTTTACAAACCCTCAGGTTGCTGACTTTTTCCATTACTACACAGTGTTATGAATATTCAGCCTGTGCTGATGTGGGAATAAACCAATGTATGATCTATGGGTGTTGTAAATGTCGGCGCCACGCTGCTCTGGTCATAGTTTTACTGTAATAATGCAAGTTGTGAGCATTAGGGTTACAAGTCCAGTCCTCCGAAATAAAATGCTGAGCAATGACTTCCCACTGCTGGAGTACAGAAACATAATAAATGACTGCTGCCCACGCCTGCTCTCGAGAATAATCCTCCGCAACAATATATGAAAAATGCAGGAATATATATGGAAGCGCCAAGTGACTGCACAATGTTGAATCACACAAGTAATTCTTAGGAGTGCAACGATTCTATACATTCGACTTATCTGGAAGTGCCTGCTGGTACAAATCATGTCAGTATACAAAAAGGGCTCTTTAGCATAATATAGATTTGCATCCCCCCCTTTTCTACTAGGAGTTTCTCCAAATGCACATTTTTCTTGTAATGTCATTCCATAATGTATTTTAAAGGGGGTCAAAACTGCATCTTTACACTTAAATCTCCACTGCTTCCTTATACCCAATCATACAGTTAAAGGGGTTTTCCAGGCAAATTCTATTGATGACCTCAGGATAGGTAATCAAGTTAATCGCCAGGACCCACTACTCGCTATCATTGCAGAGAAGCCATCAGGCTCGGAGGTAGAAGTATCGCAGAGGGCTTCACCCCCACTGAAATCAATGGGAACGTTGCCTCATATTAGACATCCATGTCCAGCCCCGATGTTGGAGGCAGAAGTGCTAAAAGAGTGATTGAAGGCTTCAGTCCCATTGATTTTAATGGGAGTGAAGCCCTTTATGACGCTTTTGCCTCCGACACCGATCATGATGTCCGGACATGCTGCACTGACATGGAGCCGGACAATCAGTTGACCACTGGGGATCCCAAATGGTGGGTCTCTGGCAATTAACCCTTTCCAATCCACTGTCTGACGTCTGAAGACATTATGATTTAAGGCCGTTCAGCTCTGATGTTGGAAGAGGTCCGTTGGGGTTCTCTTACTGTATATTGCCAGCCTCTCTGCTGTTGGAGCCTATCCAACGTGTCACCTCATGCAGTACTAGCTTTAGCCAGCATATAGCGCCGTTGTATAACCGCAGAAAAAGAGTGAGCCCCCTAGGAAAACCAGGATACGAATTGGATTGGAAAAGGTTAACCGTTGATGACCTATCCTGAGAAAAGGTCATGATTAGCATTTGCTCTCAAAAACCCCTTTAAATGATAAAAATCTGTCTGCCTGCAGTTTGAACGAACTGCATATGGATGCATACAACTAGCATTAGTCAACTCAATCGAAGCTGTATAAGTCTGTATGCATAAATGAGCACCCCCTAGTGTCAGAGGCAGACAAACACTATGGGAGAACTTATGAAGAGCTATGCTGTGCTATTGTGGAGTTAAAAAAAAGTCACATATTTTTGTGCAAATGTACTTCTGCAAAATATCTGACTTTTTAGCCCATTTCCACTGCTCTCGCCACTTTGAAAAAAAAGAATAGCTTAGCAGAGGGGGAAGGGCTGTCCAAAGCCCCCCCCCCCCCCCAAAAAAAAAAAAAATCACTATAACACCACAAAGTAGCACAAGTTATAGCGGATTTCTACACCAGTTCATAGCTGGCATAGATAGCCCTTTTTGGCACATGACCCCCAAGATCTCAGCTCAGGGTTAGCACTGGAACAACTACAAACCAGCATAGGTTTTTGTGCTTGTTATCATGCAAAAGAAAAGTACAACATCCCTATAACTTCAGCTCCCAATTATTATATGTACAATGACATAGTAATTACCTTCACATCCCCAAACATAGAGGGTAGGTCATGTGTTCGCGTTCCTAGGTCAAAATGGTAGAGGATGTCCTCTGATAACTGGTCCAGATGCGGATTTTTCACATATCCAAATCCATTACTGAGGAGGAGAAAGAAATGTCACGGGCAATCACTGCTTTCTATAAAACACCATTCCCCTATATAGACCTATAAACTATATTCTAAAATCAAATGCCAACGTCAGTATCTTGCCCCCGCCCTCATTAGTCTAACGCAGGGGCGTAGTTAAAGGCTCATGCATCCAGATGCAAAAGTTCATCTTGGGGGCCCCCCCAACTTCTCGTGGGTTGCATTCCCATGAACGTATATCGGCTCGGTTTTCACGCCGAGCCGATATACGTCGTCCTCATGTGCAGGGGGGGGGGGGAGGATGGAAGAGCCAGGAGCAGGAACTGAGCTCCCGCCCCCTCTCTGCCTCCTTTCCGCCCCTCTGCACTATTTGCAATGAAAGGAGCCGGGACGGGGCGAAGTTCCGAGAATTAGCCCCGCCCCCGATCTGCCTCCCCCCATTGCAAGTAGTGCAGAGGGGCGGAGAGGAGGCAGAGAGGGGGCAGGAGCTCAGTTCCTGCTCCTGGCTCTTCCATCCTCCCCCCCTGCAGATGAGGACGACGTATATTGGCTCGGCGTGAAAACCGAGCCGATATACGTTCGTGGGAATGCAGCCTTATCCCCTTACGCAATGTGACTTACGGCACACATAATTTAGGGTGGAGCAGGACAAAACCCCCATCTCCTTGGCAGAGTGCTAATAGGGAAAATACACTTCTGTAGTCCTCATAAAGGGGTTTTCTTAAAGTTAAACACCTCCTTTGCAGATGACATATTCGCCGTGGGCATTCCGCAAAAGAAAACCTGCAGCAAATAACTTGGAAAACCACAGTGGCCAAATCTGTGCCAAAACGATGCAGATTTTTGTAGTGGATCTGCTGTGGATTTTAACCCTTGCATTTCAAGGAGATCTGAAGCATAAATAGGCATTGTGTGATCTGCAGCATTTCTCAAGGAGATGTGAAGGAGATTTTGGACGCCTCTTCAGTATGGCTTGTACTAAAAATGCGGAATTTCCGCAGAATATCTGCTGCATACATTCCGCAGCATTTACATTGTATGTGAAGCCAAAGTAGTTTTTTTTGGATTGAAAACAAGTATTTTGAGTAAACATACAAAAATAAAAAACAGAGCTGACTTTTCTACTGACGCCTCCTTGTGGTTTACCTTATAGTGCCAAGAAATACAATCATACAGTGCTCAAATAACACTGCAGACAGCTGCAGAATTACACTTTCCAATCAATAAACTAGTGAATGTAACCGCATCTTGTAAAGCATTCCTTTAATATCTTCATGTAGAAAGCTCCAGGTACCCAGGTCCTTATAGACCAGTGGTGCCCCCTTATAGTAGTGACAGGTAATGCACCCTGCGGAGCTAATGGTATACCCTAATGGTAAAAAAATATTCTAATAGACTTACAGTACCTCAGTATTGATCAGTTCCCAGTTTTGGCTAAAAATATGAAAATTTGTATGTAAAAACTGCATAATAGCACCAAGTGTGAACTGGGCCAAGTGGCTCGTGCGCATGATTGTGTTACAGACTTGTATGGTTTGGATGCGCAGCGCGGAGCCCACAGAATTCTTTGGGTTAATCAGTATGGTCCTAATAATGATAATACTATTAGCAATCATCGCCTTCATTTGTATGGCGCATGCATATTACATCACTTGGAACCAGTCTTGTCCCCATCGGGGCTCACAATCTATATTCACCTATCTGTATGTTTTTGGAGGGTGGGATGAAACCGGGGAACCTCAAGTAAACCCACACAAGCACAGGGAGAACATGCAAACTGCACGCAGATGTTGTCTTTGGTGGGATTTGAACACAGGTACTGTTGTCTTGCAGCACTAGAGTCTGGGCACAGAACCCGATTCCAAGTGATGTTTTGCGCATGCATGAGCGCAGAATTTTTGCGGAACGAACAATGATTTTTTTGCTTGCGCATCAGCATCTTTGCTGTACTTTCTCCATGCGCAAAGCATGTGCATTTTTGCGCGGCAAAAAAATACTCACCAATTGAATTGGCCAATTAGTCTAATGAGTTCCAGATGTGTTTTTTCTTCCTGTGCAATTACACGGTGTTTCCTGTATCTCCTAATGTATTTTGTGTGCATTTGTGCCTCTCCATTTACTTCAGGAAAATAGAGCATGCTGCCTTTTTTTGCGCAACTGAAATGCACACATGTGAATGAATCCATTGAAGTCAATGTGTTCTATTCACTGCATATTGCGCAGTGCAAAAAAGAGACTGCTCTATTTTCCTGCGCATTTGCGCAGAAAAAGGATACGTCTGGCACTCATTAAAGAATTTGGCTATTTCAATGGTTGGAAGCATGGGTGCATATTTTTATGAGTGCGCAGAAGTGCACAACCTGCGCATGCAAAAAGTACAGTAAAGAAACCACATAAATACACAACTTCATTCCGCAAAAAAAAAACAGCACAAGAATGTATGCAAATATTTTTACACTCATGTGAAGGGGCCCTAACAGCCGTGCTGAACGTGACTGGTATAGTATTTAGCCCAAGGCACATTCATCTACATGTACTGCATCGGGAAAAGAGACAGATATGTCATTTTTGGAGAAAAAAACCTCTCATTTCTCCTATTAAAAAAAAGAAAAAAACAACACGATTGCCAAAAACTAATACAAACTCTCAGCTTTCCCTTTAGGATGCGGTTGCCTAGTGTGACTTCTCGCCCCTTCAGCAAACTTTTCTCTCTTGTTGACAGTCCCCATTTCTATCTACATATCAGGACAGATCAGGGAAAGACAGTAGCACTGACAGCGGGACTAAGGGCAGACATAATTTCCCGGCTTTTATAGCACATTTAGCTTTTATTCTCTATTACCCACTCTTCCACATCATGCACTTACTTTACATAATTGTCCCTTTCAGGCAAATTTGAGCTGCTGTTATCTGCTAAGATTGGAGCCATCGCTTATCCCGGAGCTGTCTCAATCCACAATAAAATGTTGCTCAGGTCTTTTCAAACTGCAGATTATAAACTTTAAGAAAGAAGAAATATTGTCCTGATGTCATCAGGAGGGAGGTTCTTATAAAGGAAGGTGATGTCATATGAGGGCCGTCGTGCCCAGGGCTCTGATTGGCTGTTTTGATGGGGGCGTTGTCTGGGTTTATTTGGTAAATACTGGTTACTGATTAGTCTTTACTTAAAGTTCTGGTTACTCTTTGGTCTATTAAATGCCTTGGATGTTTCAGAGAATTCCAGTTACTGATTACTGAAGTGAAAGCGTGAGAGTCTGTGATTATGTAGTAATGTGCGCTTACTCATTACAATATAAAATAAAGGTAACTAATTTAATAATTCTGGACACAATTTAAGCTAAATTTCTATCACATGATTGTATCTTGCAGGGGTTATCTGTCATGGCCGGATTCACATAGCAGTATGCAAGTTGGACCTAAGGAACTTTGGCCCAACTTACATCAGACAGCACATGGTAACCTGTTCACATGCCGGCGTATCCGCATGGACCAGGCGCATTGTACGTCCCATGAAAATGGACAAGAATAGGACATATGGTGAGTTTTCTAACATCAACCATCGGTCCCAGTGAACTATACCGCCATGTGCTGTCTGTGGAATACAGGGCCTGAATATACGCCCAAGTGTATTGCCTCTTAGGGATCCTTCAGATGGACTTAGGCACTTTTGTGCATGCCACAGTGCAATGTATTTGCGCTATGTACGAGGCTTTTTGCGCGCATATCGGTGTATTTTGCTGTACTTTTTGTGCACCCAGGGCATGTTCATCTGCAGTTGGAAGACAAACACACTCCAGTTTAAATGACTATTTAGCCTAACGAGTTTCAAATGTGTTCTTGTTTCATGGAATTGCGCTGCTTATTGTGCATCTGTGCCAACATTGCATGTGCATTTGCGCACCTCCCATAGACTTCTATGGGGACCATTGGTGTGCAAATTCGCACAAAAATACAGCAGATGCTATTTTTCGCATGAGGGAGAAATGTGCTCACAAAGAAAGGGAATGCCAATGAACCTATTGAAATCAATGGGTTCTATTCTCTGTGTATTGCGCACGGAAATTTTGCAGGTGGAAATACGGGCACAAATATGCCCATGTGAAGGAGCCCTTAAAGGGACACTGGAGGTAAAAACTATATACTGGGGAGATTTACCAAGAGTTTCACATCTGCGCTAGGGATTCCACTTTCATACTCCATTTGGGGAGCATGAAAGTTGAATCCCCGGGGCTGAACAGCTCTGTCTCTAGACGGAAACGAACAGCAGCAGGTGGACTCCATTGACTATAAAGGGGTCTGCCAGCTTTCAGCCCTATGTTATATCTGTTAAACAGTCCAGGTAGTACTAAGTTAACAGTAGGTTATAGCTAAATAGCATGGGCACAGGGTAATATTACCACAAGGGCAGTGAGCCATAGCAATGATGAATCAAATCAGGCATGACACTTCTAACTAGGTCAGGAAGCTTATAATATAGAAAAATTCCAATGGCAACATATGTAAAAGCATTTAAACTTGTTATTCCTTGTTTAGGCAAAGCCCTCTAGCACATTAGTCGTGAGTATGACTTGAGCCCAAGAATCTCCAACACAACTCCCATTGGGTACTGGTGTATCTTGTCTCCACCGGAAGGGATGGATGGAGACAAGCATCACTGAGAGGGAAAGCCCTGCTCTCACCCCCACATGAGGATTGGCTGGCACGCGTACCCTTCAGCACTGTGACAGAAGAAGGAGCTATCACAGCTTCTGAGGGGAAACTGGCTTTAGGACAGGAGCGGATGGCGAAGCGGGTTAGGGTTGGAGTTAGGGGATATTGTTTGGCCGCAGGAGGGTGACTGGCCTACAGACTTAAAGGAGCTGTGGAGGAGAAGTACGCGATGCGGCAGCAGGAGACAGAATACCGCCGGAGTCCACACTTGGCACAGCGAGAGAAGACGGCGAAGCTGCGGCATGCTGCAGCCAGATTGAATACACTGCTGCCAAGGAGAGGCAAAGCATGGCCAGTAGAATGATGGGTGGCGGAGCAGCTACAGTGCAGCCGGAGATAGGCATAGCAGTGGTGGTGGCAATTATACCTGCAGGGTCGTGAGGCAGGAAGGCTGCCGCCACCCACACTCACATCACGGATGCCAGCTATCACAGCTGCGGGGGCGCCAGCAGGCGGATAACATAATAGAGGAGAATCGGGATGACAGCATCCGTGACGGCAGCCAAGCCCAGGGAAAGGGGACAACGGAGAGTGCCGGTGGGGTCCTGCAGCCAATCAGCAACTGGGGGCATCACCTGGCTGTCACGCAGCCTAACCCTTGTCTACACCCATCACTTCCGGTGTAGACAAGATACACCAGTACCCTTCCATTGATCATGGACACCAGTCTTCTGTGCTATCCAACTTAAATGGATACAGCACAATGACCTGCATTGGATTGTCCTCCTACCATCTGTGAACGGACAAGAATAGGGCATGCCATGAGTGTTTTTCATGCGGACCATAGACCTGTGTGAAAAAGCATCTATGTGCATCTTCTTATAGGCTATAATGTGGCCATGTGCTGTCCGTACATTAATAAACAGTCGCAAATATGGTTGTGTGCCAGGAGGCCGAAAACCGAAAGACGTATTTACTGCCCCTTATATGATCTACCTAGGAAAACAGCTCATCAGAGTGGTGGGTGTCCTGGGGTCATCGCCTCTGAAGGAGATGTTCCACAGATCAGGAGATAAACTTATTTTATTGTCATTCTCATAAATATCAAACGATACTGAAAATAAGCTTGACATTTCACAATGTCACGTTGCTTCCTCAGGTGACACATGTTTCTCCCTGATTGTGACCTGCCAAGGTTCATCAGGAACAAACTGAAAAACACATGTCAATAATAGGCAGTGAACTTACGGGATTTCTCCAATGCAGATGGAAGTGTCCAAAAAATTAACCAGTTTATACATCAATGTCAAGGGCAACTATAGGTGTTCAAAAAAACCCTAATACTTTCCTCAAGGCCGGTTTCACATGGGTGACAAAATTGTGCGTCTTTTCTCATGATGCTACAGTGCTACAGATCTCATGTATGTGAAGCCCGTGTTTTCCAATGGGTTCCTTCAAATTAGCAATGTTTTGTAGGCTGCTACATTGCAAGAGAAAAAAAATTGCGGGTTGCCAAATATTGCCGTGATTTTCGAGGTTTTGTAGTCCATGTTTCCCTATGGAGTCTTCCTTTCTGTTGCATCACATGAAAACTCATTTTTCGTGTGGTGCGATGGAACGTTTACCATAGAAAGTCCTACTGTTTGTCCCTAAAATAAGCCCTAGCAGCATTAAAAAAGTAAATAAATACATCACAGCTGTCAGGTCCATCACACTTCTTCCCGCAAGTCCCCGGCACTTGTTTGAAGTCTTCTGTCAGCGCTTCCTGGATTGGAGGTTCAAAATCCCCGTCTCCAGAGAGCGTTGGATGTGATTGGTTCCCGAGCCCCACGGCTCAGCCAATCAGAGCCAGCGCTTGATGAACAAATCACAGCCATTGCATTGCAGCAGCAGGTTTGACAGCTGGAAGTTAGGGAACGGCGAAGCAGGTAAGCTTTCATTTCTGGACTCAACCTGTCAGCTGCTTTGAGCCCATAAGCTTAGTTTATAGGGTTCAAAGTAGCTGACATTCTCCTTAAGACTATTTTCAGACACAGCAAGAAAAATCTGCTGTACCAAAAATCCTCAACAAAATCTGCTGTGAAATCCACACATGAATCGTATTCACAACAGAATTTTTCCGCTGCGAGGGTGTGTTCACCTGGCAAATTGCCGCAGAATTTTCCTGGGCGATTTCCACCTTTAAAAAACGTGTCAGGATCCGCAGCTTACTGTCAAAGTTTTTGGCGCAGATCCGTTCACAGAATTTGCTGTGTCGATGCGCAAAAGCTTAGTGCGGAATTCTCACGTGGAAATTCACTTCTTCATGAAGAAACACTCTTTTACATGTCGAAATTCCACATGTGGATTTGCCAATTGACAGGGCTAATGCTGAAAATGGAGGGAAGTAAAGCACGCCAGAACGGCCGGAAGTGACATGCATTCAAGAAGCCCTTGCATGACCGGATGTTCAGTTAGCATGCATTTGGTTCTCCCTCTCCCTCTTTCGAGTAAGTACTTACCACATTATTTAGATTCCATGCAACTTCTACATTATTCCAGGAGGATCCAGTAGAATGCTTACGTTATTTCCCTTTATGTTTACATTCACTTTAGGAGCCTTCAAAATACTCCAATCAGAAGTTCTAGTGTTTAGTCTTTTCAGATACCACTCTAACTTCTGTTCACTATCAGTAATATGTAGTCATTGTTGAGTTTCACAGGTGTGCGCAAAACAGCGTGGGGAAAAGTAAAAGTGGACACCCTACTGTTGCTTGATCATGTCAACTCACGCAACCATCATGCTATAGGAAAGCCCCACCAGAACTTCTTACCTTCCTTCACATCTTTAGTAGAGAAGAAAGATGGAAAGACACCAGCCCACGATTACCACAGCTTGTAAGCCAATGTTTCTGTGATTGTGAATAGGAGAAGATTCGATCAACACAGTCTAAAATAAAGGTAGATAGGGTTGATTGGAGTTGCATCTTCTCATGGCGCTGCCGGTGCCACTAGACTCCAGGAGCGACATCATGTCATTAGCGCCGGACCATGTGATGCACTTGTCGATGCATGCGCTATGTCATCCTGCACTGGATGCTGAGGAGAAGCTGATAGGTTGGCTGAACTGTCTATTGTCCCAGCCTATCATTTCCTAGCTTAGAGTATTCATTCGGGCACCTCTTAGCAGAGGATGTAGGTAATACTCTTGTATACAGGTCTTGGTATTTCTTTGGTAATACCTTTGTAATACATTGGTATACTGGTCTGGCTCAATGGCTAAGTGTAACTTTTCTGTGCTTCCCATTATTGTACTTTGGAATTCTACTATCAGTTAGCTGCTGGAACTAATCTTTATTGTTATTGGTTTGCTTTTTTACATTTACATTTCTGTCTTGCCCTGTCCTTTATTTTCCCCTTCTTTCAAATTGCATCTAGGGACAGTTAGAGAATCTAGATAGGTTTCAGCCATGGGGTTGCCTTTTTCGGGGCAGATGCCCCACTGTATTGGCAGATATAGGGCAAGTATATAGGTTTTGTTAGCATTTCTACCACTGTCTGCTGTTTTGTTCTGCACCTCTAGCATCTCAGTTATCCCCTGTGCTTTATTTGGCCTGTCCATGCGCTTGGTCTTTGAATTTTTTTGTTGGTTACGCTGACAGGACTGAACGGACATGACACCCCTTTTTCTCATAGTGACATCATGGTCTGACTTAAATGGTATGTACACCCTTCATTGAGTAATGCAGTGGGTACTTGCTTCTACCAAATTACTTTTTCTCTACAGTTGTTGATATTTTCCTTTATGCCTGGTAACATGCCTGGTTTTACGGACCTTTGACCATTGATGAGTCCTGGCATTGGTTGACGGACGCATCTGAAAATAAACTTGACACTAGCTTACATTTGGCTGGCATTTAGGTTATGTGTACAGTGTGCAAAATATTGTCTCATTATATTCCATGGGAAGACAAATGAATCTGTTCTGTGTTAATTAGAGACATAGTAAAGAGCTGACTCGGGAGTTGCCAATGAGGCCTAGTTAGTTAAACACGTCTGTGCAGAAGAACTGCCTATAGGAATAGATGTTTATTAATTTAATGCTAAAAGCCATTATTACATATCTCCTCCTTCACTTCTTCTGCTCGGGGGACATCTTATGTTCCCGCCTATGTCATTAAATCGACCAAACATAATTTGTTCGCTGAGTGACCCCAGACATAGCAGGTGCTTCTGTAATCACCGCTTCCTTCAGATCATGTACGGCAGATGGTGAATCCTATACATTTTCCTTCTCATTAGTTCTCCCCACCTTCATAGTAGAAGAGGACAAAAGAAACCCAGATCCGATCCTCATTTTTCACAGTATACGTCATATGATCGTGTCGGAACAGCAAATTTGTCTTTTCATGGAGTCCTTCTTACATATGGACATGTTAGAGGACCATGTTCACATTTGGGTTTCACACTGGTCAATGGCCCCATCGAATTCCATTAGGCTGGGGATTGTTTGTGGCGATTACATTACTGCGCTAGCCTTATGTATATGGAAGACCAGAAGGAAGTGGCGATGGGAGGAAAGGAAGTAAATATAACCTTTTTTTAAATTCTTACTTCATAAAAGGGGGCATTATTACTAATACTGTGAATGAGTCCCTGGGAGGTATTATTACGCTGACTGGGCACTAAGAGGCACTATTGCTATGACAGTATCACTAAGGGGCACTATTACTGTGACAGTATCACTTAGGGGCACTATTACTGTGAGTGGGACACTAAGGAGCACTATTATTGTAAGGGGTACACTAAGGGGCTTTATTGATGTGAAAGAATCACCAAGAGGCATTATTAATATGAGTGGGACATAAAGGAACAATATTACTGTACGTGGACCACTAAGGAGCAGTATTATTATAAATGAGACACAAAGGGGCATTATTACAGTTAGCGGTACACTAAGGGGCACCATTACTGTGAGTGGGATATGAAAGGACATTATTACTGTGAGGAAATCACTAAAGGGCATTATTATTGTGAATGGGACACTAAGCTGCACTTTTACTGTTAGTGGACCATTAAGGGGCACTATTACTGTGAGGGGCTCACTAAGGGCACTATTACTGTGAGTGGGACACTGAGGAGCACTATTACTGTAAGTGGGCCATTAAGGGGCACTATTACTGTGAGGGGCTCATTAAGGGCACTATTACTGTGAGTGGGACACTAAGGAGCACTATTACTGTGAGTGGGCCATTAAGGGGCACTATTACTATGAGTGGGCCATTAAGGGGCACTATTACTGTGAGTGGGATACTAAGGAGCACTATTACTGTGAGTTGGCCATTAAGGGGCACTATTACTGTGAAGGGCTCACTAAGGGCACTATTACTGTGAATTGGACACTAAGGAGCACTATTACTTTGAGGGAATCACTAAGGGGCATGATCATTGTGAGTGGAACACTGTTACTGTGAGGGAGATCCGCAAATCAAGCCGCCTATAGAGATGCACAGGCGCCCGCAAATGGATTAAAATATGCAGATTTGATTTGGGGACCTCTTGGTCCGGAAAACAAATCGCAGCATGCTCCATTTTTGTGTGGTTCCTGCACAGATGACTTCCATTGAAGCAGATGTACCGCGGAACCACCGGAAAGCAGGAGATTTAAAAAAAACTGCACTGCATATGTCCGACAGCGAGCTGTGAGGGCTGTGAGGACAGCAAAACTGGAAGTGGAGGGATCCGCATGGATCCAGCTTACAGGAAAATGCAGGTAAGCAGGGATCGTTGGCCGCGGGCAGTGCTGGATTCCGCGCAGGATTCCCTGCACGGAATCCGCACGTGCCGTGGCATTATTATTGTGAGTGGGACACTACTACTGTGAGTGGAACACTAATAGGCACTAGTACTGCAACAGTATCACTAAAGGGTACTATGACTGTGAATGAGACACTAAGGCGCATTATTACTGTGAGGGGCTCACTAACGCGCAATATGAGTGTGCGGGGGGGGGGGGGGCTGTTACTCCAAAGGGGACACAAAGGGTGTGGCTTAGATTAAAAGGGGGGGGTGGCCTAAGAAATATTCCTTTTTCCATTGTTCAAAAGTTGGGAGGGATAATGTTAGCAGCGTCAGACTACACCGAGGGTGACTGTAATGTTCCCTCTATGTTATAAAGCAGCTCTATGAAGTGTGCAAACAATTCTACTTATTTCTAGACTGAATTTTCAGGCTTTGAGTGGAGTTAGGCTTGAAATCTCTGCCTGTACATGAATAAAACAGCCAAGTCTATATTAAATGAATTATAGGCTTTTTGAGGATCAACAGCTCATAAGGTAAAGTCACACTGTTGCGTTTCAAGTCTCAGTCCTGCTTTGAATGTGCATACATCAGGCAGCGTACAATAGAGCGCTCATGTTCCTTGTGACAGCAGCAGCTGTTTATATAACCGGTCACATCTATCATAATTCTCAAAGCTTCCTGCAAACTTGTTGCAATGATGTTGAGCTTGTGTCTTGTGTAAACACAGCTGCTCGTTCATGGAACGCTCCCCGTATCTCTCTGAAGGCGTAAAACTGCAAATATAAACTGACGAACGCCAAGGCGGCCACAACACGGTATGAGCTGGTTTGTCTCATACATGTCAGTATATCAAAATTAAAGGGGGCCTTTAAGAATAAGTTCATTTTTAGGAGTAAAATTGTACACAACAGCCAACAACCTTCTGGTTAGTGATGAGCGATTAGTGGATTAATGGGTCCATGATGGTTTCGGGACGATTTCATACAATCACCTTGAAGTGGGACTCCATTTAAGCCAATAGGAGTAAAAATTGCGTTCACTAATTTGTCCTCCAGAAGGTCTCCAATGCAACCACAGCCCCCTACATTGCATGGGGATACTGCCACACACTTTGCTCCTCACAAAATATGGTCAAAATAGCATACAGTGATTTAGGGGGTCAATCATAGCGCAGGGGTATCACTGAAAACAAGAGGCCCACATAAGGTCTTGTAGATCAACAGTTGCACCAAGGAAGACAGCAGGGTTATTCTTGTATCTTGTAACCACCAGGCTGATGGGTGGAGATGGGTTGAGGTGAAGGGAACGCCCAGAGCTTCTTATTGGCAGGCATATACACACCCTCACTGCTGTGCCCAGAGCTAAGTACTAGCTGTTGATTGGCTGCTTTTATACACACCTTCAGGGAGCTGCAGAGAGCAGCAGCTCGGTGAAGAGGCTTCACAGAGGTCATATATTTATTTTCAGCCCCATTTCAACACTATTCAACAAATTCAGCAACCTGATTGGTTCTGATTCACAATTCCAGCAAACTGATTAGTTGTTTGGGTTGTCTGTTTCTCTCACAGAGGGAGGGAGGTCCCTCTGTGTCGCTATGTTGTCATGGCAATAGGACGCCAGATACAGACGTCGTGCTCTGCCGGCGACTAAATCAATAGCGTACCAAAAAAAACAAAAACTTTTTTTTTTGAACCCTCTTTTGCTCTTCTTTCCCCTATTTCCATGAAGCACATTAAACATTTCAGTTAAACCCCACATATGTGATCTCATCACTACTCCCTTTTATGGCAGGATTTCTGCAGCAGTTCCCGCAGCGGCATGATGCTGCCGTGGATTTACGCTGCGGGAAAATAATCGCAGCATGCTGTACGTTTGCACGTTTGCCACGTGAGGTCTCTATAAATATAATATTAAATGAGACCTACTGGGCACTGCAGAAAAACATGCATTTTTCCGCTATCACCAGCAGAGACTTTTTGGTTATGTCCGCAGGATTCCCTCATGCCCTCGTCCGCGGCAGACTCCGCCAGTGGAATATCGCAGCGGAGTCCCACACAGCGCCCCACAAGTCCCTGCTAAACCCCACATATGGGATATCGCTGCTGGTCCCCTTTAGGGCATGATTTCTGCAGCGGTTTCCACGGCGGGAAATAAATCGCGGCATTTTGTATGTTAATGCATTTTTCCACCGCGTGAGGTCTCCATTACTATACTGCTTAAGGAGACCTGCCAGACGCTGCAAAAAAAGTGTGTTTTTCGGCAGCAGGGACTTTTTGGTAATGTCCACGAAATTCCAGAGGCGTTAAACCTTGGGCGTATCTTGCTCCATCCGTGGGCAGGAGCCCTTAGGCCTCTTGCCCACGGCCGGGGCGGACTGTGCCAGCTGGTTATCGCAGCAGAGTCCCACAAGACCCCATACTCACCTCTCCGGATCACATGACGCATCGGCGGTTGGCAACGACGTAGGGCTGACACGTAATCACGCAATACTTCCACTGTATCACGTGATGGACGGCTTCCATTGATGCACAGTTTTTCGCAGCAATTAGAACATGCCGCGGTTTCTTTCACGCTGCGGAATTCTGCAGCGTGAGCATTGAGCTATTAGGCCTGACGCCCACAGCCGAAGCAGGATTCTGCCATGGTATTACGCCGTAATCGCCATCGGGGATAAACAAAAAAAATCCTCACTGGCAATCGCGGAATAACGCGCGTTATTCCGCATTCACCGGGAGGTCTCCATTAATACTGTATTAATGGAGACCTCACGCCGTGGAATAACGCGGTAGAATAGAACGTGCCGCAATTTCTTTCCCGCAGTGTAAGGCTGCCTGTCCACGGGTGATTTTTCTCTGCGTTTCCTGCTGCGAACACAGTGAACAATAGACTACTATGGAAAGCGCAGCCCTGCTGTCCATGAGCGGAGAATCATAGCGACCCTCCGCTCGTGGGATTTAAACTGCAGCATGGTGCGATTTGCCACAATTCTGCTGCTCTCTGCAGCTCCCTGAATGTGGCTGAAGGTATGTATAAAAGCAGCCAATCAGCAGCTAGCACAGAGCTCTGGGCACAGCAGTGAGGGTGTGTATGCGGCTGACAATAAGAAGCTCTGGACGTTCCCTTCACCTCAGCCTCTCTCCACCCATCAGCCTGGTGGCAACAAGATACAAGAATACCTACAGCAGGTGGGATGCGGGTTTTAAAAGCAATGTCATAAACTTTTACAAGAGGAATTTCTGCAACATGAACTCAACACTCAAATGGGTCTGCTCCAAGGAACAGTTGTAGAGATACCAATTTTTTTGCTATACAAGACAGCTGGTGTTCTGCTTGTTTTAAAAGTAATGTCATAAATTTTAGCCAAGCACTGACTTTCTCCAAGGAACAGCTGTTGAGATACAGTTTCTTATGCTTTAGAAAAGTTTCTTTTTGGAAGGAGGAGGAGATGGACAGCAGTTCCATCACCATCAGCAGCAACAGCACACTGAGGGCAGAGCAAGCTCTTCATGGCACTATAAGAACTGAAGCTCCATATTTCCATATGGACATATTTTTCATTTGGGGGGCAGTAGTAGGAGGAAACATGGCAGAAGCAGATGGAGAGCATAACCAGCAGCAACAGCACCTTGAGGGCACACCTTGTGGTCTTTGATATAAATCTATGCTCAGTTGTATGTGAGTAAAAATTGCCAGTGTGCTAACTAATCAGTGGAATCTGCCATGGGGGTGCAGAACGCAGTGAAATCCACGCCTGGTTCATTTTGTAAGCGTCAGGCAATCCACATTGTCTGTAAACAGGCGGATGTGTCTGTCAGTATCACATCCCGCTGCTGAACACCTTTTCTGATTGCACACTAGCAGTGCAGCAGGTAGGTACTTCTAAAGCATGTTAATTAAACTCTGGTCATTCATCCTGCTTAGACACCCAGAAGTCAAAGGGGCCAATGGCATGTCTGAGTACATCCACGCGGGAGCTGGTACTCTTAGACTATCATGGATAAGTGCTACCTGTGATTGTCAGTCCTACCATGCGCTTTTGCTACACACTGCAACAGGCTGAAAACCTATGCTACAACTCTGTTAGACTTTACCTGCCCCCATTGGTGATGCTGCTACACTTTCATAGAATGGTAGAATTAGGGCTCCCACCCACTAGCGTTTTTTTTCACTGGGAAATTCGCAGGTTTTTTTCTTCTACAGGAGGTCTATGGAACTTGTAATGTTAAAATCGCGATCGCGCAAAATCGCGATCGCGCAAAATCGCGATTTACCGCGAAATCGCGATTTTGCGCAATCGCGATTTTAGCTTTACAACTTCCATAGCCCAAAGACCCCTGCAGAAAAAAAAAAACGCTGCGAATTTCGCAGTAAAAAAACGCTAGTGGGTGGGAGCCCTTAGAAGGAACCTCCAGGGTCATCGTGTGCAACGCCCTGCTCAATGCAGAATTGATTAAATCATCCCAGACAAATGTCTGTCCAGCCTCTGTTTGAACACTTCCATTGAAGGAGAACTCACCACCTCCCGTGGTAACGTGTTCCACTCATTGATCACCCTCACTGTCTAATATCTAATCTGTGTCTCCTCCCTTTCAGTTTCATCCCATTGCTTCTAGTCTTTCCTTGTGCAACTGAGAATAGGAGGTTTACTCGCCTTAGGATCGCCGACCACTCAGACCGGAAAATAGTCAGCAAGCGTATAAATGGCTCCAGACACATGGATTCTTTAAATCTGGCACCTGCCAGTTTTATTCCACAGCACCACAGCATAGCAAATACAGCATGTCACACAGTTCATTGTATAGGGCTTACAACTCACTGTGATATGGTCACTAACCCGGGGCGTCTACAGGGCGTCCTCACCTTTTGAACTGGTCCCAAACTGGACCTCTGGCTAGCAGCCCTTCCAGGTCCATTGACCTATCACTTCCCCTGAGTGTGACAGGAACCAAGACTTTTATATTGCTTCCTACCACACCTATGATAGTAGGCATTAACCCCCTATTATCTGGACTCAGAACGCCTGTTTAGGCCCTCTGTAGACCACTCTTGCTACTGCATGTCTACAACAGCTATTAAGTCTCCTATCAGCCATCTTTTTTGCAAGCTAAACATTCCCAGATCCTTTAACCGTTCCTCATAGGACATGATTTGCAGACTGCTCACCATCCTGGTAGCTCTTCTCTGAACTTGCTCCAGTTTGCCTATGTCTTTTTTAAATCGGGGTGCCCTAAATGGACACAAAATTTTCTAGATAAAGTCTGACTAAGGAAGAGTAGAGCAGAATAATTACCACACATGATCTAGAATATATGCTTCTCTTTAATATCTCCGAATTATGTTTGCCTTTTTTGCTGCTGCATCACATTGTTGACTCCTGTTCAGTCTATGATCTATTAGTTATGCGTTATGCAGTCTGAATTCTGTACCAGTGTCTGTCCTGTGGTGAGGTGCCCCCAGCGGACATAATTTGCTGTACACCCCTGTTGTATGTACCTGTGTTTTTGGCCTTCTGCTGTACGTCCGGTAATAGGCCCGTAAGGATAAGTCCTATGGGTAGTTGTGTCAGTAGGAGGGTTGCCATGTTTTCCCCTCTGGACTAGTGCACATTTCCTTGCAGGCTACTGTGACTGAGATCGGTTGTGTAAGGTCCGGTGGTCCTTGTTTTAGGTGGTCTTTATTTGCACTATTTCTTACTCTCTCCCATTTTGCCATCTTTGCCTTGGTGTCAGGGCCTTTATAGATAAATTCTGTACATGTGTGCGGTTTGTTTTTTTTATGCTCAAAGCGTCCAAAGGCCCCCTTTTTTTAAAGGGGAGGTACTGTTAGGTTGTGCTGCTGGGACCTGTAGTACTAGGGTTTCTGGCAGCATAAGCCCACAGGTGTGGCATAATTGTGCTGGCTGGGTGTGGTGATCTCCTGCTAGCCAACCCCCTGGGTCTTTGCTCACATATAAACCCAGCTCCAGTCAGTGTCTGTTTGGTGTCCAGAGTGAGCAGTCATTTATCCTTGTCCGTTGCAGCCTGCTGTGAGTTTGTTGGTTGATGTCCGTTTGTACTTTTATTTTCTGTCAGATTGTGTCAGTTTGTTTTGCTGAGTTTGTTTGCTATTTCTGCACTAGGGTGGCTCTTTGGGGCCTCTAGGAGATGTGTCTTGCTAGTATAGGGACCGCAGGACACGAGGAGCCTTGTCGTGGCCTTGTGACTCAAGTTCATTGGCCGATGTATGAACTAATGCCTCCTACTTTTATAGCTATAACATCTTATGTGTACAAGTATGCAAGGTGAGTGTTTTTGTCATTTGTCAGTCCCTATGTTATGTCTGTCCATCAGTTAGGTCTGCAGTATGCAATTCTCTGTCCAGTTGGTGTTTCCGCATGTCCAGGCTGAATTCCATTTTTGGTTCACTTGCTTGTGATATCCCCGTCTTTTTGGGCCCGTTCATGTGGACTCAGTGCTTATTTACCCACACGAACGTAACAGTCATCTGTTGTTGGTGTATGTCAGAATCTTCTTGTTTTAATGTCCTGACCTCTTCCCAAACACTAATACAGCTAAAAGTTTGTGTTCAAGCGCCTCTGTTCTGTGAAATAGTTACCCTATATGATCACAGAGATACCGGAGCTTATGATACTTTTTACATCTCTAACTTGGTATTTCAGAAGCCGGACAGTAAGAGGACTGCAAGTTGAAAAGCCAATAAATCTAATGCAAGTAAAGAACTAATCGCACTTCAGTCACCCGTACTAATCAACGGGATGCGAATTAGTTCAAACAAGCAATTGCAATGCAATTAGGTCCAGCAGAGATGGAGTATGTGCGCTACTACGATCTAATCCTTTGTGTAAAATAACTTTCCTGGTGTCCAGGTGGGCATTTAATAACAATATAAGCTCATTGCAAGCAACTGGGGATGAGTTAATGAGGCCGAGCAGCCGGCGTTGGGAATTTTTTTCCTTTGAGCCATTTTATCAGTGAAGATTTTGCAGGTTTTCAAAACAATAATGAAAGTAGGTCTAAGAGCCTGCGGGCTGGAAAATATTGCCTTTGCTTTTGTCTCCCTATGTCTATTCAGGTTTCTCACTTGTAAAGTTCCATATAAATGAGAAGATAAAATCAGTCTGAGGAGTAACTTTGGATGGTGCACTTGTTAAATCTTGTTTATTTCACAAAGTTAATAGGTAATTTTCAGTAGTGTAATCATGGCACAAAGGTGACATAAGGACAACTAGTTTTCTTTGGAACACAGGTGAATTGAGACTGGCAGCATTAGGTCAGTACAGGGGTCTAGGTAAATGAGGGGACCGAAAATCGCCTGCGGGTTGACCACTATGTGCTATCCACTATTCTCAAATATAGGATTCATTTATAAAATAATACAGACTTACTTAATGGACAAACCTGGTCCCCAACATTACACATTAGTGCAAATGTACAGTATTCAGCTCTGCACATGTACCCAATGGTATGAGCTTGTGAGGTGCTTATTATTTATTTCCTTTCCTGACCACCAAATGTACATAGTTGGATACAAGCTGAAGGTTGCTGGACATAATAGGTAGTTCCAAGGCTCTAATCATTTGCTCATATGGGTCCCAAAAATGTTTTAGATGGCGGTCCTACAAGCACATGGCTGTATGTCATAGCACCATATTAGTCATGAATTGTAAGGAGGCATAATATGGTACTCATAAACTTCTAGGGCATCTTACTATGCCTCCTTATGCCGTTTGGGGTTTTCTGTTGGAGCACCATGTACTGTTTATAATGCCGTTTTTCCTTATGTGGTAGAGGAGCCTTTCGGTCTGCCCAAGCAACAGAGCTCAGGTGCAACTACTACTTCTGTACCTCCTATGAAGATCAGATCCTTAAACCCAATAAAGGGGTTACACCAAAATAGATTATTATCACCTATCCACAGGAGATAGCTGGGAACTTGTAGAATCATAGAATGGTAGAGTTGAAAGGGACCTCCAGCGTCATCGGGTCCAAAGCCCTGCTCAGTACAGGAATCACTAAGTCATCCCAGCCAGATATTTGTCCAGCCTTTGTTTGAACGCTTCCATTGAAGGAGAACTCGCCACCTCCCGTGGTAACCTGTTCCACTCATTGATCATCCTCACTGTCAGAAAGTTTTTTCTAATATCTAATCTGTGTCTCCTCCCTTTCAGTTTCATCCCATTGCTTCTAGTCTTATCTTGTACAAATGAGAATAGGGCTGATCCCTCTGCACTGTGACAGTCCTTCAGATGTTTGTAGACTGCTATTAAGTCTCCTGTCAGCCTTCTTTTTGCAAGCTAAACATTCCTAGATCCTTTAACTGTTCCTCATAGGACATAATTTGCAGACCGCTCACCATCTTGGTAACTCTTCTCTGAACTTGCTCCCGTTTGTCTATGTCTTTTTAAAGTGAGGTGCCCAGAACTGGACACAGTATTCCAGATAAGATCTGACTAAGGAAGAGTAGAGGGGGATAATTACCTAACGTGATCTAGACACTAGGCTTCTCTTAATACATCCAAGAATTGTGTTTGCCTTTTCGGCTGCTGCATCACATTGTTGACTCATGTTCAGTCTATGATCTATTAGTATACACAAGTCTTTTTCACATGTGCTGCTTACCCCAATTCCTCCCATTCTGTATGTGCTTTTTTTCATTTTTCTTGCCCAGATGTAGGACTTTGCATTTCTCTTTGTTAAATACGATTCTGTTAGTCGCCACCCATTGTTCAAGTTTTTCTAGATCTTTTTGAATACTCTCTCTCTCTTCCCTAGTGTTAGCTATCCCTTCTAGCTTTGTGTCGTCTGAAAATTTGATCAGTTTCTCCTCAAATCCTTCCTCCAGATCATTTATAAAAATGTTGAACAACACTTGGCTATTTCCATCAGCCCCATTGAAATGAATAGGCTGGTGCTGTGCATGTGCGACCACCACTCCAATCAGTCTCCACATCACTATAGATGGGTGCAGCAAACCTGCAGTGATGAGAAGAGGGGTAATAGAACTCCTGTTCTTGGGACCAATGGAAGTCCTAGCGGTGAGACTCCCATCAATCCTTTGGATGAGTAATAAAAGTACTAAAAATTTTGGTACAACCCCTTTAAAGTAAACAGCTACACGATCTGCCTCTGTGACATTAGGTTCAACCTTAATATAGATGTGTTGCACAGGTTATGGGCAGTGATGGGCTGCAGTGATACCATATCTCAATATCTTTTTTCTATAATGGCTGAATTCATAAAGTATATGTTTTTAAACGTAAAAGTCTATGGAAACCCTTTTACATGAAAAATCAATACACACATATCTTACTAAGTCCCTGCAGAAAAAAAATTATGCACTTATGTTTTTTATTGATTTTTTTTTCCTTCTCATGCATTCAGAATCCTCTTATTTGGTTTGCAGGCTTTCCTACATTCAAGTTTCTGGCTGAGGGGTGTTTACAACACTGATCAGTTGGTCTCTCTCATGAATGTACAAACATTCAGCTCCCTTTCCTCTTTCAGAGGCTGTGCAGCATTACCACACCCACTAAACACTACACAGCTATCTCTTATCTTTACTCTTAGTAGCTGCTGGTCCGTTCTCCCTCAATGCCGATAAGAGCAGACAATTCAACCAGAATGAATTATAGCCCTCTGTAATAGTAGTTTTCTCTGCCCTCCGTCCTCCTGATCTCTTCCACCATCCTCGGGCACTGTCATACAGCCCTCGGTAATAGTAGTTTTCTTTGCCCTCTGTCCTCCTGATCTCTTCCACCATCCCCAGACACTGTCATACTGCCCTCTGTAATAGGTCAGTATAAAGGCAATGAATGCAAGGAAAGCAGGCTAGATAAAGAGCTGCCAGTTTACTCTGACTTAATTTGCTAAGATTTCACTCCTCTAGTCTGCAGTGCCTTGGAAAACAATGCAAACATAGAAATCGAGCAATCAGAAATTTTTAATGAAAACCAAACACAAAAATTCTCAATTTCCAAAAACACATTCATTAAAAGAAAAAGGAGTGCAAAGGTGTACATCGCCTTTAATATTTCTTGATATGAGAGCATTTGACTTCCCAGCAGATAATCTACATGGAACTGCTTGTTTCCTTTTGTCGCTACCATTCGCTATATTTATTGTCTGCAAACCACCTCCAGTGTGAATGATGGCTAAGTATGACAGCTGTCACGGGGTAATCAGTGATGTCATTACCGCTACAGCATAAGTTTGTTAACAGCACCGAGTATATCAAAGTCTCCCACTTGGGGATTGTTTGACGCTAAAATATATCATATGATTGATGGGTTAGTGACATACTCCGCTTGTTAGAAGTGTTCTTCACGTATTAATAGTCTATCAGTCACAATGTGGAGTATTTCTGTACAAACAGCTGTCAGTATTTATTTCTGATTTAAAACCAGAAAATTACTTGCATTAAATGTGATGTTATTTTTTGGAGATCAGTAGGAGATGAAGTTCCCAGAATTTACTAGACTTTCCCCGCTCCTCCTGAAACTGGAGCTGCATAGAACATCATTCAGTCTGATGGGGTCTACGGAAATGTCTCTGCCCGGGTCGATTCAGCAGATATTCATCAGACCAAGCTAAGTACCAATGATGGAAGCAGAGGAGTATGCAGGATATTGTAAAGGATGGGGGGGGGGGGGGGGGGCATCGTAAATGTATATGCACAGGAAAATACATACGTATCCACACTGGGACATGTAGATAAACACATATGCTCACTGGGACACATCCAGCAGAGAGGATTAGTGTATTTGCTCGTAAGAGAGACAGCAGGACATGACTAGCCGTCCCTTAGTGATATGCGGAGCTATGAGAAAGCACTCGCTTCTTCCTCTTTCTGACCGCATATAGCATTACATACAGATTCTCTGACAACAGACTAAGGTTGGCTTCACATGGGTGTATTTGTGCACGTACAATTTATGCGCGCAATGCGCAAAGAATGGAACCCATTGATGTCAATGGGTTCACACACATCTCCCGACTTTGCGTGTGTGTAAAAAAGAAAAAAATATAGAGCATGCTGTTGAAGCCTACCTAAGAATGAGTAAGTACACAAGTGGGAGGTTTAAATTAAATCTCCAACACAATCCTTGTGTACACCTATGGAAGCAATTATCCCTGTAGCCCTAATGGCCTCTATAAGTCCAAGCAGGTGCCAAAACAGACTGCCGAAGAGCCTGTATGAGTCTCATGCTCCCTAATAGCTCAGCGGATTTTGCTGACATTTGGAAAATTTCACACCAAAATCCACAAGTCTAACATGCAGATTTTGATGCAAAGTTGAAAATGACTTAATTCTGCATCAAAATCAATATTCAGATATGCAAACATTGATGCGGATTTCCACGGCGACAAATTCTTTTGTGCTTCACGGCACAATTCAGGTGATCTACATGGCATGAGACACACGCAGGCACCTCTCAGTATTTTTTTTTTAGGAGACATGCTCTGTGACCTTTTACTAGACATGCTCTGTGACCTGTGCAGAGATCATTGTGAAGGGAGCAGGAAGAGGTGAGCTGTGGCCATTACCTGGTGGATCCTGAACTATGTATACATAAGTTTTACCTTTCATTGTAATCCTGCCTGTGATGATAATGAGAAGAGTGCTGAAAAGTTTTCTCTTTAGTATGGCAAGTGTTAGCCTATAAGGCTTAGTGATCGGGGTGAAAATTGCAAGACTTCAGTTTTTTAATATAGATTGAATATAGATTTTGATCTAGCTCAAAATGGAAAAAAAATATGTTTAACATAAAAACATTTATACTATAGGTCATTTTCTGACGACAAATTTACTACGTGGACCTTCAAACTAATAATATTAAAATATAACTTTTATTGCTAATGACTAAAAGAAAGGGGAAGAACAAACACACATATATGCTATATTAGATGGAGAGAAATCAGAGAAATAAACTTTATCTCTCTGATTTCTCTCCATCTAATATAGCATGTATGTGTGTTTGTTCTTCCCCTTTCTTTTAGTCATTAGCAATAAAAGTTCTATTTTAATATTACTAGTTTGAAGGTCCACGTAGTAAATTTTTCGAGACTGTTTAGTTGGACTGATACTGCCTCTGTGAAACTCTATTTTCTGACGACACATTCTCTTTAAAACACCAATAAAGGTCCAGGTCCATGATATTCTACGCGTTTCGAACACAAGGAAGTGCTGGTTTTCTGTTCATATTGGTCCCATGTCTTGAATCCAGCGAGATAAGCTTTGTGCTGCAGATAAATTCAGGTTACTAGAATGCAGGCGAGCACCATTGTGTATATTTCTTAGATATAGCATACCCTCACCCGGGCGTTAGTAATGTATTTTTTTTTGTTTAATGAACTTCCTTATATTTGAACACAAATAGGCAAGAACTTCATGGCCCGATCTCATGAACTTGCAGTTTGTAAACCAACTTTATTTTTTAACAAAGTGTTCAAGGTACAACGTGCTGTGTTTACCGAGAGCTATCAGCAGTAATTACATAAGCAATAAAGGACGCATGCCCGATTTCTTGGCCATGGATATAAAATGTGAAGAATTATGCAATGATTGACAAACAAACAGCTCTGTGTAAAAATCCTTGACTGTGGCTGGTTACAGCAGTACTGATGGGCTATATCATAGGATCATATTAACCCCTTAAGGACATGGCCTATTTTGGGCTTAAGGATGCAATTAGAGATGAGCGAACGTACTCGTCCGAGCTTGATATTCGTGCGAATATTACGGTGTTCGGGATGCTCGCTACTCGTAACGAGTCCCACGCGGTGTTCCGGTTACTTTCAGTTTCCTCTCTGAGACGTTAGCGCGCTTTTCTGGCCAATTGAAAGACAGGGAAGGCATTACAACTTCCCCCTGTGACGTTCAAGCCCTATACCACCCCCCTGCTGTGAGTGGCTGGGGCGATCAGATGTCACCCGAGTATAAAAGTCGGCCCCTCCCGCGGCTCGGCTCAGATGCCGTGTGAGTTAGTGAGGGAAAGTGCTGTTCTATTGGAGTTGCTGTAGGGAGAGTGTTTGTAGTGAGTGTAGGCTTCAAGAACCCCAACGGTCCTTCTTAGGGCCACATCTACGTGTGTGCAGGCTGCTGTTAGCAGTGGAAATTTTTTTTTCTTTCTCAAAATCGGCAGTGCAGAGCATTGCACCCGGTATTAGGGACAGAAGTGGTGCTTAGGCAGGGAGAGTGTTAGGAGTGAGTGTAGCCTTCAAGATCCTCAACGGTCCTTTCTAGGGCCACATTTAACTGTGTGGAGTACTGTGCAGGCTGCTGTTAGCTGTGTTGCTTTTTTTTTTTTTTTCTCAAAATCGGCGGTGCAGAGCATTGCACCCTCCATTGATACTACAGGCACAGAATTGTGTAGGCAGGGCCACAACACAGTTATTAGTCATTGAATAGACGCAGTGGGCCTTTTCTTTTTTAACAAAAGGGAAAAAAGTATATTTGCCCTGCCTCTGTCAGTCCTAAGGGCTCTGGGTACGTGTGTGCTGCGTGGAGAACGTAAAAAAATCAGACGCAACCAGCTACGGTTGAGTGCAGCCTTGCGCCAATTTCTTTCCTGCCTGGGAAATACCTGCTCTGCCACAGTTAATAACTCTGCAACAGTAAAGTTCTGTGACACTTTTGCAGGGCCGCAACACAGTGTCAGTTATTAAACTTATTATTCAGTGAATAGACGCAGTGGGCCTATCCTTTTAAACAAAAGAGAAAAAAGTATATTTGCCCTGCCTCTGTCAGTCCTAAGGGCTCTGGGTACGTGTGTGCTGCGTGGAGAACGTAAAAAAATCAGACGCAACCAGCTACAGTTGAGTGCAGCCTTGCGCCAATTTCTTTCCTGCCTGGGAAATCAAATCACTGGTAATACAGCATGCTGAGGGGTAGGGGTAGGCCTAGAGGATGTGGACGCGGCCGAGGACGCGGAGGGCCAAGTGAGGGTGTGGGCACAGGCCGAGCCAGTGCGGTGGCCAGGGGTAGAGGCAGGGCCAGACCGAATAATCCACCAACTGTTTCCCAAAGCGCCCCCTCGCGCCATGCCACCCTGCACAGGTCAAGGTGCTCTACGGTGTGGCAGTTTTTCACAGAGACGCCTGACGACCGACGAACAGTGGTGTGCAACCTTTGTCGAGCCAAGATCAGCTGGGGAGGCACCACCAACAGCATGCGCAGGCATATGATGGCCAAGCACCCCACAAGGTGGGACGATGCCCGTTCACCGCCTCCGGTTTGCACCACTGCCTCTCCCCCTGTGCCCCAACATGCCACTGAGATCCAACCCCCCTCTGAGGACACAGGCACTACCGTCTCCTGGCCTGCACCCACACCCTCACCTCCGCTGTCCTCGGCCCCATCCAGCAATGTCTCTCAGCGCAGCGTCCAGACGTCGCTAGCGCCACAGTTTGAGCGCAAGCGCAAGTACGACGCCACGCACCCGCACGTTCAAGCGTTAAACGTGCACATTGCAAAATTGATCAGCTTAGAGATGCTGCCGTATAGGCTTGTGGAAACGGAGGCTTTCAAAAGCATGATGGCGGCGGCTGCCCCGCGCTACTCGGTTCCCAGTCGCCACTACTTTTCCCGATGTGCCGTCCCAGCCCTGCACGACCACGTCTCCCGCAACATTGTACGCGCCCTCACCAACGCGGTTACTGCCAAGGTCCACTTAACAACGGACACGTGGACAAGCACAGGCGGGCAGGGCCACTATATCTCCCTGACGGCACATTGGGTGAATTTAGTGGAGGCTGGGACAGAGTCAGAGCCTGGGACCGCTCACGTCCTACCCACCCCCAGAATTGCGGGCCACAGCTCGGTGGTGGTATCTGCGGCGGTGTATGCTTCCTCCACTAAAGCACCTTCCTCCTCCTCCTCCTCCAACGCAACCTCTGTCTCGCAATCAAGATGTGTCAGCAGCACGTCGCCAGCAGTCGGTGTCACGCGGCGTGGCAGCACAGCGGTGGGCAAGCGTCAGCAGGCCGTGCTGAAACTACTCAGCTTAGGAGAGAAGAGGCACACGGCCCACGAACTGCTGCAGGGTCTGACAGAGCAGACCGACCGCTGGCTTGCGCCGCTGAGCCTCCAACCGGGCATGGTCGTGTGTGACAACGGCCGTAAGCTGGTGGCGGCTCTGCAGCTCGGCAGCCTCACGCACGTACCATGCCTGGCCCATGTCTTTAATTTGGTGGTTCAGCGCTTTCTGAAAAGCTACCCCCACTTGTCATACCTGCTCGGAAAGGTGCGCCAGCTCTGCGCACATTTCCGCAAATCCCACACGCACGCTGCCACCCTGCGGACCCTGCAACATAGGTTTAATCTGCCAGTGCACCGACTGCTGTGCGACGTGCCCACACAGTGGAACTCTACGCTCCACATGTTGGCCAGACTCTATGAGCAGCGTAGAGCTATAGTGGAATACCAACTCCAACTTGCGCGGCGCAGTGGAAGTCAGCCTCCTCAATTATTTACAGAAGAGTGGCCCTGGTTGGCAGCCATCTGCCAGGTCCTTGGAAAATTTGAGGAGTCTACCCAGGTGGTGAGCGGCGATGCTGCAATCATTAGCGTCACCATTCCTCTGCTATGCATCTTGAGAAGTTCCCTGCAAAGCATAAAGGCAGACGCTTTGCGCTCGGAAACAGAGCCGGGGGAAGACAGTATGTCGCTGGATAGTCAGAGCACCCTCCTGTCTATATCTCAGCGCGTTGAGGAGGAGGAGCATGAGGAGGATGAGGAGGAGGGGGAAGAGACAGCTTGGCCCACTGCTGACGGTACCCATGCTGCTTGCCTGTCATCCTTTCAGCGTGTATGGCCTGAGGAGGAGGAAGAGGAGGAGGAGGAGGATCCTGAAAGTGATCTTCCTAGTGAAGACAGCCATGTGTTGCGTACAGGTACCCTGGCACACATGGCTGACTTCATGTTAGGATGCCTTTCTCGTGACCCTCTTGTTACACGCATTCTGGCCACTACGGATTACTGGGTGTACACACTGCTCGATCCACGGTATAAGGAGAGCCTTTGCACTCTCATTCCCGAAGAGGAAAGAGGTTAGAGAATGATGCTATACCACAGGGCGCTGGTGGACAAACTGATGGTAAACTTCCCATCCGACAGCGCTAGTGGCAGAAGGCGCAGTTCCGAGGGCCAGGTAGCAGGGGAGGCACAGAGATCAGGCAGCATGTACAGCGCAGGCAGGGGAATATTCTCCAAGGCCTTTGCCAGCTTTATGGCTCCCCAGCAAGACTGTGTCACCGCTCCCCAGTCAAGGCTGAGTCGGCGGGAGCACTGTAAAAGGATGGTGAGGGAGTACGTAGCCGATCGCACGACCGTCCTCCGTGACGCCTCTGCCCCCTACAACTACTGGGTGTCGAAGCTGGACACGTGGCCTGAACTAGCGCTGTATGCCCTGGAGGTGCTTGCTTGTCCTGCGGCTAGCGTCTTGTCAGAGAGTGCGTTTAGTGTGGCTGGGGGAATCATCACGGATAAGCGTACCCACCTGTCAACCGACAGTGCCGACAGGCTTACACTCATCAAGATGAACAAAGCCTGGATTTCCCCAGACTTCTCTTCTCCACCAGCGGACAGCAGCGATACGTAAGCAATACGTAGGCTGCACCCGCGGATGGAAGCTACGTTCTCTCTCACCATCCAAAACGGGGACATTTCTGCTTCATCAATCTGTGTCTAATATTCCTCCTCCTCCTCCTGCTCCTCCTCCTGAAACCTCACGTAATCACACTGAACGGGCAATTTTTCTTAGGGCCACAAGGCTCACTCATAATTTTTCTAAACAATTTTTATATGTTTCAATGCTCTTAAAAGCGTTGAAACTTTAACTTGAACCAATTTTTCGTTAAACGGGGCTGCCTCCAGGCCTAGTTACCACTTAAGCCACATTAACCAAAGCGATTAATGGGTTTCACCTGCCCTCTTGGTTGGCCATGGCCAATTTTTTGGATGCACATTAGTACTGTTGATACAGCAATTTTTGTGGGCCCTCGCCTACAGTGTAATCAAATGAATTTTTAGCCCACCTGCATTACAGCTGACGTTACATCCGCTGTGTTGGGCAATGCAATGTGATATTTCTGTGTACCGCCGGTGGCTTCCTGGCACCCACCCATGCTGTGGGTCCACAGGGAATTATAAATGCATCTGATTCCACTTGTAAAGAACCCCAGTCTGACTGGGGCATGCAGTGTTGGCCGAAGCCCACCTGCATTAAGCACGACATTACTACCTCAGCTGTGTTGGGCAATGCAATGGGATATTTTTGTGTACCGCCGGTGGGTTCCAGGGAGCCACCCATGCTGTAGGTGCACACGGAGTTTAACCTACATGTGTCCACTTGTAAAGAACCCCAGTCTGACTGGGGCATGCAGTGTGGGCCGAAGCCCACCTGCATTAAGCACGACATTACTACCTCAGCTGTGTTGGGCAATGCAATGGGATATTTCTATGTACCGCCGGTGGCTTCCTGGCACCCACCCATGCTGTGGGTCCACAGGGAATTATAAATGCATCTGATTCCACTTGTAAAGAACCCCAGTCTGACTGGGGCATGCAGTGTGGGCTGAAGCCCACCTGCATTAAGCACGACATTACTACCTCAGCTGTGTTGGGCAATGCAATGGGATATTTTTGTGTATCGCCGGTGGGTTCCAGGGAGCCACCCATGCTGTTGGTCGACAGGGACTTCACAATAGGGAGTTGTACCTGCCTGTGTCTATGAATTAAAAACCGCGGTCTGACTGGGGCATGCAGACACCTTGACAGAATGAATAGTGTGTGGCACATAGGTTCCCCATTGCTATGCCCACGTGTGCAGCTCCTGATGGCGGTGGCACAGGATTCTATTTCTCATTGCTTCTGTACAGCATTGTGGGCTATCGCCCCGCCCCTTTTAAAGAGGGTCGCTGCCTAGCCATGCCAACCCTCTGCAGTGTGTGCCTGCGGTTCCTCCTCATGGCAGACGCACTTCTAAATAGACATGAGGGTGGTGTGGCATGAGGGCAGCTGAAGGCTGCGCAGGGACACTTTGCTGTGCGCTGTGGGGGGGAGGGGGGGCGGTTGGGCAGCATGTAACCCAGGAGAAGTGGCAGTGGAGTGTCATGAAGGCAGTGATTGTGCTTTGTTGGAGGTAGTGTGGTGCTTAGCAAAGGTATGCCATGCTAATGAGGGCTTTTCAGAAGTAAAAGTTTTTGGGAGGGGGGGGGGGGCCACTCTTGCCGCTATTGTGGCTTAATAGTGGGACCTGTGAACTTGAGATGCAGCCCAACATGTAGCCCCTCGCCTGCCCTATCCGTTGCTGTGTCGTTCCCATCACTTTCTTGAATTGCCCAGATTTTCACACAAGGAAACCTTAGCGAGCATCGGCGATATACAAAAATGCTCGGGTCGCCCATTGACTTCAATGGGGTTCGTTACTCGAAACGAACCCTCGAGCATCGCGAAAAGTTCGTCCCGAGTAACGAGCACCCGAGCATTTTGGTGCTCGCTCATCTCTAGATGCAATGGTTTCTGGCAGGTTTTCATCTCCATTTTTCAAAAGCCATAAGTTTTTTACTCTTTTGTCGTCACGGCCGTATAAGGGCTTGTATTTTGCGTGGCAAACTGTAGTTTTTGTTGGTGCCATTTTTGGGTACATAGACTATATTGTAAAACTTTTACTATTTTTTTTATGATAACAGGGAGAGAAAACGCATCAATTCTGATATAGATTTTTTTTACAGCGTTAATCATGCAGCATAAATGACACAATATATTTTTTCTGCGGCCGGTACGATTACAATGATACCAAAATTCTTATTTTTTTTTTTTTTTTTTCCACTTTTCTGTAATAAAAACTCATTTTTTTCTAAATCGTTGGATTCACAGTCTTGTAACTTTTTAATTTTTTTATGTATGCAGCTCTGTGAGGGCTAATTTTTTTGCGAGACGAGCTGTAGTATGTATTGGTACTAGAGATGAGCGAACGTACTCGTCCGAGCTTGATATTCGTGCGAATATTAGGGTGTTCGGGATGCTCGTTACTCGTAACGAACACCACGCGGTGTTCCGGTTACTTTCAGTTTCCTCTCTGAGACGTTAGCGCGCTTTTCTGGCCAATTGAAAGACAGGGAAGGCATTACAACTTCCCTCTGTGACGTTCAAGCCCTATACCACCTCCCTGCTGTGAGTGGCTGGGGCGATCAGATGTCACCCGAGTATAAAAATCGGCCCCTCCCGCGGCTCGCCACAGATGCCTTGTGACTTAGCTGAGGGAAAGTGCTGCTGCTGGTGCTGCTGTAGGGAGAGCGTTAGGAGTCAGTGTAGGCTTCAAGAACCCCAACGGCCCTTCTCAGGGCCACATCTACTAGTGTGCAGTACTGTGTTAGCACAGTATTTTTTTTTTTTTTGTCCAAAATTGGATCTGCAGAGCATTGCGCCCTGCAATAGGGACAGAAGTGGGGGTTAGGCAGGGAGAGTGTTAGCAGTGAGTGTAGGCTTCAAGAACCCCAACGGTCCTTTCTAGGGCCACTTCTATCCGTGTGCAGTACTGTCCAGGCTGCTGTTAGCAGTGTTGCATATTTTTTTTTCTTTCTCAAAACCGGCTGTGCAGAGCATTGCACCCGGCATTAATACTACAGGGATAGAATTGTGTAGGCAGGGCCAGAAGACATTTATTATTCAATGAATACACGCAGTGGGGTCTTCCCTTTGCTAAAAAGGAAAAAAATTATATTTGGCCAGCCTGTGTCAGTCCTAAGGTCTCCGTGTACGTGTGTGCTGCGTGTACAACGTACAAAAATCAGACGCAACCAGCTACGCTTTACTGCAGCCTAGCGCCATTGTCTTTCCTGACTGGCAAATACCTGCTCTGCTAGAGTTAATAACTCTGCTACACTATAGTTGTGTGACACTTTTTGAGGGCCACACCACAGATATTAAACTTCTTGTTCATTGAATATACGCAGTGGGGTCTTCCCTAAGCTAAAAAGGAAAAAAATTATATTTGGCCTGCCTGTGTCAGTCCTAAGGTCTCCGTCTACGTGTGTGCTGCGTGTACAACGTACAAAAATCAGACGCAACCAGCTACGCTTTACTGCAGGCTTGTGCCATTGTCTTTCCTGACTGGCAAATACCTGCTCTGCTAGAGTTAATAACTCTGCTACACTATAGTTGTGTGACACTTTTTGAGGGCCACACCACAGATATTAAACTTCTTGTTCATTGAATATACGCAGTGGGGTCTTCCCTAAGCTAAAAAGGAAAAAAATTATATTTGGCCTGCCTGTGTCAGTCCTAAGGTCTCCGTGTACGTGTGTGCTGCATGTACAACGTACAAAAATCAGACGCAACCAGCTACGCTTTACTGCAGCCTAGCGCCATTGTCTTTCCTGACTGGCAAATACCTGCTCTGCTAGAGTTAATAACTCTGCTACACTATAGTTGTGTGACACTTTTTGAGGGCCACACCACAGATATTAAACTTCTTGTTAATTGAATATACGCAGTGGGGTCTTCCCTTTGCAAAAAAGCGAAAACATTATATTTGGCCTGCAGGCTTGCGCCAATTTATTTCCTGCCTGGGAAATCAAATCACTGGTAATACAGCATGCTGAGGGGTAGGGGTAAGCCTAGAGGATGTGGACGTGGACGTGGCCGAGGACGCGGAGGGCCAAGTGAGGGTGTGGGCACAGGCCGAGCTCCTGATCCAGGTGTGTCGCAGCCGACTGCTGCGCGATTAGGAGAGAGGCACGTTTCTGGCGTCCCCACATTCATCGCCCCAATTAATGGGTCCACGCGGGAGACCTTTATTAGAAAATGAGCAGTGTGAGCAGGTCCTGTCCTGGATGGCAGAAAGTGCTTCGAGCAAGCTATCATCCACCCAGAGTTCTGCGCCGTCCAGTGCTGCAAATCCGAATCCTCTGTCTGCTGCTCCTCCTTCCTCCCAGCCTCCTCACTCCACTACAATGACACCTGCTCAGGAGCGGGAACACTCCCAGGAACTGTTCTCGGGCCCCTGCTTAGATTGGGCAGCAGTGGTTCCTCTCCCACCAGAGGAGTTTATCGTCACTGATGCCCAACCATTCGAAAGTTCCCGGGGTCCGGGGGAAGAGGCTGGGGACTTCCGCCAACTGTCTCAAGAACTTTCTGTGGGTGAGGAGGACGATGACGATGAGATACAGTTGTCTTGCAGTGAGGTAGTAGTAAGGGCAGTAAGTCCAAGGGAGCAGCGCACAGAGGATTCGGAGGAAGAGCAGCAGGACGATGAGGTGACTGACCCCACCTGGTGTGCAACGCCTACTCAGGACAGGTCTTCAGAGGGGGAGGCAAGGGCATCAGCAGGGCAGGTTGCAAGAGGCAGTGCGGTGGCCAGGGGTAGAGGCAGGGCCAGACCGAATAATCCACCAAGTGTTTCCCAAAGCACACCCTCGCGCCATGCCACCCTGCAGAGGCCGAGGTGCTCTAAGGTCTGGCAGTTTTTCACAGAGACGCCTGACGACCGACGAACAGTGGTGTGCAACCTTTGTCGCGCCAAGATCAGCCGGGGAGCCACCACCAACAGCCTCACCACCACTAGCATGCGCAGACATATGATGGCCAAGCACCCCACAAGGTGGGACGAAGGCCGTTCACCGCCTCCGGTTTGCACCGCTGCCTCTCCCCCTGTGCCCCAACCTGCCACTGAGATCCAACCTCCCTCTCAGGACACAGGCACAACCGTCTCATGGCCTGCACCCACAGCCTCACCTCCGCTGTCCTCGGCCCCATCCACCAATGTCTCGCACCGCACAGTCCAGCCGTCGCTAGCGCAAGTGTTGGAGCGCAAGCGCAAGTACGCCACCACGCACCCGCACGCTCAATCGTTAACCGTCCACATAGCCAAATTTATCAGCCTTGAGATGCTGCCGTATAGGGTTGTGGAAACGGAGTCCTTCAAAGCTATGATGGCGGCGGCGGCCCCGCGCTACTCAGTTCCCAGTCGCCACTACTTTTCCCGATGTGCCGTCCCAGCCCTGCACGACCACGTCTCCCGCAACATTGTACGCGCCCTCACCAATGCGGTTAGTGGCAAGGTCCACTTAACTACGGACACGTGGACAAGCACAGGCGGGCAGGGCCACTACATCTCCCTGACGGCACATTGGGTGAATTTAGTGAAGGCTGGGACAGAGTCAGAGCCTGGGACCGCTCACGTCCTACCCACCCCCAGAATTGCGGGCCCCAGCTCGGTGGTGGTATCTGCGGCGGTGTATGCTTCTTCCACTAAAGCACCCTCCTCCTCCTCCTCAACCTCTGTCTCGCAATCTAGATGTGTCAGCAGCAGCAGGACGTCGCCAGCAGTCGGTGTCGCGCGGCGTGGCAGCACAGCGGTGGGCAAGCGTCAGCAGGCCGTGCTGAAACTACTCAGCTTAGGAGATAGGAGGCACACGGCCCACGAACTGCTGCAGAGTCTGACAGAGCAGACCGACCGTTGGCTTGCGCCGCTGAGCCTCCAACCGGGCATGGTCGTGTGTGACAACGGCCGTAACCTGGTGGCGGCTCTGCAGCTCGGCAGCCTCACGCACGTGCCATGCGTGGCCCACGTCTTTAATTTGGTGGTTCAGCGCTTTCTGAAAAGCTACCCATGCTTGTCAGACCTGCTCGTAAAGGTGCGCCGGCTCTGCGCACATTTCCGCAAGTCCCACACGGACGCTGCCACCCTGCGCACCCTGCAACATCGCTTTAATCTGCCAGTGCACCGACTGCTGTGCGACGTGCCCACACGGTGGAACTCTACGCTCCACATGTTGGCTAGGCTCTATGAGCAGCGTAGAGCTATAGTGGAATACCAACTCCAACATGGGCGGCGCAGTGGGAGTCAGCCTCCTCAATTCTTTTCAGAAGAGTGGCCCTGGTTGGCTGACATCTGCCAGGTCCTTCGAAACTTTGATCAGTCTACCCAGGTGGTGAGTGGCGATGCTGCAATCATTAGCGTCACCATTCCTCTGCTATGCATCTTGAGAAGTTCCCTGCAAAGCATAAAGGCAGCCGCTTTGCGCTCGGAAACAGAGCCGGGGGAAGACAGTATGTCGCTGGATAGTCAGAGCACCCTCCTGTCTATATCTCAGCGCGTTCAGGAGGAGGAGGAGGAGGATGAGGAGGAGGGGGAAGAGACAGCTTGGCCCACTGCTGACGGTACCCATGCTGCTTGCCTGTCATCATTTCAGCGTGTATGGCCTGAGGAGGAGGAGGAGGAGGAGGAGGAGGATCCTGAAAGTGATCTTCCTAGTGCGGACAGCCATGTGTTGCGTACAGGTACCCTGGCACACATGGCTGACTTCATGTTAGGATGCCTTTCTCGTGACCCTCGCATTCAACGCATTCTGGCCACTACGGATTACTGGGTGTACACACTGCTCGACCCACGCTATAAGGAGAACCTTCCCAGTCTCATTCCCGAAGAGGAAAGGGGTTCGACAGAAGGCGCAGTTCCGAGGGCCATGTAGCAGGGGAGGTGCGTAGATTGAGCAGCATGTACAGCCCAGACAGTGCAACAGTCTTTAAGGGCCTGGCCAGCTTTATGGCTCCCCAGCAAGACTGTGTCACCGCTCCCCAGTCAAGGCTGAGTCAGCGGGAGCACTGTAAAAGGATGGTGAGGGAGTACGTAGCCGATCGCACGACCATCCTCGGTGACGCCTCTGCCCCCTACAACTACTGGGTGTCGAAGCTGGACACGTGGCCTGAACTAGCGCTGTATGCCCTGGAGGTGCTTGCTTGTCCTGTGGCTAGCGTCTTGTCGGAGAGGGTGTTTAGTGCGGCTGGGGGAATCATCACAGATAAGCGTACCCGCCTGTCAACCGACAGTGCCGAGAGGCTAACACTCATCAAGATGAACAAAGCCTGGATTTCCCCAGACTTCTCTTCTCCACCAGCGGACAGCAGCGATACGTAAGCAATACGTAGGCTGCACCCGCGGATGGAAGCTACGTTCTGTCTCACCATCCAAAACGGGGACATTTCTGCTTCATCAATCTGTGTCTAATATTCCTCCTCCTCCTCCTGCTCCTCCTCCTGAAACCCCACGTAATCACGCTGAACGGGCAATTTTTCTTAGGGCCACAAGGCTCACTCATAATTTTTCTAAACAATTTTTAGATGTTTCAATGCTCTGAAAAGCGTTGAAACTTTAACTTGAACCAATTTTTCGTTAAACTGGGCTGCCTCCAGGCCTAGTTACCACTTAAGCCACATTAACCAAAGCGATTAATGGGTTTCACCTGCCCTCTTGGTTGGCCATGGCCAATTTTTTGGATGTACATTAGTACTGTTGATACAGCAATTTTTGTGGGCCCTCGCCTACAGTGTAATCAAATAAATTTTTAGCCCACCTGCATTAAGCACGACATTACTACCTCAGCTGTGTTGGGCAATGCAATGGGATATTTCTATGTACCGCCGGTGGCTTCCTGGCACCCACCCATGCTGTAGGTGCACACGGAGTTTTTACTACATCTGTACACTTGAAAAGAACCCCAGTCTGACTGGGGCATGCAGTGTGGGCCGAAGCCCACCTGCATTAAGCACGACATTACTACCTCAGCTGTGTTGGGCAATGCAATGGGATATTTCTATGTACCGCCGGTGGCTTCCTGGCACCCACCCATGCTGTAGGTGCACACGGAGTTTTTACTACATCTGTACACTTGAAAAGAACCCCAGTCAGACTGGGGCATGCAGTGTGGGTCGAAGCCCACCTGCATTAAGCACGACATTACTACCTCAGCTGTGTTGGGCAATGCAATGGGATATTTCTATGTACCGCCAGTGGCTTCCTGGCACCCACCCATGCTGTAGGTGCACACGGAGTTTTTACTACATCTGTACACTTGAAAAGAACCCCAGTCTGACTGGGGCATGCAGTGTGGGCCGAAGCCCACCTGCATTAAGCACGACATTACTACCTCAGCTGTGTTGGGCAATGCAATGGGATATTTCTATGTACCGCCGGTGGGTTCCAGGGAGTCACCCATGCTGTCGGTCCACAGGGACTTCACAATAGGGAGTTGTACCTGCCTGTATCTATGAATTAAAAACCGCGGTCTGACTGGGGCATGCAGACACCTTGACAGAATGAATAGTGTGTGGCACATAGGTTCCCCATTGCTATGCCCACGTGTGCAGCTCCTGATGGCGGTGGCACAGGATTATATTTCTCATTGCTTCTGTACAGCATTGTGGGCTATCGCCCCGCCCCTTTTAAAGAGGGTCGCTGCCTAGCCGTGCCAACCCTCTGCAGTGTGTGCCTGCGGTTCCTCCTCATGGCAGACGCACTTATAAATAGACATGAGTGTGGCGTGGCATGAGGGCAGCTGAAGGCTGCGCAGGGACACTTTGGTGTGCGCTGTGGGGGGGGAGGGGGGGTGGTTGGTCAGCATGTAACCCAGGAGAAGTGTCAGTGGAGTGTCATGCAGGCAGTGATTGTGCTTTGTTGGAGGTAGTGTGGTGCTTAGCTAAGGTATGCATTGCTAATGAGGGCTTTTCAGAAGTAAAAGTTGTTGGGGGGGGGGGGGCCCACTCTTGCCGGTATTGTGGCTTAATAGTGGGACCTGTGAACTTGAGATGCAGCCCAACATGTAGCCCCTCGCCTGCCCTATCCGTTGCTGTGTCGTTCCCATCACTTTCTTGAATTGCCCAGATTTTCACACATGAAAACCTTAGTGAGCATCGGCGAAATACAAAAATGCTCGGGTCGCCCATTGACTTCAATGGGGTTCGTTACTCGAAACGAACCCTCGAGCATCGCGAAAATTTCGTCCCGAGTAACGAGCACCCGAGCATTTTGGTGCTCGCTCATCTCTAATTGGTACCATTTTGGGGTACATACGGCTTTTTTGATCACTTTCATGGCGTTTTTTTTACGCTTCTTGTCCTGCAGGATTAAAAGCATGTTCAACTTATTGTACACGTCGTTACGGACACGACGATATGAAATATGTGAGATTTAAATTTTTTTTTTACACTTTTCTTTTTCGTAGATTATTTTTATCTCTTTTTTTTTTTTTTTTACACCATTTGTGTCACTTTAGGGGGCTTTCACCATAGCACCAATGATTGCTATTATAAGGCATTGCAAGACTTTTTTCCTGCAATGCCTTATCGCTTGTTACAGCAATCACAGGCTCTGGCAATACAGGACGCCGGTATCTGGCGTCCTGTTGCCTTGGCAACCAGTCGGGCTCTCCGTGATTGTATCGTGAGAGTCCGATGATGTAACAGAGGGAGCGCGCTCCCTCTGTGAACCCTTCCCAGGCCACGATCTGCATAGATCGCAGCAGGGAAGCGGTTAACAGCGGAGTGTGCATCTCTGATGCAGCCCCGCTGTTGCAGCGGGAGGCCGTCTATCACTGACAGCTGGCTCCCGCTGCCAGATAGCGCCCTATTGCAGGAAGTACCCCACTGCCAGGACGTAAACTTACGCCCTGGAGTGGGAAGGGGTTAAAGTGGTTTTCCCTGTGTATTACGCATAAAGTTTGAGCACGCAATACACAGAGAATAGAACCTGTTGATTTCAATGTGCTTGTTCAAACATCCATTTTTTCACATGCATTTCGGTCATGCAAAAAAAAACAACGCAGCATACTCTACTTTTCTGTGCATTTGCACACCAATGTTCCCCACAGAAGTCAATTGGGGTTCACTGTTACTCACGCAATTTACAAAGGGGATGCGTGATTTGCTGTTGAATTCCGCTGGAAAAAGAACACGTCTAGAGGTCATTAGATGAATTAACCATTTTAAGCATTGCGTCTTTGCTTGCCATGTGCTAATGAACATGCAGCTTACAGCTGACACCCACCTGCAACAGCACTCCCATTGATCACGTCTGTGAACCCTTTAAATGCCCCAACTAGAGTTCAAGGGTCCCGAACAGCTCACCGTGATTAGATCACGGGGTGCCGTTCAGTTGCCATGGCAGCCGAGGTCCTTCTGAAAGCCTCCAGGGCTGCTATTGCACATTGCCTATCAAACCATACCTGTGGCGTTGCTTGATACATTGCCTGTCAGATTGTGGTATAATATAATACTATGGTATTACATCCTACTGCAGGAGCGATCAAACAATCCCAAGTTCATGTCACCTATGGTGACTTTAATAAGATTGAAAACCATTTTTAAAAGTTTTATTAATTATTTAAAAACATGGAAATGTAATTAAGGTTTAAAAAAAAACAAAAACCTTTTCCCAAATTTATAATAAAAAAAATCTAAATCGCCCCCCCCCCCCCTAAAATGTATTTGGTATTACTGCATCCTCCGATCTATCTATATAACGCATGATTTACCTCAGATGGTGAACGTTGTTAAAAAAAAAAAAACACGTCACAATTGTGATTTTTTTTTTTGGTCACCTGTCTACAAGAAAAAATGTAATAAAAAGCATTAAAAAGTCTTATGTACTCCAAAATGGCACAAGTAGAAACTACAAAACTTTCCACAACTATGTCAATGGAAAAATAAAAAAGTTCTGGCAGCCAGAAAATGCGGCACAAAATAATTTTATCTTTTTTCAAAGATGTTCATTTTTTTAAAGTAGTACTGAAAAAAAAAACATATAAATTTGGTATTGCAGTAAATTATACTGACTCATAGAATAAAGCTATCATGTCATTTTTGCTGCAGGGTGTATACCATAGAAACAAGATGGCAGAAATGAGCATTTCTTTCTTTTTTTTAAATTTCACTCCACTTAAAACTTTTCAAAAGTTTTTCAGTACATTATATGGTACATTACATAGTACCATTAAAAAATACAACACATGACGCACAAAACAAGTCTACATTGATGGCTAAATAAAAAAAGTTACAATTTGTTACACTTTGTTACAAAGTGTGCGTGTGTTGGGGGGGGGGGGGGTCAGATCAAAAATGAAAAAAAAAAAGGTCCGAATCCTTAAAGGGGTCGTCTCGCGCCAAAACGTTTTTGTTTTTTTCCATAGGCCCCCCGTTCGGCGCAGGACAACCACAAGGGATGTGTTAAAAAAACAAACAAACATATTACTTACCCGAATCCCCGCTCTGCGACGTCTTCCTTCTTCTTTCTTCTTCCTTCACCAAGATGGCCGCCGGGATCTTCACCCACGATGCACCACGGGTCCTTTCCCATGGTGCACCGTGGGCTCTGTGCGGTCCATTGCTGATTCCAGCCTCCTTGGCTGGAATCGGCACACGTGACTGGGCGGAGCGACGCGATGACGCGTAGAAGGGGCGGAGCCAGAATGCCGCTTGTGCCTGGACCTAGGAGAAGGGGAGAAGACCGCACAGCGCAAGCGTGTCTAAAAAAGCAAGAAGACATCAGAATTAGACGGATCCATGGAGACGGGGACGCTAGCAACGGAGCAGGTAAGTGAATAACTTCTGTATGGCTCATATTTAATGCACGATGTATATTACAAAGTGCATTAATATGGCCATACAGAAGTGTATAACCCCACTTGCTTTCGCGAGACAACCTCTTTAAGGGGTTAAAATCCCATCCACAATACCTGGACTGTATATGTTGATGATTTTCCACAGCTATCTCCATTGCAGAAAATCTGTAACATTTCCGTCCCTATCATAACAATGTGATTTCCCTGCCATGGCCCCATCATGGTCACGTTTACAGATATAGAGGTCTCGCCCTCTCGGTGATGTCCTCTCCGGCTGCTGTCCGCTAAGCTTGTATCCCTGATGAACTCTTTATTTTTATGTCTAGTCTTTAAACATTTAGTAATGATTAAACAAAATAAAGTTGACATTTTGAAAAAAAAACCTCTTTTGGCCAGAATGGGGGAATCTTTGCAAGTGGCATTTAGTAAACAGGCTCCGTTTTAGTATGCGAGTCTGACATTTTTCTCAATTGAGAAATATTTAAGAAAATAAAAGAGCGCAAGGCGACACAATGCCGAAATCAGCGGAAGGTGGAAGGAACAGGTGAAAAGCGCTTGTGCGAATTATTTGTGGCAGCTATTTAGAGAGGTCAATGCAAACCGCATTACTCTCTTCTAGAGAAGCCTGACATTTGGTGACGAAATAATTGCCGGGAAGAAATGACCTGCACATTCATTTACAAATCCTCAAACTGCGACTCGAGATAAAAAGCCGCTACATGCGTCCCGAGGTCATTCTACTGACCTGTATGATTGTTACTCAAGTGACAGATTGGAATGCGCTGTGCCACCTCTGAGCCGTAATAATGTCAGAGCAGGTGGCATAAACACATTGGCACGTAGTAATTACACAATAGCGATGATGAGTTACTATATATCCGAAGTCTATAAATCCTCACTCTTCATCCGTCTTCTCTTCCTTTCAGGACACGTCATGAATTTATATATGGTAGCAATCTACACTGATGCCTCATCCACATAGCGGAGTCATATGCAGGGGGCCTTGATGGCAGCATAGTCCTTTATTAATATGGAGCCATAGGTACTCTGTCCCTAATGGTGCCTTACGGCACAAAACGATGCGTGTCTTATCCGCCAGAATCAATGTAGTGGAGAACCTCTACCAAAAGGGGTGTGTGGTCACCGGCATGGCTAGGGGAGTGGCTCATCACAACGTAAGATTTCACCTCCAATATTGTACAAGGGTGGGCGCCTGATCAGATAATTGGCCAGGGTCCTGTGTGGGGCACCCCCGCCTATCCACTACTGATCATCATCTATCCTGAGGATAAATCATCAATAGTATTAGACCCATGTAAGCCTAGTGGCCATAGTAAAAACTACAAAATATCAGCATTTTTTTAAAAATATACAGTGACATGGAAGATTTAAAAATAATCACCAAAAGTGTTAAAAATATGTTTACCATAAAAACTTGATTTAAATAATAGATCATTTTCTGGTGAAACCTTCCCTTTAAATACAGAGCAAGGGAAGAGAGCTTCTTTGCCCCAGATTAAAGAAGAAGATTTAGATATGACGGTGCCCAAACAAACTACTGCCGGAATTAAGGGTTACCGCATTTAGACGGAGTCATGGGTGGTCTTTTCTTCCACTGGGGCAATTATTCAGTTTCTAGCCCTGGCACTGTATCTGGATGCCCTGTCTAAGGCAAAGTGGCTTATGGATACCCCTCATGCCAACTAGTACCTATGTGCTCCCCTGTAAAGGAGTTTTCCAGGGAAATACTATTGATGACATATCCTAAGGATAGGTCATCAATAGTTGTTCGGCTGGCATTTGCCACTCGGGACCCCGACCGATCAACTGATTGGGTGCCTGCTACCAGCACCGCTATACAAACTGTATGAAGGGGAGCTGGTGCACCAACCCTGCGTAGTGGCCAGTATTTGTAACTGAAGGTGTAGCTCTCATTAAAATCAGTGAGAACTGCACCTGCAATTACCAGTAGCGGCCACTACACAGGTGCGTGATCAGCTGATTGACCGGGTCCCGAGCGGCAGACCCCAGCCAATCAATTATTGAGGACCAATCCTGAGGCTAAGTCATCGTTTCCCTGGAAAACCCCTTTAATTGTGCAGCTGGTTTGACCTTTGCTCCTACTGCTCATTAGCCATTTCCCTCATACACATCAATCCGGTAATTATAAGAAGTGTATAGTTTACTTTGAGTTAATGAAATTTAGAAGTGTAGCAGAAATAAACGATCTGATACACAATTTACCTGAGGGGGAAATCTCAGCATAACTAATGATATAATTAATTGTCTTTGTTTTTCTTGTGAATCTTATTAACAAAGAAAGAAGAAAACGCGAGGAAGGGAAAGAACCGGATGTATCATTACCGCAACCAGAGGCATCAGCGTCTTCCCTCAAAATCATAACAGTTTGCAATTCTAATTAGTATCTGAATCACTTATCACTATGCAAATAATCAGAAGGGGTGAGCATGAATTTAAAGCAATTAATGGTAGAAGAGTTCTTTATGAGTAATACAGCAGCCAGGCCGGTTTTATGTGGTGGAGTCGGATCGGATCAGTAGCATCAATTTTGCAAGTTATGTTAATCCACCAACTTGCACATTAAATCGAGCGGTAACAGCTGGAGAGATTCAGTAACTAATGCATCACTAAATAAATGTTGTCTTGAATGTTTGATGTCCTCTAGAGGCAGAAAGTCATTAACTAGTGGATCACAGAAGCGTGGAGTTTTTTTCAGAGGCAAAGTCATGTAAGGGCTCTTTCGCACGGGCGTTGTGAATTTCGGCTGCCCACATTGCGGCCGAAAATCGCATGAACAAGAGAAAGGCGTGACCAAGTCACAGCTAAATCTCCCGTTTTCTCGCTCGCTCACACGGCCAGATGTGGCGTATATACGCCGCAGTTTGGAATTCCATGGGCTGGGGAGAGAGACCTTAGCGCCACTAAAGTCTCTCCCCCTCACTCCCCCTCCCCTTGCTGACTGATTGCTGAAATAGAAGCGCCCATAGAAGCCTATGGGAGCTGCCAGAAAATGGAGGGGGAGGGACTTTATCAGCGCTTGACATGCTAAATTCCCTCCTCCCTCGCCAGCGTATCAGAGCTTCCGGCAAAGGGAGGGACTTTAACAACATAAGCCACTGCTAAACTCCCTCCCTCTCCCCCCTCCTTCCCTTTTCTGACGGCCCTCATAGGGTCCTGTAGGAGCGTATCCCGGAAAAAAGATGGGACAACACCTATCTTTTCCGGACGTGCGTAAAGACGACTGGCCGGAATGCACAGAGTATGCGCTATCTTTTCTGGCCGGCAGATTTTATGCACTGGAAAATCGCTCATCTGAATGAATGCATTGAAATCCAATGCTTTAGATGGTTGTGATTTTTGGCTGACGTTTTTAGGTAGCTAAATAGCTGCGTAAAAACGCTTGTGCGAAAAAGGCCTAATACAGGGGAAGTTAGTTTCCCAAGTAGGAAGAGAGAAAACTATGTTAGGCTAGTTTGAAGGTAATGTCATTCCAAATAATAGGTCTGGCATTATTTAAAAATATACTTTAACTCCTTATAAGGATTGTCCTACTTCTAGCTGTTTTGTACAAGAATCAGACAGCTCTGTATATTGCGCAGTGGTCCAGAATGGTATTGCAGACTAAGCCGTATTAAAATGAATGGGATTCAGCCTGCAATACCAACCTGGGCCACTGTGCAGTATACAAAGCTGTCGGCTTCCTACAGTAAAACAGTTAGAAGTAGGACAACCCCTTTAAAGCTAAATCTAAAGTTAGCCCTAAATCATAGGATCAGTGGGAATCTCACCTCCTAGATCCCCAATGATTCTGAGAACAAGGGTCCCTTGCCCCCCTCTTCTTGTCACTGTTGGGTTGCTTCTCCCACCCCCAGTGGCATCAGACTTAATAGAATGTTGGCTGCATATGAATGGCTGCTACTCATTTCATTTCCTTGGGGCTGACAGAAATTGCCAAGCTGTAGTAGTCCCATTGGAAGTGAATGAAATGGCACCATGCATGCTGACCACCACTCCATTCAATCTTTACCCCACTGGGGAAGGGGTACAGTAAGCCCGCAGTGAGGAGAGAAGTGGACATTGGACCCCTGATCTCGAGATCAGTGGGGGGGGGGGGGGGCCTCAGAGATGAGACTACCACTAATCATAAAGTTATTCTCTATCCTGTGGATAGGGGATGACTTTAGATTTTGGAATAAGTTTTCCCACAATTTAAAATTGCTCCACAGCCACCACTTTGTCCTTCCTGGTTGCAGCTGACCAGGACAGGTGACTACTGTTTTTAGGACTGCATAGTTATTTGATTCATTATTTTTATGTATCATTTTAGGGTACTTATGAATTACCAAATAACAAGCAGTTTGAGCACTACTAGATTGTGATATCAGGGTAGAAATTACAACCCACATTTACATCAGACCGCAGAGACCCCACACTCCTACAAATAGGTACACAAAAGTAAATATGTAGTGGGTGCAATACATAGTAGAATTTGAAGCATGGAAATCCACACATGTAAATGGCCAGCAGAATTTAAGGGGTGTAAGGGGTATATATATATATAGGTAAAAGCCATCACTGGCTGACTGACTGTCTCAAAATTCCCAGTGTTGGTCAAACATGAAATTTGGCACAAATATTCTTTAGGTCTTAAGTAAAGGGGTCATATCTTGATTATTCAATGCTAAGTGTAAAAGTATTGGCACCCCTGTGTAATGTGCCTAATCTAATTCTCTCAATTCTCGCTGTCATACAAACAAGAAATTTGGCAGGAGCATTCTTTAGATCCTAAATAGTAAAAGTAAAGAGGTCGCAACTCGATTATTCAATGCTAATTGCAAAAGTAAGTGCACCCGTATGTAATGTAACTTCTCGGTGTCGTTCAAGCGTGAAATTTGGCATGAGCATTTTTTAGGTTCTAAATGAGAGTGGGAGGGGTGACACATTCTGCAGAGGGACATCGGTACATGCAGCCTGAGGAGAATCTAACACTCTTCTATGTGTATACATATTTAATTCCTCAATTTATCGGAAGTAACCACGACTTTATAAAATTTTCTGTGCCAACAACACATAAACAACTGTATCAAATTAACTTGGGCAAAGCCGGATATATCAGTTAGTCCTCAATATAGATAATCAATAGTTGATTGGCTGGGGTTCATGGCTTGGGACCCCGACCAATCAGCTTTTTGTGTGCTCGCTGATAGTGCCACAAAAACACAAAGGTTGAAATCAACACGAGATGTACCTGCAGTTACAAGCGCCTGCCACTTCACAGAGGTTGGAGTACAGATTCCCTCTGCTGTTATTGCGGCACTATCAGCAAGCGCACAATCAGCTGACAGACCCCAGCCAATCAACTATTGATGACGTATCCTGGGGATAGCTCATCAATAGTATTCTCCCTGGAAAATCCCTTTAAGCCATTTTCAATTCTGCATCAAAATTTGCTTTTTAATACTCCCCAATATTCCCCAGCGGGGAGTTCTCTTGTCACTGAACACTGTGACAGCACTGTCACAGTGTTCAGTGACAAGGAGATTCCCCGCGGGGAGTAAAAAATCCCCTGCCACAGCTGGCTGAGTGCTGCCTGTGATTGGCTGAGCGCTCAGGTAATCAGATACAGCCCTTTCATCAGGTGGGGATTTCCCCGCTGCTGAAAGAGATTCAGAGCAGTGCAGGGAGAAGACAGGCTGGATGTGCCTGAGCCCCGGCAGCTGAGGAGAGGTAAGTATATTTTTTTCTTTATTTTTAACACATTCTATGAATGATTTTCAAGTAAGAGCTTTTATTTTAAGCTCTTCCCCGAAAGTCCCAGCAGGGCTTGCCGACATCCCATTGCTTTCAATGGGACTGCAGAAGCACCAGTCCCATTGAAAGCAATGGGAGAACATCGCAATCCTCTGCCATAGCTGTGACAACTATGGCAGGGGATTCTTTACTCCCCGCAGGCAGTCCCTTTGTCACTGAACACTGTGATAGGGATGATTTTTTACGGAAGGGTTTATATTTAAAGCCCTTCCCTGAAAATCACTGCAGGGATTGCCAGCATCATATTGCGTTTACTGGGGATGCTGGCAGCAGCTACAGCCCCATTGAAAGCAATGCTGCACAGACCTGCATTCACACGTGTTTGTGCACGTACGTGGGTGCGTGGTTTTGAGCACACCTATGAACACACACGCTCGTGTGAATGCACCCTTAGTCCGGACTCACATGGCCGTATATGTAAAACAGCATTTTACTGCTGACAAGGCGCCAGTGACCCAATCTATCGCCGTGTATGACAGCAAAATTGTACTGCGCCTGACCGTGTACCTCCTACACACTGTCATGCAAATCTTCCTGGTTTTTTTCGCAACAGCTCATATATACACCGACCCTACACAATGTAATTGCATATGGGCGACGGTAATTATGCGCCCATAGAGAACAATGGGCTCTATCAAGTGTAATACACCACAAAATAGAACACACTGTGTTCTTTTTTTTGCGTTCACATATTACGTAATTCCCACACGCAAATGTGGGCGGAACTGCGTAAGGCAATGTATTTGATTGCCTGCGCACACATAATACGTGGTAATCAGACGCTCCTGTAAGCCCAGCCTTATACCACACAATAAATGCCACAAAAAAACAAGCCCTCATATGGCTATGTCAACAGAAAAGGTACCTATGGCTTTTGCAAAGTAGAGATAAAAATGAAAAAAAATCATTGTGTCCTTAACAGTTACGTCATGGAGGTTCAGTTTTTGTATGGACGGGATCGGTAGCTGATCCCGTTCCATACAATGCGGGTGCCGGCTGTTTATTACAGCTGAAACCCACCCACAACAGCTGCGACCAGCACTCCTGCCTGTCACAGCTGTTATCCCTTTAAATACGACTGTCAATTCTGACAGTGGCATTTACATACCCTGAATGTCTTAATCGAAGTTCAGGGGTGCCATTAGCTTGCCATGGTAGCCGGGGGGGGGGGGGGGGGGGGCCTTCTGAAAGCCCTCAGGGCTGCCATTGCAGATTGTCTATCCAGTCATGCCTGTGGCTTTATAATGTAATAATATAGCATTACATCATACTGCAGGAGCAATAAAGCATTGTAGGTTCTTGTCCCCTATCGGGACTAATAAAAAATGTGAAAATCAGTTTTAAAAAGTTTTTTAAATTATAAAAAAAAAAAAAATAATAAAAGTTAAAAAAAACAAAATAACCCTTTTTCCATATTTATAATAAAAAATCTAAATACCCCCCCTTCATAAAAAAAACAAATTTAGTATCGCTGCATCCATAAAAGTCTGACCTATCAAAGTAATGTATTATTCATCCCGCACGGTAAACGTCGTCAGGAAAAAAAGCCCAGAAGTGCGGGTTTTTTTAAAATCACATTGTCTCCAAAGAAAAAATGTAAAAAAAAAGCGATCAGGAAGACTTGTGTTTCCCATAAACGGGATCAATGGAAACTACAGGACGTCCTGCAAAAAAATGAGCCTTCACCTAATTATGTCGACAAAACAATTTTAAAGTTATGGCGGTCAGAAGATGGTGGCCGAATATAATTTTATTTTTTCCAAACATATTTAAGTTTAAAAAAAAAATAATAATAACCATTTGGTATCTTAGTAATCGCACTGACCCATAGAATAAGGTTATCATTTTTGCTGCTGTGTGTACACCAAGATGGTGGTATTGTGCTTTTTTTTTTCATTTCACTCCATTAAAACATTTTTCAGTACATTAAATAGTACCATTTAAAAATATAACTCGTCCCACAAAAAACAACAAACCTCAGACAGGTATGTTGATGGATAAATAAAAGATTTATGATTTTTCAAAAGTGAGGAGGAAAAAAAAAAGAAAAAAAAAAGAGCCACGTCCTTAAGGAGTTAAAGAGGTTTTCTCAGCCACTCTGTCCTTCCTGGTTGCTGCTGACCAGGACATGTGACTGCTGCAGCCAATCACTGGCTATAGAAGATCACTGCTGTAGTCAATGATTGGCTGCAACAGTCACATGTCCACAGCAACCAGGAAGGACAGAGTGGCAGTGGAGCAATTTTAAGTAATGGGAAACCCTTTTAGAACCAAATTAGGCCATGTCCTTAAGGGGTTAAAAATAAAAACAAGATAAGCACAAAGTTTAATTTGGATTGGTTTAAGCTAATGTTCCTAAATTGGGTCAATTGCGAAATATGACCTGTCAGCTGAAATCTGACCGACCCAACCTAAGCTTAACCCTTTCAAGGCCAGGGGTCATTGATGTGCCTGTGTCTGGGTCACATTCTACAGTTCTGGAATTCTCACTTTCAAAAAATCACAACTTTTTTATTTTTCAGTTGACATATCTACATGGGGGCTTGTGTTTTGGGAAGAATTGTATTTTTCAACGGAACCATTTATTATTACAATTAATGTATTGGGAGACTTTTAAAAATTTCCAAATGGCGCAAAATGGGGAAAAACACCATGCAATTGCAACATTGGTGGACAGTTATTTTTACAGATCTCTCTCACTCTCCCCCTCCCCGCTCGCTCGAGTCACTGCCTTATCCAAGCATGCTCACTCATCTCTAGATTTTAACATTACAAAGTCCAATTGACAAACAATAAAAAATGTTATCACGGGCGATAGCGATGCGATATTATTCTCCAAAAAAAGCATAGCTGATGCTCAAAAATCAAAGTGAATAAAAATGCGATTGTGCCACGATTTTCTCACCCATGTGGAGCCAGCCTCAGTAAGTCTGCCGGGGACCTAAGAAGCTAGGGCTTATTTTCGTGGTAGGGCTTATATTTCAAGCACCGCACCCCCGGAAATCCCATCAAAAGAGGGCTATAAAGACGCATGACTTTGTAGTGACACAGAATCACGACATCAAGATGAGAAAAATCGTACAAAACACAATGTAATATTGCTGCGATTTTCTCACGGCTATATCGCTGTTGCCTGTGTGTAAGAGGCCTTAAGAAGAAAACAATGTTGTTTATTGGCCATCTCTATGGATATTTTGGTGCATTAGGTTGCTCCTACACATAGCGGTTGTGCTGTGGTAATTGTTGCGCGGTCTAACGCTAGTTACCGTGGTTACACTGACATAACTGTGAGGTGTATAAGAAGTCTTAGGTATTTCATTAATCAGGTCTCAAGTGTTTTCAATGTTACAATCAGAATATCTACCAATGAGTTGGTATCAAGACGAATGCAGAATTTTAATCCGGCCGTAAAAAAAAAGATAACGTCCCTGTATAATTTGCATTAGAAAAAAATTAATAAAAGCATGATGAACTTTACAAAATTGGGGATATTTACAACAACCAAGGCAGTCTAGCTATAAGTTGTGCAAGTTACAACTTAAGTCTGACATCATCCATTGGCAGTGAGTGGTGGGTACTGCCCACTTGACATATTCACAGCATTGGGAGCAGGATCTAAGAAGAGCCTGTATGAGTTAATTGGGGTAAATATCAAGAAAAGAAAAGCGGTGATAGAGTTAGCGAGGTCGTAGCTGTACAGCTATGCAGCCAGCCCCGCTGACTTTACAACATGACAGGTCCTCATCAAAGTGTATCTGAGTTTTTAACAAGTTTTCTAAAATATACCGTGTTTTCCTTACCCTCATTCGCTGCTGTTTGTACACAGGCTTCATATTTATAAGTTCTGATTTTCAGGTGGTCTTCCTTATTGTTCTGCTGTTTTCAATCCACTTACAAAAAGGAGCATGTAGCAAATCTAGCATTCTGCCAGTAGTTCACTGTCCTGACATCCTTGACTTTACTTCCTATGGTGCATTGCACTGTCTCTGTTCCATTCAGCAGGGAGGCAGTATCTGAGTGCTAAACTCTCTGCTTTTTCAGGACGATCGAGGCATTCAGAGACATTCTGGCCAAATGGTTAGTAAATCCACTATAATGTGTGTGTGTGTGTGAGATGTGTGCACACATGCAGACACACACTCACATGCTGCAACAGCAGGTGTGGCAGAGACTGTAGAGATCTCTATCACAGTGTCTGAAGATGTGCCTGCCTGCAGCCTGTGAGTGCCCCTGTGAAGATAGTCCCTGCCCCTGTTACTATGGAAATACCCCTGTGTCTTTGTCATTAGGGAAAGAGCTTCTGTAATAACAGCCAGTAATTTGCAAAGGAGCTGAAAGGGAGATACGCCCAGTGGCAGCCACTTCAGACATAATTTACAGCGGTAAAGCAACAACATGTTTAATGCAAGTATAATGCAGAAATGATGAGGCGATTACAAGCTAGTAAAAGGAGCAGAAGTTGTCTGCAGAGCCGACCCCATTGAAAACAATAGGAGAAACTCCACGATCCTCTGCTGCGGCTCAGACAGCCGCACTGGAGGATCCCTGCAACTCTGAAGTTACACCTCGCATCCCCAGGGAATCCACATGGTGAGTAGCGCAAAATGGGGGTGGGATTCACAGCCCTATATCGCACTCACCCATGTGAAGTTAGCCTTAGTACTAACAAGTAATACGAAGGGGTGCTTGTAAGTCCTTGCCTTTTAGATCTCCATTTGTTTTCACATCTATTGAAGCTATATCATTTGAAAGCTCAATCTTTGCAATACTCTGAGAGTAAATGTTGACATGATCTTATGTGCGATTCCTATATCATGCAGGTTTGAAGACAACATGCCGGAATCTGCAGCAGACTTCACTGCGAATGAAAGCAGAGCAGTGGTGAAGTTCCTGTTTCTGAAAGGGATGTTGGCCAAAGACATTCACGGTGACACGGTGCAAACATCAGGCGACAAATGCCCTTCATACTCCAGAGTGAAAAATTGGGTTAGCCAGATTTCAAACCAATCTCTTCAACACCGATCGAGAAATAATCGATGCCATCCATGAAATGATTCTGGAAGATCGGTGGATTTCTGCTAAGACGATAGCCGAGGCCCTCAACATTTTCAGAGAATGAGTTGGGTCCATAATTCATGATCATCTGGACATGAGAAAGTAATCAGCCTAGTGAGTCCCGAAATGTTTGTCAGCAGAACAAAAGTGTGCCCAAGTGCAAGCCTCCCAGGGAATTATGCAGTGTTTTCAGCAGGATGCTGATGCTTTCCTGTTTCAATTGGTGATAATGGATGAGATATGGATTTTTATGTATGATTCTGAGTCAAAAAGATCAGTCAAGAGAATGGAGACACAGTGGTTCCCCAAGTCCAAAGACGTTCAGAGTGCAGAAGTCGTCATCCAAGTGATGTCATCTGTCCTCTGGGATATAATGGGATACTACTTGTGAACTACTTTCCAAGTGGGTCTACTATCACGGCTGTGTATTATACAACTCCTCTGATTAAATTGAAGAAGGCATTGAAGTCATAAAGGTGCACAAAGGTGTTGTCTTCTTGCATGCCTTGTCCCACACAGTGGCCATCACCTAGAGCAAACTGGTTCACCTGGACTTCGAGGTTCTACAACATTCTCCTTATTCACCTCATCTGTCACCTTCAGACTATCATCTGTTTTCTAATTTGAAGAAACACTTCAAGGGCACCACATGTGCCTTCATTTATGACATAATTGCAGTGGCTAATGCCGGGTTCACTTTCTAACCAAAGAAATTCTATCTGGATGAGTTGAAGAAGTCATAACACTGCAGTCAGTACTGCCTTGATATCCGAGAGGACTATGGAGAATACCTGTGAAATGTCATTGTTCTATGTCAATTTTGTGTGGTTATGGCCAAGGACTCCCTCATACAAATATATTAGGAAATTGAAGTTTATGGATTTCCATAACAATTTTCATACAGTCCATATATACATGGCTTCAGACAAGCATATGTGCAAATACCACAAGAAGGTCCGATAGAGTTCTCCTGCCTTCATGCATAAATATGCAGTGAGTATGCATGTATCACCTCATATTTACATGATTCCAGTGACGTTTATTTCAGGCCATAATACAGACCAAAATAGGACATGTTGGGATTTATTTTCACATGTGTGAAAAAAGCATGTCAAAATACCCCAATGCAAATGAATGGGGACTAAGCTGTCTGTATTAAGGGCTTCTTCAGATTGGTGTGATCTATTCCCATTGTGCGTCCCTGATAATAATGGCCGCATAATGGGATGAAACAAAACCATGTATTTCAATGGCTTAGTTTTCATTAACAGTATTCTTGCCCTTGCCCTTTAATTGTATGGGCGAGAAAAGATAGGACTTACCCTATCTTTCCCGAGAAGAAAATACTCCGTACCGGTGAGCGTACTTGCGCATATGGTCGAGTGTTTTTGCCCTTAGGGCTTCTATGCACTATATGCGCAACTACGCTCAATACCATAGAGCGTATTTGCTCATGAACAAGAAAAACTTTCTTTTTTACTTTTCAAACTCCGCACGAGTTAGAAAAAAAAGGGGGAAGAGAGGTCCTGCCCTATCTTTGTCGCACGTAGTATTAATGCCCCAGAATCTCATTAGTGGAAATGAAACCATTGAAATCAGAGGTTTCGTACCATCCTGTTATCACGGCCGCAAAACGGGACAAAAACACACCCAATTGTTTAAGCCCTCAGACAGCATTCAGTGTCCATGTTATGACCCCTCGCAGTTCTACTGGGCAGGACATAGATCACCAAGGAACTGTATGGTTTTCCAAGTTCAGCAGAGAGGGGTCTTGCAGTCATAATACTTAAAGTTTAGTATCTGAAAAAGTTTGGTAGTGCCGGAATCCCTTATAAAAAGTATCTCATCACTAATCAGAGATGTGCTAACTGTTTCCTCTGGAGGAGAATAACGAGCTGCGGCCTGAATGCTACCACTGACGGGTATCAGCAGCGGTTTTACTGTTACCAGCAGTAATCATAGTTAAAATGAGACCTCATGAACTTCTGATCCCATCCAGGACCGAAGAAGAAATGAGCTGACAACACCATTAAGTACATTATTGAAATGGCCAAAAAAATGAAGAAATTAGCAGAATTTACAAACTTATGTACAGTAAAGTCTGAGCACATTCTGACCTCATTACTGCTAAGTAGAGTAACTCACAGCAGTTTGAAGCTATTAGCCTCAAACGCCAGGCAGAGATCCCTTTGGTGCTTAAGGGTTTCCATAAATTTTACATTAAAGAGGTATAACCTCGCTGCTTACAAGCCTTCCTGTGGGCTCATTTGGCCATTTTCAATGTATCTTTATTATGGTTTGCGAATACCAATTTTGACCTGCATGGAGATTTCTTTTTGTATAGCCCCATCTAGTGTTAGAAGAAGGTATTACATATCTGGGGGGAAATTGCATAAGTACAACTTGTATTGCTTGATTAAAAATATTTAGACCAAATCCTTTTTTTTCTAAAAAACAAATATGGCGCAAAATTATTTAAGCACATACAGACGCTGCGTCATTCCCGTTCTTTATTAAAATAACAACTCATATGTTGTATGTATGCTTTTGTGTAGTAGAAAACACCTTAGGTTTTGAATAGCATAGTGTTAAGCTCCACTAGAGATGTGAAGGCCTGGAAAAAAGAAATTGAAAAATTAGGAAAAATCTTTTTTTTCCAAAGCCATTCTTCACTGGAAAAAAATGAAAAAATAAGTGTGTAGAATATGTTCTTTTCAAATGATAAATAATATATCTATGACACGGTATTCAAACTATATAACATGAAGACCTTAATGAAAGAGTTCTGAGTCTTTTTGTACAGTCTTAAATTATTGCAAGTTCTCTCAGCTGAAGACAAGCAAATCTTGGAATAGAATTCAAATTCAACATTGTACTTCTCAATGCAGTTCTCAAACAGGAGAAATATGCATTTGCGTCATTAGGAGGCGCTGCAGGGAAAAGCCTCCTATTTAGTTTACTTGTGTACCTGCTCTGCCCTCCTACAGTTGAGTAATTGCTGGTGAACAGGAGATGATAGTTTCTGTCCTCCTTTATGGCCTTAACTGACAGTTGGAGGGTTAAGTTGTCTGACAAATTAGTTTCTCTTTTGTAATCCCTAAATGATTCTGATTAACCCCTTAGTGACCAGCCCATAGTGTTTTTACGTCCTCCCCTGCTGGGCTTTAATCCACAGGGCCGTAAAAATATGCTTCTTCTGGGGGTTAAAGCACTGCATGTTATCAGTGTGACAGTTCTATGCTGTCAGTTATTGAAGGTAGCCGACATCTTGGAGCTGTCATGGGGGGCCGCAGGAAGCTCCCTTTCCCCAGGTGTCGCATTAAAGTCAAGTTAAAAATGTTAAAGTTTCAGCTTTAGGGAAACTGAGGATACTCCCCCCATCCTCCATGATGTCCCATGGCGTTCCAGGACCCAACGCGGCATCTGCGCATGCGTGACAGACGTCAGTACATCACGTGCATGCGCAGAGGGTTGGGAGGCCCAGGAAATTTGAAAGCTCCCTGCTCCTGGCTAGTGTGAGTAGCTGAGAGCAGAGAGCTGTCACAGGGAGCCGCTGTATGCGGTTTCCGATCACATAATTGCTGTTGTCCAATGGATAATAGCGATCACGTAAAAGTTAAAAAAAGTTAAAGTTCCACCTTCAATCACAGATCTGATATGTGAGGGGAGGTGAAATTACTGATCTAAGGCCTAAATCGCCTTCAAGCAAAAGTTCTCTTCTGAAAGCCACTGGCTACTCCTTTCATTTTGGGCCCCGTTGTGCATAGGGACATAATATTAGGGCCACAATGGGTCTGTCTCTGAACACGGGACAAGCAGGGGGATCCATTTTCAGGTGAACGTCTTCATTCATGTGTTCTGTACAAAAAAATTGTTTTTAAAATGACACAAATGCAAAAAAAATAAAAATCGTAATTTTTTCCTTCTGCTATGCTTAGATTCATTCAAAAATTGTGGTGTCAAAATATGCAGTACATCCCTAAATGAATTCATTAAGGGGTCTAGTTTTCAAAATAGGGGTCATTTGTGGGGGTTCTCTATCGTTTTGGCTGCTCAAGAGCTCTACAAGTGGGCAATGGGGCCTAAAACACCTTCAAGCAAAAGGTCTGTTCTGAAAGCCACCGGCCTGTGCAACTCATGGACTAAACTTACTTTTTGGTGACTTCATGAAACTGGATACCCTTCAAAGGGTTTATAGAAGAGCTAAAGATGTAAAAGCTACTCATGTTGTCATCGCAGTCTTCAAGAAGAAGCAAGAAGAAAAACATGCACAGAATAAAATGGTGACACTGCAGCTCTGTAGTAAAACACGTTGGGGTGGAGTGGGGAGCTCCTTGGAAAGTTTACTAAAAAACAAAGAGACTCTTCAATTAACAGTAATAATTGAGGATCTTAAAATTCCCAGAAATATAAGGAATGGGTTCACATCAAGCTCAACCTCGGAAGGAACCTGCTGCACTGCTAATTTGCTTCTGTACGTGTACCTCCTCCTCTCCAATATGACTGACTGCAACCTCTCCTCTCTCATGCCTGGCTGAGTCTGCCTAACTGCTCACTGACTCCTCCTTTTATCTCCTCTGTTTCTTTCCTGCACTTTATGGACTCCTCCCACTCTTGCATAGGGACTTTTGTTATGGCTTTCCCACCCTTAGGGCGCCCACCCACTGGCGTTTTTTTACCTGCGTTTTGCGTTTTTCCTGCACAGGCATAGAGATAACATGTGTTCCTGTCCACTGGCGTTTTTTTTGCGTTGCGTTGCGTTTTTTAACATAGGAACTGTCAGTTGCATATGTGTCCTTATTTTTCTCCTAATGCACCCATGAATGTCAATGGAAATTAACGGAAAAGCCGCGAAAACGCCGCGAAAAACGCGCGGAAAAATCGCGGAAAACGCGCCGAAAACGCTGCGTTTTTTCCCCGCGGAAAACGCAAACGCCAGTGGGTGGGCGCCCTTAGACTCTGCACCAGTGATATTGATTCCTGCATCTTCTGCTGCATGTGAAAGAATCTGGTCTATGCTCGGTTTTATTCATACCAAATCAAGAAACTAACTGACCTGTGAAAGGCTAGAAAAGCTTGTTTCAATCCGTGCAAACCTAAAGTTTTCAAAAGTCCAAGAGAAAAATTACAAAGAGGAAGAGGAAATGGAAAATGATAGCAGCAGCTCATAAAATGAGATAGAAGAAGCTGCATGTATATTTTGTGTCTTCTATTTCTTTTTTGTTTAGCAACACACAAAGGGTAGACCTTCTATGGAGCTTTAGGCCCCCTGTCCATGGGCGTTGCGGTATCCCGCAGCGGATCTCCGCCGCGGGAGCCGCCGCCCGGAAGCAGGAGCCTGCAGACGAATCTCCACGGTCAGCCTAATCTGACAGATAGGCTGACCGCAGAGAATCGCGGCAATTCGCAGCATTCTTGCGAAATCGTAATGGTTCTCTGCTCATGGACAGGGGGCCGGCGCTTTCCATAGCAACGCTATTGAAAGCTTCAGACAGCGTGATTCGCTGTTGATTTACCGACGGTGAAATCACGCCCGTGGACAGGGGGCCTTAATATTGAGGTGAGCCTTAACATTATTTGCTGTTGGTGCTAAGGGGCAAATTTGATTATTTTTTATGTTGATGATTTCGTACTTTTTTTGTTGCTTTTGAGGGAAAGAGAGTGATTACCTGTTTTATTGCAAGCATAATACTTTTATATACACTGCACTTCATGCACTTTGTAAAACTACTCTACACTGAATTTTTTCCTCAATTTTCCCCAAATTTCAATTTTTTCCAGAAAAAAAAACAGGGGAAAAAAATCTGTTTTTTTTCTCATGGCTTCAAAATTTCCAGAAATTTTGCATCTCTAGGCTCCACTCCTTTCTACTGAGTGTCCCTTTCCACCTTGACTGAAGAAGGGGCGTCTTGCCTCAAAATACATTTGTCTTTGCTAGCTGTTAATGAAGAGTCAGGAACAACTACCCGCCTCTCTTCAGTTGGGAAAGGTTGCACCGTTACAGTTCTAAACTGAGTGGGAGAGGAACGCTCTGACCTTGATGGAGGAAGCTGACAGTTCCCCATCCCAGAGGATTTCATTGGTGGCAACGGACAGTGCAGGAGGAATGATCCTCCGCAGAGCTTTGCTGCTGCAGCAGTGTCACTTGTATTACTATTAGAGATGAGCGAACGTACTCGGATAAGCACTACTCATCCGAGTAATGTGCCTTATCCGAGTACTGCTGTACTCGTGCTGAAAAATTCGGGACGCGCTGCGGAGCGGGGAGCTGCAGGGGAGAGCGGGGAGGAACGGAGGGGAGATCTTTCTCTCCTTCTCTCCCGCCCGCTCTGCCCCGCTCCCCGCTGCGACTCACCTGTCAGCAGCGGAGCGCCCCGAATCTTTCAGCACGAGTACAGCGGTACTCGGATAAGGCACATTACTCGGACGAGTAGTGCTTATCCGAGTACGTTCGCTCATCTCTAATTACTATGTATTGCAGAAACAAAGCGCTAAAGATGATTGCTTCTCCTGCACTTGTCACTGTAGTCCTGAGCGGCTGCCATGCCAAGTGATTGGAGACAGCCTGCGAATTGCTCGGCCACACTACGGCGCAACTTTACAAGTAGCATGTATGTAAAGCCCATGGTTTCCAATGGGTTCCTTCACATTAGCAATGTTTTGTAGGCCACTACATTGCGAGAAAAAAAATCGCGGCATGCTAAATATTGCTGCAATTCGCGCTGTTTTGTAGCTCATGTTTCCTTATGGAGCCTTCCTACGTGTTGCATCGCATAGCACGAAAACACGTTTTTTTTCGTGTGGTGCGATGCAACATTTACAGTAGGAAATCCTACTATATCCCCTAAATTAAACCCTATCTGCATAAAAAAACAACACAATATATCATCCAACAGGCTCTGTCAATTCCGCCACACTTCTCCTCTCAGGTCCCAGGCACTTGTTTGTAGTTTTCCCTCAGCGCTTCCTAGACAAGGGTGCAAAATCCCCGCCTCTCGGAACCGCAGGCTGTGATTGGCTCTTGAATGCCACGACTCGGCCAATCACTACAGCTCTTGATGAACCAATCACAGCCATTGCATTGAATGGCTGTAATTGGTTCATCGAGAGTTGGCTCTGACTGGTTGTAGCGACGCAATGCTACATATTTCCCAAGAAGAAAGCATAATTGACTGCCACAGAATCGCATCTACATAGCAGCGATAGCGCGGCAATTTAGTAGCAGCGATATCGCTGTCGCCCGTGCGAAAGAGGCCTAACGGGAACAGTGTGTAGGATGTTTCTACAGGCTGCACCGCCAGTAGCTACTCTTATGTCATTCCCAAACAACCCCTTTAATAGGTTGTAAGTCACAGGTCCAGAGACATCAACCTGAGAGAGATTTACATAGGGTAATGAGAGTGGAATTTGAGATGGTGTGTCTAACTAAGAGAACGTGGATAACCTACAGCGAGAGACACAGGAGGCAAGATGGTGCGATCATGTCATGTTGTATACTTGGGTTGCCAATAATATTTTAGTATACTTACCAAAAATTATTGACAACCCATCATGTTCTATAAAAGTTTTTACCATATAAAACGACAACTCCCAATATGACCTGAGCAATGGCAAGAATATGCTGAGAGTTACAATTTCACTGTTAGAATTCTGTTGTCTTTCTAGGAATTAACCACTAGTGGCCGCTGTTTCACACTTTTTAGTATTATGCTCCAATTTTACTTCTTGCCAACGTTGTTTTTATCCCATGAAGACTTGGGAAGACTTATCAAGCTTGATAAAGAATGCAAATGACAGTCCAAACGTTGCCTTTGGTGTAGTGGAATTTATTTTGAATAAAGAAGGATGTCTTTTTGGATGTGAGTATTCCGTCTACTTTTTTTGCACCTCAGATGCTGCTCTAGTTTTCTATTTTGGGATCTAGGAGTACAGATGCTTTATAGAGTGTGCAGTTTTTATTTTGAAGCTCTCCCAGTTGGGTTTTGTTTGTGTTGCTGTTGATACACTGGTTTTATTTTGTCACAAATTCAATGATATTTTATGTTGGTTTGAGGTTATGGATGTTCCATGATTGGACTGGCTGCACAGAGTCCCGACCTAAACCTACTGAACATCTCTTAGACAAACTGGAGCGTCAGGTCAGGAAATATGAACATTGTCCATCTTCTTTGAGAGAACTCGCCAGATATTTGCAGGATGAATGGAGGGAAATACCAGCTGAAGTGTATCAGAAAGTATGCCATGGAGAGTAGGGGTGTAGCTGGGGAGAGGGGATGGGGTAGGGCGGTTAGGCATGTGCCCCAGGTGCAGTCAGGACTGAAGGGGAGGAGGGCACCAGCCTAGCAATTTCACCCCCTTGCAGTTTACCTGAAACAAAGCTGGCTCTGCAGGAAGATGGCATTAAAGTTTTGGATGAATTTAGTTTGCTCTAATTTAAACAGATATAGCTCCAGTTCAGTCGGTGAAGTGATATAATTTTAAAGCCAGGATTCTTAAATTTAAAATTACATCAAACTATGTCTACATATCTTATAGAATCAGATATACAGCCATTTGAAGTGGGGCCAGGAATATTGATTTTACAGCTGTCATGTCTGTGCCAAGTCAGTAGGTCCTGGAAGGCGATAAAAGTTGTACAAAAGCCAAAGAGTGGTGGATGCTACGCGGTGGCGGTAGGAGGCACTGTCAGACCCGGCCGGATGGGAGTGCGCCGCGGCAGCAAAGCAGGATCATGAGCGGCAGCACAGGCAGATTCTCCCTGTGGTCGACTTATCCTGCAGCCGAGTAGCAGAGCGCAGCATGTTACGCAGTGATGACGGGCGCAGCAGGGACGGTCCGAGGCCGTGGAAAGCCACCGTAACAGCCGGGCGCAGTGCTGCAGCACAGCGGGAATCGGAGTACGCCAAGGGACCACAGCAGGATGGTCAGTCGGTGGCACCGACACATGGCCAGTAGGTCTGCGCAGGAGGAGCCACCTTAAAGGGGTTGTCTCGAGGAAGCAGTGAAATTTTTTTTTTGCCCAGTCCCCCTTATTAAGCATACATTACTAAGCCCCCCTGTAAATGACTTTTCTAGCCAGTTTCTACTTACAGTTCCAGCAACTTATAAAAAGTTTCCCCAAGATGGCCACCGGCTCTTTTCCCGTCGCTTGCTGTAGCCCGACGTGCACGCTCCCCAGACGCTACCAGCTGTCCTGACAACCAGACACCCCGCAGCCGTCGACCGGACCCACCGCGGCCGCCGACCACAGCACACGCTCTTGGGCCACAGTCACCCACCGCCAGGCAGCAGGTAACTGACGCTAGTCCCCGGCTCCCCCTCGCTAGGCCCCGGCTCCCCCTCGCTAGGCCCCGGCTCCCCCACGCTAGGCCCCGGCTACCCCGCGCTAGGCCCCGGCTCCCCTGCGCTAGGCCCCGGCTCCCCAGCGCTAGGCCCCGGCTCCCCAGCGCTAGGCCCCTGGACCCAGCGCTAGGCCCCGGGGCCCAGCGGTAGGCCATCACTCGTCACCCCCGTCAGTCCGTCACCCATCACTTACCTAGGCGGCTGGGCGGCTTCTCGGCACAGCTGGGCTGCTTCTCGGCTGGGCTGCTGGGCGGCTCAAGTTTCTGCACCTTCCTCTAACATGCGCAGAAGAGCTGTAGCGGCGAGCACGCTGAAGCGGCTCGTGCTCAGAGCAGAAGACCGGACTGCGCAAGCGCATCTAAAAAAGCAAGCCGCCAGCGAAATTAGACGGAACCATGGAGACGAGGACGCTAGCAACGGAGCAGGTAAGGGAATAACTTCTGTATGGCTCATATTTAATGCACGATGTATATTACAAAGTGCATTAATATGGCCATACAGAAGTGTATAACCCCACTTGATTTCACGAGACAACCCCTTTAAGGGAGCACACAGGGACCAGGATCATGGCAAGTGCTAGCCGCCCGCTGGAAGGGAAGACACAGCCGGCATCGGCCAAGCAGTCGTCATTCTCCCTGCGGCCGGGAGCCATCACAGAGAAACAGCGGTTAGTCAGACGTGCACCATCTACATTGTTTTTTGCCAGCCCTGCTATCTTACGGTGCGGGTTACTTTTTATTTTACAGATGCTACAGTAAGCCTACATGGAAAAGTAACCCTCACCCTAAACCACCACTGCCAGCAAGAAGCAATGCACACTGTGCTGCTAGCACCTTCGTCTCTTCACCCTATCACGAGCTAGGGATGTGACAGGGGTGTTCCTCCTGTCAACCCCCTAGCTTGCAGTGGCGTCAAGATACACTAATACCACATAGACTTTTCTTCATGTCATCACCCCCCTTCCCCCCCATTATCAATCAGAGAACATATTTGCTCCCTGTCACATCTGGGCACTTGTTTTCCCTGCAGTTGTCGCAGTTATTTCTGACATCATCTAAACATTTTTTATAAGTTGTACTTTTTCCCTCTTACACAATAATTTAAATATTGAAAAAAAAACCCCCAAAAACGCACATAATTGGTATCACCACATCCGTAACAACCCTCACTATAAAATATTATAATCAGCAGTTAATTCCATGACAATAAAATAAAATTTTATAGATAGCCGTTTTCTGTTCATTTTGCTTCCATAAAACAGAAATAAGTAATAATTAGAGATGAGCGAACATGTCCGTTACGGACACATCCGCACCCGGACACCGGCTTTGCCGAACACTGCAGTGTTCGCGCGTAAAGGTCCGGGTGCCGCCAGGGGGCGGGGAGATGCGCGGCGGCGCGGGCGGCAGTAGCGGGGAACAGGGGGGAGCCCTCTCTCTCTCCCTCTCCCCCCCACTCCCCGCCGCACCCCCCCGCGCTGCCACGGCGGCCCCCGAACTTTTTCGCCCGAACACTGAAGTGTTCGCAAAGTTCGGTGTTCGGGCGAAAAAGGGGCGGGGCCGAACGTGTTCGCTCATCTCTAGTAATAATCAAAAGTTGTCTATACTTCAAAATGGCCTCCATAAAAACTACAAGTCATCCTGCCAAAAATAAGCCATTATTAAGGGCTCATTTACATGACTGTGATTTCACTACGTATTACACATGCAATGCATGGCCGCGTGATACGTTGTGAATGGAGTCAATGAAAGCACATGGATTTTCATTGATCCGTTTACATTGGAGTGTAAACACTGCCTGTAGATACGTGCGTGAAAAAGATTGCAGCATGTTCTATTTCACCGCGTATCATGCAGGGACAGCCCTATTCTTTTGTATGGAATACATTACATATGGACAATGATATATATGCCCCCCCCCCCGCTATGAGACAAATCGGAGAATAAAAAAAAAAAAGAGAGAGAGACAAGTCACACTGCGCAGGACAGTGTGCATGAGATACACAGTCATGCGCAGTGCACTCACTGCCATATGCAGTGAAAGCCGGCTCACATGGACCGGTAAAACGCTGCGTAGTCCACACAGCATTTTTCACACATGGTCGTGTAAATAAGCCCTATGGGGTTAAAGGAGTTCCCAGGAACATCTGTCTTGAAAATTACAGTATGTTGAGCCTGCTGTATTAAAATAAGATATACTCACTTTTCCCGCTCTTCCATTCTTGATGCTTCGCTGTCACCCAGTCCCCTCTGGCTGGGTGCAGAGTGCTGACATCACCGACACTGGGTCATGTGAGTGTTGCAGCTAATCATCAGAGACAGTGATTAACTCCTTTAGCCCTAATAGCATTAGATACTCTCCGCAGAGCCTGAGCTAGATTTCCCATCATCCGGGGCAAGGAAATAGTCTGGGGTATCACAGAAAGGAAAATATAAAATCAAACAATCACAGAGAACGGCCAGATACTTAGTGATACAAGAGGGCAGATAGCTGCATCCCCTCAACATGCAGGCTGCTAAACTGCCAAATGAGGGAGCTAAATACACCTGTGCGGGACACCGATGAGACAGCCACTCACACTGTCTCTTAATACAGAGGGGGGTAGCTGCTTGGTGTATACTCCTGCACAGAGTAGATACAAAATGTCAGACCTTCTGATACATGTAGTCCACCATGCAGACACAGGTGTAATCTGCTCCCTCATTTGGCAGTTTGGCCGCCTGCATATTGAGGGGATGCAGCTATCTGCCCTCTTGTATCAGGAAGTATCTGGCCATTCTCTGTGATTGTTTGCATCTATATATTTACATAAAATAAATGGATTAATTTTTTTGCAGACTGTTAATCGCTCCTCTTTCACCTCTACTTAAATTGGACATAGATGGTGCATGAATATTACTTGATCATAGTCGACGTGTGTCATGTTTCAAAAGTTTAGCAAATGTCTTAACAGTATGATCACCCATAGGGGGCTGGAATCGAAGTTTGGGACTGCGTTGGATCACGACCAGAGGCCCTGCTGCTTTTTTATTTTACTTTGTGTGAATGTTGATCCAAGGGGGAACATAGGGTATAGGGACTGGTGTGGGATATGCTAGGTATCGTCCTGCTGGCAATGTCTACAGCCACCTAGTCTCTTAAAACCTTCCCTCTTCTGTGCACTGCAAACTATCCTCTAACATTAGACATTTAGGTATGGCAGTATACTATTGACTAGAGCAGTTATTTGTGATCACATTCTTAGCAGGGTTGTCATACCCACTAGCCACCGCTCCACTAAGCATTCAGCAGTTTTCTCAGACATCAAGTTATTAACTAAGAAGTTGGGTTAATATTTTCAGTCTGTCCCGCAAATCTAGACTCTCGCATCTCCTGATGATCCGCCAAATAGGCGGTGAAACGCGTTAAGTTGAGCTAGAAAAGTCATTAGAGCTCGCACACCTAGTTGACAGAACAAGGAACAATTCCTCTATTATTTGGACCCAAGTAATTTTGTATTCTTTATGTCCATAGTGACACTTGATCTAAGCCCCTACATACAATTACAAATTATGACCCGTGAGAAGAGATACACTTCTCTGGCTCACCTTTGAGTGTTTCACTTCTGTTTGTTTGTTGCTGATACGCATAAACCTAACTAAGCCCTAGTGCGTATATGTTTTTCATAAGTCCTTGAATAAAAATTAAGTTTATCCTTTTTAATAAGTCTAGTCTGTGAAGGGCTCCTAACTAGAAAGTAGACTTTGCTGCAGTCTGAGAATTGTTAGAGAAAGAGAAGGTGGAAACTTTATGACCTGAGCAAAGTGGCGCCTTGCCAGTAACTATATGGTACACAACATTGGCAATGAAAGCATCTCAGCAGATAACATCTCAAGCCCAAGAAATGGGATCTGAACCCTTCTATCTATCAGATAAATGTGGGCAAGTGCAGCACGCCATAGCTAGAGTTAATAGTGACTAGGGCTATGAAAAGCTGCCATAATTAGGTACATTGAGCAGGAAGTACAATATAATTACCCTAGATTCTTCTTCCCTGAGTTGGAAGTGAAGGCTCCTATTTCTGTCTCTATACAACAGATGTTTGAAGAACATGAAACAAGACAACACCATAATAATAGCAATAATCCTACCTGGCACAGAAAGCTTTGATTTCAGGTCTTATTAGTACATTTGAGGGAAACCTACTGGTATGTACACTTTAAGGTGGATCTTCTACTTTTGGGAGGTCTCCTGCATCCTAGTCTGTAGTGCCTGCACCTAGCCTCATAGATGTTGAAAGGTTCAATTTATCTAATCAAAGGCTTTATCAGGAAGTCATCCTGCAGAGATTCAATCAGTCAGGTCCACTAGAATATGGCCTATTGCCTCTTGACCTTTTCTCTAGAAACGTATATTTCCAAACTGCTGAAATTTCTCTGGGATGGTTCTCATGCAAGGTTGAGCTTTTATACCTTAAGAGTTTATTTTGCAACCATCCATTCCTGTTTAGAGTTAATGAACTTCAATTATCAACTTGTCAGAAGTTTCTTCAATGGTATTAGAAATTTGAGACCCAATGCCAGCTTTTCTTGTCCCATTTGGGATCTAGCCATTGTTTTCAAATTTTTAATTGCAGTCCCATCTGCAGCTTTTCAAGAAGTGGACTTGAAGCATGGTTCCTGGAAGGTGGAGGCCACAGCCAGAGATTAGTAAAGTTGCATGACTTCTCTACCCATGAACCATATCCAAAAATTCTCCCAGAATTATCCTAAACGTTAAAAGAACAATCGGTATTTACCCTCAGAGATGTTATTGGTGCTCTATTTAAACCCTCAGCCTTGGACTTCCTGTGCCTGAGTATTCTGGTTTTCTGGTACACTGTGCCCATCACTATACTGATCTCCAATCTCTGTATATTGAACTCTGTGTATATTTGACTACTCTTGATCTTCAATACTGTGCACCAAACTCTGTATGTACCTGACTACAGCTGTCCTCCCATTGGATCCCAGACCTGAGAACTAACATCGTTATACTTCTTTTTGCTTTGAACACAACAGACTCTCTCAGGAACACACTGCCCAACCACTTCCTATCCAGCCTGGAACTTCTTTCCCAGGAACTGACTCTGCAATTACAGTGGCACCTAGTGACCACAAGTAGCATTGCAGGCATATAAAATTGCACTACAATAATAAGCAGTGTACCAACATCTATGAGTTCTTCAGAGGAAAGACACACCAGATACATATGAGTGGCACTGTGGATGTCTTAAAGGGGCAGAATTAACCCCTTATGTATCTGCCTGTTCACATGCGATGATGTACAGCCAACCTGTGAGCATTTTTTACTCACTAAAAAGCAACGAAAGCCTATGAATGAGTCTTCACTTGTTCATCATCTGATCGCTGTCCTCTTCACATAGCCCAATAATCAAACCTGTAGAAGGGCCTTTACTTGCTAGTTTTTAGTATGTGCTCTTCTCTAGATCAGGTAGCAACCAAAAGCCTTGGTTCTGCCTTGAAGTCAAGCAAAAGAACATTTCAGATAAGTACATTTTACTCCTTTTTCATATATTTTAACCTGAAAGAAGAAATTACTGAGAAAAAAACAATTTATTTTTCCTTTCTGTTAGATAACTCGGTACTGACTGCTACAAATTGAATTCCATTTTCTGACTTGATTGGTTTAGAGGTCTGTAGCAGTTTTTTTCATGATGTAGGTTGTTTGTCAGTCTAAGCAACCGTTTCTAGGTGATTGCTGTAACCAAGCAAACAGAACTGATGCACTCATTCTTATTATTAACTGCAAAGTAGAAGGAAGTAAACATGTCGTCACATTGTAAAGGAAAGGCCGTCTTTTCTAAAAAAAACAATTAGGTTGTGGTTTGTTATTGCTGTTAATGGCACCAAAGGTCATTTATAGAAAGTTAGACAAAAACTTTGTAGATTTTTGTTTTATTTGCACGGATAGTTTGATTACCAAGTAGCCTTTCTTTGAAGAGCTACATACAGAGGTAAGGGCCCTTTTACACGGGCCAATAAATCGTCCAGATTCCAGCAACAATCGTCCAGTGTAAACACATGCCCTGACTGAATGACGAATAAGAATTCATTTGCTTCATATTATGGAGGGCTTATTAGTGGGTAATTATGATTTGTTCTCTTTTTTAGTTCGGACGCCAGTGCCCTTGGGCACGATTTGTAGTAGTGAGTAGTGAGGTGCTGAATAACACATGGAGTCAGATATTTTGCTTGTTGTAAACACGATGCTATTATTCAATCAGACGGAGATGAGGTACATACGGTGAATAATAAATGATATACAATTTGCAACAATCAAGATACTTGTGTTTAATACGTTTATATCTGGGAACTTACTCTGCATTACTTTTCTCCACCCCTCTTCATATTTACATCTTTTTATCTCTTTATCTCCCTCTCTTTATCTCAGCTCTCTCTATAATCTTTCTTCTACTCACTGTCACAGCTGACTCTCCTTCTCTGTTACTCACTGTTTCTCTGATTTCTCTCTTTCTTCTCCTGTCTCTCTCTTTCTCTCCTGCTTCTCTTTTGTTTCTCTCTTGCTTCTCTCATTCCTTCTCCTTCTTCTCCCTTCCTTCTCCTGCTTCTGCCTGTTCTGCTCTTGCTCTTTCCGCTTCTCTGCCTTCTGCGACTATTGTCCAGCTCTATATCACCTCTGTCACCTGACCAGTCTGTCTGCAGCCAATCACAACCCACTTTGGTTGCTAGACTACATCATCTGAGTCTCTGGGCATTTTTCTATCCTGTGCAGCTGAATAAAAATGTCCTAACTGGTTGCTAGGTTACCTACATCCCTGGTGTAACCTGACTCAGATTAAACCCCTAGGGCCAGTTATTATATTACCAGTCCCCACAGCTAAACGGCGCTATGTAGTGCCCTTTCACAGGCCTCTGTATCATTCTTTCAGACAGGCATGGGAAATATTGTAGTTCTCTGTTTATCGCCTTAGGCATCATCCAAAGTCGCCAGTCCGGCCAATACAAATTATTTGCAGACATTATGCAGCTAGCAGTGGGGTTTGGTGAATTCAATTATGCTACAGGGTCATCTCACAAAGATACAACCTAACTCTGTGGCCTTCTGTTCTCATATATTGTGCCTCCTAGGGATTGTGGCTTATTTAGATGGTGGTGCTTTTCTTGTTGATATGAAACAAAAATGAAACTCAAACATGGAAACAGCAAATACACAGTGTGTCAGTGGCCTCACATGACGTTCAAAGTCGCCAGTCCGGCGACTACAAAGTTAGCTAATAAGTTACATAAAACTACACTAGAAAGTGAAACCCCCCAAAAATGAAATAATAATAATCTTTATGTATATAGCGCCAACATATTCCACAACGCTTACAAAAACAGGGGATACAGAAAGACAAAAGTACAAAAATACAAAAACGATGGTTACATGTAGTAATCAGTGATGGAAACAGTAGGGGGTGAGGGTCCTACTCCAATGAGCTTACATACTACAGATAATGGGGTGATACAGAAGGTAAAGGGGCTGGAGATGTGCACAGTATGGTGAGGTGGAGAGTGAGGGATGCTATGTTAGATGATGAAACAGCCCTCCTGTTGTGAATGTACCTGTTTCTGTAAGTAAGTTTATGCTGTAATAACCAACATTTTGTTGTTTCACCACAAGAGGTCACTGTGGCCTGAAATGCAACAGATGAGAGAAAGTGCACCATCACTGCCCAGACGGGGAGCTTGAAAAGGAGAGGGAAAAGAGAAGCGAAGAGGTGTGTGTGTTGGCCTTCTTGTGAGGTGTGTTTTTGGAGGACTGGAGAGAGTGAGCCAATGTGATCCACATGGAAAAGGACCCCTAAAGGATCAGAGTTACCATGAAGGGGAGCTGAATTAGAGACTATTCTAGAGTTTGTCAGACTCCCATTCTAACGGAGAAGATTGCCATTAAGGACCGGGCTCAGAAGTAGCAGTGTCAGTTCACATGGTTCTTGGATGAACTCCTATTCCTGTCGTTCCCAACAAAGTCTGGAGGTACCTAACAGACTCGGGTCAGCCAGAGAACGAAGGTCTCTGGTGTAACCACGCACACACCACATTCATTGTATGTTTGGCGCCAAGCTGTTCGAGGCTAATAACAAGGCCTATAGTTAGTTAGTTTAGTTAGGTATACTGATTGTCACAGGCCACTCTACTGGTGACTGATCCATCTATTTAATAACCATAAAACACAAAGAACTTTATAGAGCTGTAATTCTCAGAGTGGGAGAGAGAGCTTTCTAAAGAGGTCTAATTGTCACATGTTCCTTGGCTTGTGAACTATATACGGTTATATCTGTTTGGTGGTACTGTGGTTGGGGAGGATAGGGGTATGTTGCTAAGATTGTAAGCTCTTGTATTGTGCCACCGGTGCTTCTTTAGCATCCTCACTAATTGTTCCGGTTTCTAGGGTGATAGAAGGTAATAGCGGCTGGTTAGAGACAGCCCCCAGATAGGCAAATACCCGGGGGGGTACTTTTAGGTAAAGAGTTTTACTAAACGAAGTAAAATCTCATTTTTACTAAGTGGGTCTGAGTTGCCTCTTTTGTTCGAGACTTTGCTGTATCCTGGGGTGTCCACCCCGGTACACGGCTCACAGCTATACACATAAACAATGGTCAGACATTAAGCTGTATGGTGGCTGAATCGGTATGACTGAAGGGGACGGTTGATGGTGGCTATCAGGGATTGCAGTCACTAGGACAGGGAGCATGTTATCAGGCGGAGTACTGAGGGGTTTGGTTTAGGGGATACGGTATGCCTCCCTGAAGAGGTGCGTTCCCAGGGCATGTCTGAAGTTCCATGAATCATGAAATAAAAAATACATAAATAAAAAGGATACATGAAAAAACCAAGGGATAGAAGACATGGAGGTGGCAGAGGATGGGCCAAGTTGGAACTTTAACCAGATCCCGCTGAAACAATAGCTTCATGTTCTGCAGGAGGCAAGGCAAGCCCACTGTTCTGCCTGTGCAGAACAGGTCATAGAGAGGATGACACAGCCTGCCTCAGATACCACCACCACCTCCTCCTCTCAATCAGAGCCACACAACAGTCAGTCTGCACGAGTTGGCCATGAGCTCCCCCCCCCTCAAGGTGCTGTTGCTGCTGGTGGTTATGATGCTGCTGTTCTCTTTCTCCTGCTTCCGCCATGTTTCCTCCTCCTCTTCCTTCTTCTAAAACAATTTTTTTAAGCACAAGAAACAGCTGTAGCTCTACATCCATTCTTTGGAGAAGGCCTGTACTTGAGTGCTGTGTTCACCTGGCAGAACTTCTCCTTGTAAAATTTATGATATTGCTTTTAAAACAAGAGGCAAACTTGCTGTCTTCCTTGGTCCAGTTTTGATCTAGGAAACCGTATGTGGGCCTTTTGTTTTCAGTGACACCCCTGTGCTATGATTGACCCCTACACCACTGTACACTGTATTGACCATGTTTTAGGAGAAGCACAGTGTTATCCAGATGTGTGGTTGTATTCCCATGCAATTTGGGGACTTTGTCTGCACTGGGGACCTTTTAGAGGGCAGGAATACACAGGAGAAGAAGCTGGCTTCAAGTGAAACAGTACTTTACCTTTATTAAATTGTGCCACAGTGCATCAGACTAGACAGAACGCGTTTCAACTCACAAAGGAGGTGCTTAAGGCTCCTTTGTGAGTTGAAACGCGTTCTGTCTAGTCTGATGCACTGTGGCACAATTTATTAAAGGCAAAGTACGGATTCACGTGAAGCCAGCTTCTTCTCCTGTGTATTTCTGTATGTAATGCCGCCAGGACAGGGTGATGAAACAAAGGATCCATGAGACTACTGCCAGGAAAATTTCATATGCCGTGGGATGAAGGGAAGGTGAGCAGCAACTTTTTCAATTTTTATATGCTTCTAGAGGGCAATTTAGTGAACCTTATTTTTACACCCATTGACTTAAATGGGAGTTGGAATCGACCACCAGGATTTTCGTGAAATCGACCTGATGACATTAACTATTCAACTAATCGCTTATGACTACTATTACATGCCTCCCATGTGCCAATTCACGGCCACCACAATTGCCAAAAAAGCAGGTCTCAGGACTTTCTGAAACGTATAGAATTCTGTGGAGAGGGCTAATCACTTTAACTTATGCATATGGCCTTGTCTTCCAGGATGTCAGCCTTCAGAGACCAACCATGAATGACAGGTCGTTCAGAAAATGTCTGCCTGAAATTCATAATGTATGGCCAGTTTTAGATGCCACAATCACAATGCTTTTGACATCTATGTGGTGTAAATAAAGCGGAGGTGCTCCTTATCTACACTTGGCTATCAACCTCCTTATAGTGTTATTGGACAGCTGGAGACCTCTCAGATTGCCTTTCTAGCTGTCCTAAAGGGCTGATAGACACTACAACTCCAACATTACGTCACTACAGTACCACTGAATTCCTCCTCTTTCAAACTCAAAATTTTTATGGTGCCTTAATACACTCATTTGTGTCATTTCTAAATTTGTATCAGTTCCTACTGTGTGGCATTTACAAAATTATAGCCTGTCGTGTGAAGAGAATGCTGCCAAAAGCGGCGATACTGAGTGGTATTAATCCACCATTTATGGTTGGGGATTGGCCACCTTTGACAAATGTCACTGGTGCCGATCATGGAACCATCTCTTTTAACCAGAGGAGAGGTGAGGAGAGGACAGGAGTCCAATCCACAACCAAAAACAGCGGGGTGATGCGCTCAATTCTACTGCTGTCAACTGCATTCTCTTCTTCAGAAACATTATATTATCCTCATGTGGCAGAGGAGTTTTATTTTGGTCCCCTCAGTTCACTTCTTTACACAAGAAACCGATAACGGTATGGGGGTGACTCAACTTTCTCCTGACAGATGAGAGAAAGAAGGATCCATGATATTAAATTTCACCATCAGATCCTTTTGATCCCCAGGAGATAAACTGGTGCCAGAACTGTCTGGCTGGGGCTACATACCCTAAACAAATAAACGTTCGGCAAAGTCGAATGTTCATATGTATGACCAGTATGGGGAATCCAAGGAAAACAGCTGCTGTTTGTCCGACTGTTGTTGAAGATGCTTGGGGGCCTTAACAACCCTTCCTCATTTACCTCTTTAAGCAAACAAGCCATTTCTTCCTGGATCTTTAAGACATCTTCTATATTTCTACCAGTAGATTATGATCTCTCCAAGGTGAGTCACACACCAAACCTGCAGGTGAGAGTGTTCCTATTTTGTGCAATATTTATTTATTTCCTAGCAACACAGAAGGAACTGCTGACTGTAATCTGCTTTCCGTGTGCATAAAAAAGCACAATAAAATCCCGTAACATATCAGGAGCACATTTCAGTATAAACTTGGCCAACTCCTGAAGCTTAAGCTGCAGTTTGGGTAATGAGATATCAGTCAGTTGACCATTAACGGCTGATCAGGATATGACAATTAAGCCTACGCTCTTGTGAGCTTGGCCAGCGCACATACTTGGCTCATAAATGTAATATCCTCGTTACAATCCATGACTAAATCCCACCTTGATAATAACAGTTTGGCTACAGTCTGTATTTTCTGATGCTTGTGGGAATTCTGTGTACATTTCCGTTTCTCTGAAGAATATTCTCGCACATGTCCTCAAGATGTCATCCAACTGTAGACACATGCAACTCTTGATCACAAATAGTCTATGCCCTTGAGGGTCCCCCATGATGTCCGAGTGCAACTCAATGATGCCTTCTTGCCCACAAAAATCAGAACTACTATTGTAGTTCAGACCACCAACTTTTCTGGATTTGCTCCCTTATGGATTTTCCAGTGGACAGTCAGAATATTTTAAACTTGGCTTATCCTCTTTCTCTTCAACCAACACATTATAAGACCTTCCTCATAACTTCTGTCACATGGTAATGGACTGATCTTGGATTTCAAACACCATCATCTATCCCACAAGCCCATCCCTCATCCATCCTGATTTAAAAAAAACCTCTTGGGACAGATTTACTAATGCTACCTAAAAATTAGTGCAGATTTAGACTAGACATCCTTAAAATATGTCGGATTTATCACAGTGGCTCTGCTGAATGATGAAACTGATGAATCTTTACACTTTCTAGTCTAACTTTATACCACCTATTACTTTGCTTAGCTTATGCCAAAAAGTGTGACAAAATTTACCGCACAGTGTTGCATTTAGGCCATGCTCCTTTTTCATGAAGCTACACCCCTACGTCAGGCAAGTTGTAAAAAGTATCCAAAAGTGTGTAAAAAGGATTGATAAATATATAATTTGTGCCAGAAAACTAGCATATTTCCTAAAGTAAATGTATCCCATTATATTAGCTTCATACTAATATACAGGACTGAGGAAAGGTTTTAGAGAGGTGAAAAAAATGCTACAATGTAAGAATTTTCTTACAAAAATAGAAAACTTCTGATTGGCTCCAAATTTATTCTACAGCAGGACGACGACCCCAAACATTCAGCCAATGCCATTCAGAACTATCTTCAGTGTAAGGTTGGGTCACACGGGACAGAAATTCCGTATGCATTTTTAAAACTGAGACTAAGGGCCCATTTACACGTCCGTAGGCGTTTTTTTAGTGCGCCTGGTGGTGCCGTAAACATGCCTGAACGGCAAAGGGCCCAGCGCATATACGCAGAGGCCGCAATACTGTGGGGCCTGGGAGACATTTTCCCTTCCCTCCCGCTCGCTGGCTCAACTTCTCTCTCCTCACCTCTGGCTGTTTGCAATGGGATTGAGGGTGGAGCTAAACTCCGCCCCTCCCCGCCCCTTATCCATTGCCAGCAATGAAAGGGGGCAGAGCTTCGCTCCGCCCCTGCCCTGCCCCCTTCCATTGCAAACAGTGCCAAGGGGTGGAGAGGAGAAGAGAAGGGGGAGGGATATTAGCAGTCAGGCTGCTAAACTCCCTCCTACCTCCCTTCTCCGGCAGCTAGCATAAGCTCCCATAAGAACCTATGCAGCTGCAGCCGCCGATATGGAAGCACCTAGTCGGGCGCTTTTACGCCGTGGAAATACGCCCCTGTGCAGTGATGTATTGTAAGCCAATCCATGAGAGGGCCAGCGTTTATCGGCCTGGGTTTGAAATCCCGACCCATATACGCCCGTGTGAATAAGCCCTAAGCAGTAAAGTGGATGAGAGTTGTAAAAATTTTGGTCACACACTGCCAACAGTCCGCTGCGGATAAGCCATGTGGAAACTGACGTGGCGCAGAATTCAAATCCACGACATGTCAAGTTTGGCGCTGTTTCCGCTGTGGACTCTCTTCTCTCTATGGGGAGAGATTTACGCAAAGAAATATGGCCAGTGGCTCGAGTTTCTGCTATGGAAATCTTGCAGAATTTCCGTAGCATTTCCGGCCCGTGTGACCCCAGCCTTAAGAAGAACAAGGAGTCCTGGAAGTGATGATGCAGCCCCACAGAGCCCTGATCTCAACGTCATCCAATCAGTCTGTGATTACATGAAGAGACAGAAGGATTTGAGCAAATCTACATCCACAGAAAATCTGAGCTTAGTTCTCCAAGATGTCTGGAAAAAACTCCCTGCTGAGTGCCTTCAAAAACTGTGTGCAAGTGTGCCTAGAGGAACTGATGCTGTTTTAAAGGCAAAGGGCGGTCACGCCAAATATTGATGGGATTTAAATTTCTCTTTTGTTTAGTTATTTTGCATTTTTTTATTTGAAAAAAACACAACTAACTATTAATACTTCTACTTTTGAAAGTGTTCTTTGCAGCATTTTTTCTACACCTACCTGAAACTTCTACATAGTACTGTAGTAATTCAGTGATCTTCACAACAACTTCGTCCCTGTGCTTGGGACAACTCTCTATTAGGCCTCGTTCACACAGGCGACAAAGTCGTGTTGCGACAATGCGACAAATTGCGTGTTCGTGTAGCCCTATGCTTTCCAATGAGTTAAATTACACAAGCTATGTTTTGCAGTATGCGACATCCTGAAAAAAAAACCTTGTGGGTCCCGCGATATGCACATGACTCGTGAGGTTTTGTAGCCCATATTTCCCTATGGAGCCTTCCTGTCTGTTGCATCACAATTTTCATGGCCAGCCGATATACGCTACCATCTGATGCATTGCATTTCAATGCATCAGATCAGATGGGTGATTTTCCACCCTGTAAAAGCGGCAGATTTGTGCGCCTGTTCTTGCGTTTTTACGGCGTGGTGCACATAAAAGCACCTACGTTTGTTTGAAAAAGCTCTTAAATGAGGAAAACTGGCTTCTACCTTATTGAGGTTTTTTGCCTCCCTCTGGGTCAACATGGGGTGGGGGTGGGGAGTGTAATAGGCTGAACTAGATGGAAATATGAATTTTTTCAGTCTAAGATACTATGTTACAAAATTTACAAAATGTAGACTGAAAAAAAGACACTGACATATTCATTGGCAGAAGGTAAAGAAGATTGATAATGAACATTTACACTAATACACGGGGGATTAAAGAGAATGTATTATCTATACAACAGGGGCGTAACTATAGGCTCAGGGGCCCAGGTGCAAAAGTTCAGCTCCTCCCTCATCCCCCACCTGTACCTGTACCCATACCTGAACCGTGCTGCCTACAGCTGCAAAATAAATTTACAAACATGATCTAAGTTTATTGTTGGTCCCTACACTAACATTAAAATACATGATCTAGCCCCTTGGCATAAGCTTTCCAAACATGACTCTTGTAGCATCTTAGGCTTTGTTCATGTGGTCATATTTCTTGTTGCATTTTTGAACCACAATTAAAAAAACACATTAAAAACTGCAGGCAGTATTCAATAACCACATGCATTTTTAAGAAACTGCATAAACGTGGATTTTGATGCATATTTTAATTGTGTGTAAAGTGTGCAATTCTATATAGGAGATACCCAGGTTATACCAGCATGGTCCATATCACTATATACAGGAGATGTATAATGTATACCAGATGTGCAAATATAACTATATACAAGAGATTCCCAGGTTATAACAGCATAGTTCATATCACTATATTTAGGATGTATAACGTATGCCAGCTGTACATATATAACTATATACAGGAGATACCCAGGTTATACCAGCATGGTTCATATCACTATATACAGGATGTATAACTTATACTGACTGTACATATATAACTGTATACAGGAGATACCCAGGTTATACCAGCATGGTTCATATCACTATATACAGGATATATAACTTATACTGACTGTACATATATAACTGTATACAGGAGATACCCAGGTTATACCAGCATGCTCCATAGCATTATATACAGGGAGATGTATATACATCTCCTGTATACAGTGATATCGACCATGCTGGTGTAAGGCTGGTTTCATATCTGTGTTGGAATCTTCAGTCGGAGGTTCCATCATATATCCGGCTCAAAATACTGCAAGAAAAGCGTTGCATGCAGCGACTTTTCTTCCATCTAAAAGTCGGCCAGCTGGGCGGTAAGCGGACGGAACCCATTAGAGTCAATAGGGTTCGTCTGGCGCAGTTTGGTTCTGTCCAGAGAAGAAGAATCGTTCAGCCACAAGGATTCACATTTCCTGCTCCCCGAATGGGGCAAAAAATTGGAATCCCAATGCAGATGTGAAACCACCATAACATGGGTATCTCCTGTATATAATTATATTTTTACAACTGATATAAGCTATACATCCTGTACATAGTGAAATCAACCATGCCAGTATAACCTGGGTATCTACTCTATATAAGATATACATACAAGATTACATGTGGTACATACCTTGTTACACCACATGATCCGCTGACTCCACTCTCCTCCTCACTATGAGGCATCACTGTCCGGACCAATCAAGCGACTAGCAGTACACTGATGCACTGTGACCAATCACAACTGCAGTCTCTCAGTTGAAGGGAAGACCGCGCATCGGGAAAGTCTGCAGTCTGTAATTGGCAGGGTAAAGTCCCACCCCTCCATGAGTGCGACCCGCAGCAGTAGAATGGCATATAGTGAAGGCCCACGGGCCCCTATTTGCTAAGGGGCCAGGTCGCAATTGTGACCCCTAGTGGTACGCTGGTGCTATACACTCATTGTCAAAAAAAACAAGCACCTAGAAGGAGTTATTTGCTGCAAAACTCGGCATGCATTTACATCTCAGACAGATATGCAAATCATTAGAGTTGTGGCGTGATTAGATGAACAGTCTTGCCACTTGAAGCCCTAAAGTGGTTCCACCCTCGGTCTCTCAGAGGCTACTTGTGTGTAGTTAGCTCTTTTTCTGCTTGTATAGAGCTTGTTCACCACTAGACGCAATCAAAGAGATTTCACCCATTTAACAGAGTTTGAGAGGGAGTGCATTATTGGATTGCGAGAAGTTGGATGGTGGTACTGACGAATTGCTGCCACATGGGCCGTTCTGACCAGACTATTAGGAATTGTTAGGACCAGTGAATATGTAAGGGCACATGTACAATGCGACTAGACTCAGGACACCCTTGACAGACCACCAGTAGAGAGGATCATCTGATCGTCAACAAGTACGAGCAGTTCCAACTGTTTTCTTGCCGCCATCCAGAGACAGTTGACACCATCGTTACAGCCTGCTGTGTCTGTCAGAAACATTTTCCAGGTAATTGGATGAAGGACATTACATGTATTGCCTTTGACACCCACTCTCTGTCACCTCTATTTGCAGTGATATCATGTAGGGCAAAACTAGACTGCTATGGAGTGGAACCAGGTTGTCTTCAGCGATGAGTCCATGCTTGGTTTGGGTATTGACGAGGCCAGTGTACATGTCTGGAGACCTAGGGGTGAGTGCTTTAATCCTGCCTTTGTTGTAGAGCGGTACGCTGCCCCCACCACTGGTGTGATGTCTGGGGGGCCATCGTTTATGACAGTCGGTCACCCATAGTAGTGGTACGAGGGACAACGACATCTTAGTGATATGTTCAGGACATCCTGCAGCCACATGTGTTCCTCTCATGGAAGATCTTCCAAGAGGTATTTTTCATCAGGATAATACTCGGTCGCACACAAGTGAGTCTCAAGAATGCCTCTATAACATTGTCACACTTCCATGGCCGCACGGTCACCAAATTTATCACCAATAGAACATGTATGGGGCTATCTGAAATGCCAATTTCGAGTTTGCATGAACTAGAGACTCAGTTACAGCACATGTGAACCGATAAACAGCACAATACCATATGGAACCTGTATACCTCCATGCTCACCCGCATCACATCTTGGATCAAATCTAGAGGCAGCCCAACAGGGTACTAGAGCCTCCATGCCCACCCGTATCACATCTTGGATCCAAGCTAGAGGCGGTACAACAGGATACTAGAGCTTCCATGCCCCCCATATCACATCTTGTATCCACGCTAGAAGTGGTATAACAGGGTACTAGAGCTTCCATGCCTCTCCGTATCACATCTTATATCCAAGCTAAACACAGTACAACAGGGTACTAGAGCCTCCATGCCCCCCATATCACATTTCATATCCAGGCTAGAGGGGGTATAACAGGGTACTAGAGCCTCCATGCCCACCTGTATCACATCTTGTAGTCAAGCTAGAGGCGGTACAACAGGGTACTAGAGTATTCACGCCCCCTCGTATCTCATCTTGCATCCAAACTAGAGGCAGTATAAGAGGGTTCTAGAGCCTCCATGCACACCCGTATCACATCTGGTATCCAAGCCAGAGGTGGTACAAGAGGGTACTGGAGCCTCCATGCCCCCCCCTATCACATCTTGTATCCAAGCTAGACGCGGTACAAAAGGGTACAAGAGCCTCCATGCCCGCCCATATCACATCTTGTATCTAAGACAGAGGTGGTACAGGAAGGTACTAGAGCCTCCAAACACACCTGTATCACATCTTGTATCCAAGCCAGAGGCGGTACAACAGGGTACTACAGCCTCCACACCCACCTGTATCATATCTTGTTTCCAAGCCAGAGGAGGTACAAAAGGGTACTAAAGCCTCCATGACCCCCTTCCCCGCCGTATCACATCCTGAATCTGAAACAGAAATCAGCGAACCCAGATGGACCCCAATGACGTTGGTCCATTGGGGATGACTCTTGCAGTGTAAATCCATGATGGAGTCTTTCAAGGCAAATGTGAACAGAGCCTGTTGAATGCCCCAAAAGAAATAATAATTAACGCAGAACATAAAATATTGTAAATTATGACTGCTTAATTAGCCAATTAGTGTAAAATGAATATCTGTACTTACTGGTAGCAGTGAAGAAATAGTACCCAAGGACAGGATTACTATTGATTGCATCAGTGTTGGTCTATTTCATTTCTCGGTCATCGGAAACCTGATCTGCTGCCTGACTGTATTGTGACTTTAAAACTATGCTCAGCATTGTAATTAAGTAATCCCTATCTGCAATCATCTCAGAAGCACCAGCAGACGTTTAGGAGCCGCTGTACACTGGATTACAGGGAGAAACCAGACTATGCTCTTTCCAACTACCCGCTGAGACATCATCGAAGGAATCTGGAAAATGATCCACCTGACCCATAACTCACATCAAGTTTTAGAGGGAAGGATGAAAAAGTTTTTATCTCTGGGAGAACACTGCTGCCTTCAGCTGAGATGTTCCAATATCAGTGTGAATTATGTTGGTGTCAAAAATGGCATGTTTATATATTATCAAGTCTCCTGACAATAAGTTGATCACAAGCTTTCCTTATCCAGCGATCAGTCAGGAACACAGCAGCAAGTGTTCAATTTCCCTGCAGTGCCACCACAGGAGAAATGTAGCATTACATGGGGCAAATTAAACTCAATAGGTTGTCTATGTTACTCATAGATGTGCTGGATTCTCCAGAGTAAGAGGCGCTGTTGCGGTGGTTATGGGATTGCTGCCATGCTGATAGTCTGGTGCAAGCTTTGCATTTGGTTCTCCATCTTCTGGCCATAGTCGGGTATGGTATTAAGTGAGACATGCTTAGCTGCACCTGTTGTGGGTAATTGTCTATAAAGTCTGGCTGATGCTGGACTGAATTGCCATTGAATCTTCAGTCTAGCACTGACTGTGGTCTCAGTCAGAGCTCGGTCCTGGACCTAACATTTGCCTGCTGCATCTCAAAGCTAAGTTTGTGTTTCTTATGTTATTCCTCTGTCCCACGTAGGGTTAACTAAGGTACAAGGTCAGGTACGTCCTTGTTAGGGCGAATTGCCTGCGTGTAGGCAGGTCCCCGTCTCTGAAGTTATTTAGATAGGGAAACAGGTCCCATGTTTTAGTTTATTATTGTTTTGATGCAGTTTGTGTGTTTATGTGCGAAATCAGCGAGTTACAGTTCCAGACCACCATGTCAAGCCAGTATCTGTGTATCTGGAGTATCCTTTCCTGAGAGCATTTCCCAGCATGCCGTGTACCCACAGCCTTTAGAGACTGTTCCTGTTTGGCTATTTCAAATAAAGTGTTCCAAGCATGCCTTGTATTTCTTACCAGCGGGTCCCTCAACATGTGGTATGTGACCACCTCTATGATGCCCAAGAGGTTGCCAACCAGTATCACTATTATGGGCGTCCAGTGACTGCAAGAAGCACTAAGCAAATACTCCAGGTTCAAGTGAATGCTCGTCTGTGGCTGTGGACATCCTATGGGAGCCTATCCTAAACCGGACAGGCCCTACTTCTCCGACCCTAGAGATCCCTTTCCTCTGCTCTCCCCTCCAAAGTATTGATGGAGGTTTGCAATAATGGACTGACTTCTAATAAGGTAAAACCTCTTCAAAAGACCACCTCTTTGAGAAGGCCAACACTTATCCAGACTTAATTTCTTGTGACATGTTCAGTTGCATCATATAACATACATACCGGCCATCTCCTTTAAGACCGCATTCCCAAGAAAACCACTTTCCCATGCAATTTTGGGTGCTCGGCTCAAGGAGGTTTCACTGTATTTGAGAATAAACTTTATAATCCAGAAAACCCTTTTGAGCGGATTGTATAAAATTAGGAAAAATGGTCTATTGTATTTCCAGAAACAGCGCCACTCTTGTTTATAGGCTGTATCTGGTATTGCAGTTCAGTCATTTGAATAGGGAATAGTCTATATAAATATAAATCAGATATACTTCTGTATCGGATCTCAGTCATCCATGTGACAATGGGATATCTCTAGAGTATTTTATGACCTCAGGAAACTTCCTATCATAGAAGTTCCTTAAATATTTGGCTCACAGGGTAAATGATGTCACTATTGACTTTATTTGTAGACACTGCAGGCGTCGATGTGATGTGGTTAAATTATCATCCCTCCTCGTCAATTCTGCTATTTTGCATGGAATAATTGAATCCCGCACAGTTGCCAAGTCTCTGGGGGAAGTCTTCTTATTACAGCAGCACATTATAGCTGATCCTCCTAATTATGCCTCCATTACTGGGAGACGTTTCCTAATGTGAAGGTTAAAATATATTCTTTTCAGTTTATTTTCATGTTACTTCTTGAAACTTGTCAGATTTTTCCCTCTGCTTGTCAGTAAGATGTGGCGAGGGTACGGGGCTGTTGTCTGCAGGAGTTGGCAGTCTTTCTATCACAGTACAGCAAAACAGCGGCACGGCGTTTTACGAGCTAGTGGTTTTTATGATCAATGCTATATGATGCATATGCCAAGTATCAGTTATTCTGCCTGAGTGCAATGGGCCATTCTAGCTCCAAGGACTTTGGCATCGCTACTGTTGGAGCTGCCATGAGCCATCGTGGGAGGGAGCCTTTCTGTAAAAAAGTGAAGGCGCCAAACTTTAAAGTGTAATGCGCTCTACAAATACTATTTCTGGTGACTAGCAGCACAGTTCCTTTGCTTCCGTAATAAAAAGTATCACATATGCAAAGTCTAAATATCTATAATGCAGAGGGTGCTGTCTGTGGAATTTCGCCAACAGCTCGTGGCCCCAAAATACACTTAGGCCTCATGTCAACGGGCAGGTCGGATTCCGCTTGCGGGAACCTGCAATGGAATTTGACCTTGTCCGCGGCTGAGGACCGGGTCTTGACTGCGGATGTGTGCAGAAGCGGCGGTCTGTGCGCCGCCACACATGCGCAGTGGAGGTTTTTTTTAACTCCTGCTTTTCCCATGGAATCTGTGGTCCATCCACAATGTCAATTGCGGACGGGCGACGGATCAGACGGCTTTCATTTACTTCAATGGAAGCGGTCGGTACGGGAACTGCACTGAAATGGAGCATGTTGCGATTTGTTTTCCGCAAAACAAAACCGCATTCTTTAATTCAGCTGCGGACGCCCATGTTATTCTATGGGCGGCTTAAACTGCGAATCAAGCGCGCGGGTGCCCTATGTGGATTCCGCAATTCAGGTCTGCTATGGAAATTGGGCCTTAGTCTAATAGCTTCTTCACATGCCCATGTGAGTGTAGGGATTTTTGCGGGCATATTTCAATGGTTTTGTTACTGTTAGGGCTTATTCTCAGGAGCATATATCGGCCACTGTTTTCACGGCCGGCTGATATACGCTACCTGTTTGCAATTGGAGGGGCGGGGCTTAGCTCTGCCCTGTTCCCTCCCATTACTGGCTGCGGACAAGGGGCAGGAGCTTAGCTCTGCCCCCTCCCATTGCAAACAGCCAGAGGGGAGGTGAGAGGCAGAGAGCTGGCGAGAGGGAGGGAAGGGGGAAGACAGCTCAGATGGTAGCGTATATCAGCCGGCCATTTTCACGGTGGCCGATGTACGTTCCTGTGAATAAGCCCTTAGCGTGTTTAGTGCTTATTTCAAACATGCTGAAAAAAGTAGGACCTGATCTTTTTTTCTGCGTTTTGCCCAGCAGAAGCTCCCATAGCAGCCTATGGGAGGTGCGCAAATACGCAAGGGGAAGCGTAAAACAAGGCGCAAACGCAGGGAAAAGAACACACATGGACCTCATTAGGCTAAATAGCCTTTTAACCCCTTAAAGGGGTTCTGACACGAATCAGATTTTTATGCTTTAGCAGCCATTGTTCCCTGGTTTGCCTAATGGACACAAGGAACCCGTGATTAATGGCTGCTAAAGCATAAACATCTTACACTTACCTTTTTTTCTGTTGTTGTTGTGCAGCAGGGTCATCTACCAGCAGGCTCTTCTTCTTCCTCCGACGAGCCACCCCCCTCCGGGAATCCCCGCATGCGCAGAAGAGAGATGTCCTCTGACAGGAGTCAGGACGGGCCGCCTCTCCACTGCGCAGATGCAGTACTTGGGAGTTCAGCCTGGACGGACTGGCCGCCCACAGCAAGCACTGCTTGTGACGTGCTTGCTGTGGGCGGCCCGTCCTTTCACCTCGGAAGTGGCTATTTTGGGCTTAAGGACGCAACGATTTTTGGCGGATTTTCATCTCTATTTTTCAAAAGCATAACTTCTTTATTTTTCCATTGACGCGGCCGTATAAGGGCTTGTTTTTTGCGTGGCGAACTGTAGTTTTTGATGGTGCCATTTTTGGGTACATAGACTACATTGTAAAACATTTTTTTTTTTTTTATGATAGCAGGGAGAGAAAATGCATCAATTCTGCCATAGATTTTTTTTTCACAGCGTTAATCATGCAGCATAAATGACACTATATATCTTTCTGCGGGCCGGTACAGTTACAACAATACCAAAATTCTTATATGGTTTTTAGGTTTTTCCACTTAATTCTGCAATAAAGATCCTTTTTTTGAAATTTTTTTTTCTAAATCCCTGCATTCAAAGTTCTGTAACTTTTTTATTTTTCTATGTACGGAACTCTGTGGGGGCTTATTTTTTTGCGAGATGAGCTCTAGTTTGCATTGGTACCATTTTGGGGTACATACGGCTTCTGTGATCACTTTTATTGTGTTTTTTGGGAGGCAAAATGCTAAAAATTAGCATTTTGCCTCAGTTTTTTAGGTTTTTTTTACGCTTTTTGCCGTGCAGAATAAAAAGTATGTGTAACTTATTGTACACGTTGTTATGGCCACGACAATACCAAATATGTGGGATTTTTAAAAAAACTTTTTTTATGCTAATATGAGAAAAAGCAGCTAAAAAGGGTCTTTTTAATGTTTCTTTTTACATTTTTATTTTTTGTACATTATCTTGATCTTTTTTTTTACACCATCTGTATCCCTCTGGGAGACTTGCACCATACCACTGATGATCACTATAATAAGGCATGGCAGGACTTCTCTCCTGGAATGCCTTATCATTTATTACAGCGATCACAGGCACTGGCAATACAGGACGCCAGTATCTGGCATCCTGTTGCCATGGCAACCAGCTGGGCTCTCTGCAATTATATCGCGACAGCCCGACAACGTCAAGAGAGGGAGCGCGCTCCCTCTGTAAACCCTTCCCATGCCGAGATGCTTATGATCTTGCTCTATCCCCAGGACGTAAGTTTACGCCCTGTTGCAGGAAGTACCCCACTGCCAGGATGTAAACTTATGTCCTGGAGCAGGAAGGGGTTAATCCAAGTGCAAATCTCATCTAACCTTGTTGATGCGTAAATAAGTTGCGCAGCATTTTTGCACATTTGATCATCTAAATAAGTCCCCGCCTGCCTTGTGTCATTTATAATACTAGTGTTTTCTAATGTGATACACAGGTCTTTTGGCCCTCTCAGTCACCAGGCCTCAGATGCAAATGTTATCTCCGCACCCCTCAGGGTGCTCTCACAAGACCGGAACCTTTCTTTTAAATTATTTATTATGGCTTACACATCTATTATGGCTTTTATATAATTTTTATATTATATATATATAATTTCCCCCTACTTTAGTCTATCTGGATTGGTCCGGATCCCTTACCCACCCACCCAGCAGGATACAATTAAAAATATATATTTTTAAATCAAATTCTGGAATATTTTCATTCAAATTATATACTATTCATTATTTGGATCGCCCCTTTTACTTGTTATATTCCTTAACATTTGAGAACTCTTGAGAACAATGGAGCCCTCAATATTAGGCTGGTCTCACACCGACGGGCCTTTGAATTCCTGTATTGTGGATGGCCGCGGTGAGCTGCTGTCGGTCATGCACAGTACAGATATCTTTTTAATCTTTCTTTTTCCCACAATGACACGGGTACCTGTGAAATACTATTGATGACCAATCATCAAGTTAGGGCACCAATAGTTGAACGGTCGGGGTCCGCTGCTTGGGACACCGAGCGATTACCTGAGCGGGCGCATGCTGTCAGTGCCGCAAATGCATGGAGGTCGGAGCGGAAGGCTCCAACCATTCTTCTTTGTAGTGGCCGTCACTTATAACTGCAGGCACGGCTCTCATTGATTTCACGAGCGCGACACACCCCTTCTGTGGATTAAAGGGCTATGTACCCTAATAAGGTCCAGATGTGTTCTTTACTCTGCATTTTGCGCAGTGTTTCACGGTTCCCCTTGTGTATCCGTGCACCTTACATAGACTTCTATGGGGCCTTTGCTGCGCAAAACGCGGGAAAATAGAGCAGATCCTACTTTTTTTCCACACGCAAAACGCGCTCCTTAGAAGAACCCATTGAAATCAATGGGTTTTCTTTCTCTGTGTTTAGCATATGCAGATTTTGCGTGCGGAAACACCCGTGCAAACACGGTCGTGTGAAGCCGTCCTAGCTCATAAAAACTATTAGCTCTTACTGGCCAGATGATTTGTAACTGCAGTAACAATGGCTTGTTCACACGGGTGTAAGCGCATTTCGGTTGCACAATTACGCAGCGTATTTGTGCGACCAAAAATCCCTAACACCCATGTCCTTTGCCTTTCTGGCGTGTTTTTGTGTGCGCAAATGCACCAGTTATTAGCACAGACAACATCAATGTTTTCTGCATAGGTCGTGTACATTTACACATGGCCATTCATTTTGATGAGCTATGACAGTGCGCAAATGCGTAACAAGATAGGTTGTGCCGTATATTTTTTAACGTGATCACACATTGCGTGAAAAAATATGCTCATGTGAACAAACCAATTAAAAGCAATGGGTTCTATTCACTGTGTATAGCGTAATACACTTGTGTGAACAAGCCTTAAGAACAGCAGGTTGGGTAGGTGCGCAATTCTCAATAACTGTATGGTAGGTCAGCTCAGGGCACAAAAATAGTAGGAGCTAGTAATACATTAATACACCACCAGAGGGCGCGCTCTGCTACCAATCCTAGAGAATCCACTGCAACGTGAAGAAGAGTTTTAGAAAAAGTATGAAACTTTAACAGAAGCATCTTACATCAGTCTTCCCAAGTCCTGGAGTAGGACAGTATTATAAGGCGTTGATTATAATTATCTGTTCAATTATAGCTGCTATTCGAAATTGTGAATGAAAGTAATCATTTCATCTACACTAGTTATACCCAACACATGGTCCAAGCAGGACAAGTAGAAATCAACCACCTGGGGTACATTGCCTTCTCAAGGTAATTACTGGGTAGGAACATTCTCTTATAAATCACTAGACCAGATTCAGTAATATAGCATATAGTTCTATGATTAGTGCCAAGAAAAGGGGTTCAGGATCCCCTTTTATTTGTTTCTGCTCAATTGAGGACTGGAGTTGGGGAACACTGATCTAGTGGATCCTTTGTTGTCTTTTTCCTACACCAGATGCAAATTCTATAACAGGATCCCCCTAACTGCATAATACAGGTGTCTTCTTATGTGGCAGAAGGGTGATTGGACCTAGCAGGAGGGTATATGGGGGACCTGCCAGAATGGGGGCCATCACCTGCATCACCGAAGTCGAAGGAGTAAGACTCACTCTTTGGAGGCTGGAGAACATACCATTAGTGCTGGCACCAGGCGTTCCTTGGACTGGCTCGACTCCCTCCCTTGTAGTGAAACTTTCTCTGTGTGATTGTAATGTTGATATAAGGAAATGATTACAATATCAGAGCAAAATATTATCAATATTATCACTGAAAACTGAAACCTTGAAGGAAAGCTCTAGTACCCTGTTGGGCTGCCTCTAGCTTGGATACAAGATATAATACAGGCGGGCATGGAGGCTCTAGTACCCTGTTGTACCGCCTCTAGCTTGGATACAAGATGTGATACGGGCGGGCATGGAGGCTCTAGTACCCTGTTGTACCACCTCTAGCTTGGATACAAGATGTGATACGGGCGGGCATGGAGGCTCTAGTACCCTGTTGTACCACCTCTAGCTTGGATACAAGATGTGATACGAGGGGCATGGAGGCTCTAGTACCCTGTTGTACCGCCTCCAGCTTGGATACAAGATGTGATACGGGCAGGCACGGAGGCTCTAGTACCCTGTTGTACTGCCTCTAGCTTGGATACAAGATATACGGGCGGGCATGGAGGCTCTAGTACCCTGTTGTACCACTTCTAGCTTGGATACAAGATGTGATACGGACAGGCATGGAGGCTCTGGTACCCTGTTGTACCGCCTTCAGCTTGGATACAAGATGTGATACAGGCAGGCATGGAGACTCTAGTACCCTGTTGTACCGCCTCTAGCTTGGATACAAGATATGATACAGGCAGGAATGGAGACTCTAGTACCCTGTTGTACTGCCTCTAGCTTGAATACAAGATGTGATAAGGGTGAGCATGGAGGCTCTAGTACACTGTTGTACCGCCTCTAGTTTAGATACAAGATATGAAAGGGGCGAGCATGGAGCTCTAGTACCCTGTTGTACTGCCTCTAGCTTGGATACAAGATGTGATATGGGTAAGCATGTAGGCTCTAGTGCCCTGTTGCACCACCTTTAGCTTGGATGTTAGATGTGATATAGGGGCATGGAGGTTCTAGTACGCCCTTGTGCCTCCTCTAGCTTGGATGTAAGATATGATACAGGTGGGCATGGAGGCTCCGGTACCCTGTTGCACCACCTCTAGCTTGTATGTAAGATCTGATATGGGGGCATGGAGGCTTTAGTTCCCTGTTGAGCCACCTCTAGCTTGGATACAAGATGTGATATGGGAGGCATGGAGGCTCTAATACCCTGTTGTACCACCTCTAGCTTGGATACAAGATGTGATACAGATGGGCATGGAGGCTCTAGTACCCTGTTCTTCTGCCTCTAGCATAGATACAAGATGTGATACGGGCGAGCATGGAGGCATACAGGTTCCGTATGGTATCCTGTGGCATATTGGTCCACATTTGCTGTAATTGAGGCCACAGAAGTGTGGCAATGTTGTGGAGGCATTGCTGTGATCCCCTTGTGTGTGCGGCCGAGCATTATCCTGCTGGAAGATGCCCCTTGGCAGCTGCCATGAGAGGAACAGATATGGCTGCAGGATGTCCTGAAGATATCGCTGAGCTGTCATTGTTCCTCGTATCATGTGAGTGCGATGCAATATTTGTATCTTTACTATTGAAAAAACATGCAATTTTCACGTGTATGAAAAATGCGTGTGACACTTGCAAGTGCATCATGTATCACTCTCACAGGCCAATATTGCAGGTGTGTAATCGGTCAAAATTTCTCGGACCAATGTCACACTCGCCCATATGAAAGCACCCTGAGAGCAGCTGCTGATCATAGTAATGCTCTGCTAGGATAAGACAAAGTATAAAGGGAGAGTCAAGGGTTACAACAGCTAACCGAGGGTCCAACCTCGGGCACTCCCACTCACCAATGCTAAGAACGAGGGGTCCCAGGTCCCTGTTTTCGGATGAAGAGCAAGACAAGTATGTACTTTTCCACTCCACAGAGATGAATGTGGGTGTCGGAAACAAACAAATGCGCTTATTCAGCTGTTTTCCGACAATCCAATTTATATAGGTTTTTTTTCAAAAAAAAGCAAAATCAGAAATTGCTGTAAAAATTGCTACTAAACATCGTCTATTAATACGACCTTTTGCAAAAGTGCTCCAAAAAATGCAAGTGCAACGTGTCAGTAGAGGAAGGACGCCGTACATAAGCTGCTCAGTCTGAAGGTAAAGCTTTCCTTGAAAGTTTCCAGTGAAGAATAAAAAGCTCCCAGGACCTGTCTGTGTTAGTCACACCGTAGCGGCATCCATCCAAGGGGAAAGTATACAAAAGTGACACTTGTCTGCCTCTTCTGTAGAAATACAAGAGCAGCTTTTATCATGCAGATGACTCATGTCACCGTGACACTGAATGTGACACATATAGCTGCCAGGATGGTAGCACAAAAGCCCTAGTCAAACTTTATAGTAACCTGACTAACACCGCCATGGCATGTTAAAGAGGGGATTCAATGTAACTTTTAGCTGTGCTTCAGACCCCCACACTCTGCAGCCTTATTATGTTTAATGCTGGTTTAACCTGTTAGATCCTTAATCCCCGCCTGTGGGGAGCACACCATAGTGACAGGCATGCTGATTTCCGCTGTCTGTCACTTATACCAATCAGTTCAAGAGTTTCGTAATGTCTACATGTGTACGTTGGTGGAGACAAGTCCCATGCAATGCAATAATATTCATATTTTCACAGCAAATCCTCCAGCTCCCGCCCTCCTGTCCTGGTTGACAGGTCTGTCTGCATGCATAGTAATACAGAGATACCTGCCAATCAGCGGCCAGGAGAGCAAATTAACTCTTTTGGAGTTAATCCAATTCCTTGGATTTACTCAACAGAAACACATAAAAATAAAATGTCATGATACTAACTGTATACAGAACAGCCTCTGACATCGGGGCACTGTCCTGTATACTATAGCATACATATGCAGAACAGCCTCTAACATCGAAGCGCTGTCCTGTATACTATAGCATGCATCGGTAGAACAACCTCTGACATCGGAGCGCTGTCCTGTATGTTGTAGCATACATATGTAGAACAGCTTCTGACATCGGAGAGCTGTCCTGTATACTGCAGCATACATATGTAGAACAACCTCTAACATCGGAGCGCTGTCCTGTATGTTGTAGCATACATATGCAGAACAACCTCTGACATCGGAGTGCTGTCCTGTACATTGTTAGAACCATATGCCTGATCTCGTCCGACATTGGAGTTACGCAGGAAAATCTTAATGTTGGACAAGGGCTGACATTGGATTGGAAAGGGTTAATATTAGTGAGCCACAATAGACTAATCTATGCCAGGCATTGCAAACTTAGCAACTTGGCAACTGAAATCAGCATACTTTTCACTAAAGTGAGCTGTCCGTAGCCCGGGCAGTATTAGGAATCTGACTGGTTTTCTTTAAAGGCTATAGCATGCTTTGCATATGAAAAATCAGTACACACATATTCTCTGGTTATACACGCAAGTCTCTGGGTTATGGGTAGTGAAAGGCCGCAGTGTCACCATGTCTCAATATTTTATTCTATAATTGCTAAATTTACATGGCAAAGCCAATATTTTTCAACTTAAATGCTATGAAACCTTTTTTTGCATGAAAAATCAATACACACGTCTTACCAAGTCCCTGCAGGAAAAAATTATGAACTTATCTGTTTTTTTGCATTGAACTTTCCTTCTCGTGCATTTAGAAACCCTAATACTTGGTTTTGCAAGTGGACTCTCTCATGAAGTTGCACAAGCTTAGCTCCCTCTTCTTTTTCAGATGCGGTGTAGCATAACCACACCCACTACATACTACACAGCTATCTCTCTTTCTATATTATCCTCTCTCTGAGCAACTTCTAGTTCTGCTCTCCCTTACTGCTGAAAAAAAAGTACAGCCCTCTGTAGTAGCGTCTTTCTCTGCTCTGTCCTGCTGATCTCCTCCACCATACCCCTAGAACAGTCATACAGTCCTTGTTACCATGAGGCCAGTCAGGGACCCCAGGTGGCAGTGGCGCGGTTCGCCGCGGCATTCTGGGATGGCGTTGAGCCTGAATGTAGTCTGGCAGCTGCTGATAGCAGTTGCCAGTTATTGGTTCCGTTCCCTGTATGCTTGACTTCGGTCCTGCTCCAGTGGAAGTTACCTTGTCTCGATCCAGCTCTGCCTGTGCTTAGTGGTTTTGTCCTGTTGGTTTATTCCATCGGCCTAGCCTGTCAGTACTAGTAAGTTGTCTTCTGCATAGGTACAGTGATTCCTTCCTGTCCCGCCACTAGGCAGTGTATGGTCAGTGTTGGCGGCCTGGACCTTTCCACCTTTGGGGCTACCTCCAGGAAGGGACATTGGCGCGGGTGAGGGTCAGGGAGTCCCGCGCCGTGCGTACCTGTGCACACTACTAGTACTGTAACAGTCCTCTGTAATAATAGCTTTCTCTGCTCTATCCTACTGGCCTCCTCCACCATTCCCCAGGACAGTCATACAGCCCTCTGTAATAGTAGTTTTATCAGCTTTATATGCATGGCAAAGTTGGACACTCAGGAAGGCAGATAGAAGGAAAATTGATGGTTTTGAACTATGATTTTGAAAAAGAAGGCTGCGTATACAATGGACAGCAATGGTCACCAACAAGATGGTCCTAGAGGCAAACCAAAAATATCACTATAGGGAAAAAACAGCAAACAGCGGCTCTCGTACTTTCAACATATCATGCAAGCTAATTCTCTGGAAACAATATTGATGCTTGACACAGTTAGTGGGTCATGAAGAAGAGGACAACAAAGAACACGCTGGCTGGACGCAATCAAGGCGGATACAAATAAACACATGGAAGAACTGAAAGAAGCGATCAATGAGAGGAAAGCATGGAGAACGATGATCCATAAAGTCGGCCTTGACTGACAGACAATCATCAACAGCTATCTTGCTGAACTCTGGATACCAAGGGTGATCAGGGTACAAACTCAAACCTCTGCTCTGGACACCAAGAAACTTGCACCACCCCTGCCTCTTGTAGATGTTTATCTCTCATGGGAGCAAAAGGTTGGACATGATGAAATTCAAAAACAATCCTTCTTCCCTCTCATCATTAGCTGTCAGGGGACGTTCAGCTACCCCAAACACTTTGGATCGTTAGCCTTTTATCTAAATCAGCATCAGTAACTACTTTAGTATCCATATAGATCTATGTTTTTGCCTCCTCCTGGCGTGATGCCAGCCTCCATGACTTTCTATGTTTGCAAGTTCTTCTTCCACCAGGGACTTTTCACTGACTCCCAGTTTAATCCTCTTTTATGAATGTTTTCTTCCTCTATTAAATACATAAACATTGAAGCTTGTCGGGTACATAATAAGTATTATTTCTGCATCATTTGAAATGTAATAGCTTACTCTCTTAGAAATTACCGTCACTCAGCGATACGCAATATAATGAGTAATTTAGACTCTAAATTGTTGGTATGCATCTTTACAGCTCTGCTGCGTGAGTTTTTAAGACTCCTTCTTCTTTTCTTCATCATCAGGAAAGACCAAACAAAGGATTACAAGGTAAATGAAAGACACTTGGGAGGCTGCCAGGATCTTACATACTGGAGGGGAACACAGATTTAAAGTGTAGCACAGAATGTGCACCTACCACCCATCCCATGTTGAAGATTGAAGCAAGTCTATGCAAGTCAGCCACAAATCAAGATCTAATGATATTCTTCCAAGGAGACAGGTACATTATCTAATAGCTACCAATCTGTCATTCTATAATTTAATTGTAAATCTACCATAGCGTAAATAAACTGGGTGGTGGAGAGGGTGATATTTAATCTTCTAACAAGCCTTACAATATGACTAAAGAACACAATCCTACCAAAAGTATTTGGACACCCCAATCAGTAGAATGGATTATGTCTTATTTGCATGTCACATGTCCTAAACCATGCTACATAAGATGCAGACCCTTGGAGGTGTCAGCCACAGTTTGTGACGGGAACTTCACACTATTGGATATATGGATTATGCCACTGCACAGAAGCCGTCCATCACGAAGTGTAATGCATCAGGCTATCTACAGTAGTGCAAAGAGCGTCGTCACTGGACAGTTGAGCAATGGAAGAACATTCTGTAGAGTGACTAATCACACTACTTCACCTGCAAATTAGATGGGTATACCTTTCATTTGGACGATCCTGGCATAAGGAATGCCTGTTGCCTGAGTGTGTTGACCATCAGTTAAGTATGGTCGACCCAGGGGAGGGCGTGGCTTACCGCAGATGTAGTAGGACGCCCGTTCCTGGAGCTCCTGCCCGATCCACCGAAAGCATAGACGAGAAAGGCGCCTGTCACCCAGAGGCAGCAGCAGTGACCCACCGCACCGGGACTGGAGCGCTTCCTCCGCTCCCCGGAGGGGCCGCCAGCACTGAGTGGGAGATCAAAGATGGTCCCACGCCATGCCATCCAGGGAGCCATGGCAGAGAGGGAGACAGCGGCTCTGAATGCAGAGGAGGGAGCAGCCGCAAGCCCAGCACAGGCAGCAGGGGAGGCGATGGAGTGGCAGCAACGGAGGGAGACTCCAGGGGACTCTGGTCCCAGAAAGGTACCATCCCTTGCTAAGGCTAATGGTGGCTGGCCAGAAGAAGGGGGGACGGGCTGTGGCAGTGTGCAGGAAGAAGAGGCAGCTGCAGCCCCCATGGATGAGATGCTCCGTACTCTCCCAAAATGTTGCACCTCTATGCAGCCCTCCTTAGAGCCCCTGGAGTTTGGGGAAGACATAAGGGAGACCCCTGGCCAGGACTGTACAGGCCAGCAACCTGGCCCACAACGCCCCACCATGAGGGCAAGGAGGGGATGTGACAGTGCGCAGGAAGAAGGGGCAGCTGTGGCCCCCATAGAATGGATGCTCTGCACTCCCCCAAAACGCTGCACCCCAATGCAGCCTTCCTTAGAGGCCCTGGAGGCCGGAGAAGCCATAACAGAGACCCCCAGCCAGGACTGTACAGGCCAGCACAACGCCCCACCATAAGGCCAAGTAGGGAGAGGAAGATACATCAAAGCCCTGACCCAGAGAGTGATCAGGGGGAGCCTGACCCATTAACCTCACCTCCCCTCCCACAAAGACCCACCCGGGGCCCATGCTAACCAGTACTTTCCGTGGGGCCTGCAACCCAGGAGGGAGAAGCACCCTGCAAAAAGGGAAAGTCAGGAGGGCAGTCGCTCTTTCAAGAGGAGGCAGAGGGGATGGTCTGCACCCTGAGATCTGGGCCCACATCGCAATCTAACTCCCATAAGGCTGGAGGCACTCAGGGAACGGAGGATGACTGGGACTGGAAGGCCCACTTTAAAGCTATAACCACGAAACTAGAGATGAACTCTCTGCTTCAGAAATTGGATGCAGCTCATAAACAAGACATCGCTGTGCTCCAGAAGGATATAAAGCATGTGGGGCAGAGGATGGTGGAGATAGAAGAGAACCAGGATAAGCTTTAGAACAGCATGAAGAACATGCACAAATCCTGGAAGTGCAACCTCTTCTAATTGCGGAGTTGACCAATCATATTGACGACATTGAGAATTGCCATAGAAGCAACAATCTCCGTATAAAAGGTCTCTCCAAGGAGGTGGGCAACAGTCAACTTGTGGGCTGGGTCACGGAGTTCTTTAACCATCTTCTGGACAGACCCCCAGATGCGGCTCTCAAATTAGATAGAGTCCATCGTGCACTTGGCCCAAAGCCTACAGACCCTGCAAAACCCAGAGATGTCCTAGGCCAGGTTCACTTTTATAGAGAAAAGGAAATGATCCTGCAAAAGACACGGAAAACTGAAGATTTGGAATTCAGGGGGCGTCCAGTGTCCGTATTTCCAGACCTCTCCAAGTGTACGCTCCAGCTTCGATGGGCTCTTAGACCGCTCTTAAACCCCTTGAGAGAGAGACATTCCCTATAGATGGGGATTCCTCCTTCAGCTACAAGCCAGAAAATCTTCAGAAATCTTGGCAATCTACCCAAATTTCTGGGGACTTTGGAGTTACCCCAAATCGTGATTCCAGAATGGCCCAGAGTTGGGGGGATGCGGACATGTCTATTGTCTTCAGCTATGCAAAAAATCTTTTATCTTTTTCTTTTCTTCTCTTATTACTCTTCTTTCCTTTCTTTCTCCCCTCCTCACCCTTTTTTTTGTCTTGCCTTGCTTCTTCCCTTTCTTTCTTTCTTTCTTTCTTTCTTTCTTGTTTTTTCATTACTGAGAAAATATAAGGTCAGTGGTGAGGGCGGGGGCAGACTCCTGTCTTTAGTCTCCCCTTCCCCCACCTAGGGTAGGCAGCTCTTAGCTGCATTGATAGCTCGTAGTAGGCGGATTACCTTAAAGAATGTGTTTGTTTTCCCTCACCTACCCGCCTTGTTCTCTCTTTGTTCCTGGTCCCATTTTTCCTCCAGAATGCGACCTATGCTTAAGTGTCCCTTGCATTGCTCCAGATCTCTTCAGATATGGCTAGCCTGACTGTTTGCTCCTACAACGCCAAGGGGTTGAACATTCCTTCTAAAAGAGGCCAAATACTTTACCATATGCAAAAAAAGGGGATGAAGGTACTCCTCTTTCAGGAGACGCATTTTAAGGTGAGATCCCTTTATGCTCCACAAAACTGTTCCCCACTTGGTTTTACAGCCCTGACCCATCTAGAAAGGCTGGTGGGGTTTCCATTCCATTTCATAGTTCCCCACAGACAAAACCCCTTGGCATTTTAAGTGACCCAGAGGGCAGGTATTTATTCATTAAAATTGAAGTGGTGGGCAGGGTGGTCACGTTTGCTAATCTCTATTTCCCGAACTAAGGTCAGACTTCCTTTGGACTTGCCACCTTGAGGAAACTGGCGAAGTTCGCAGATGGTTCCGTCACTATCTTGGAGGTGATTTTAACTTGGCAATGGACCCGACACAGGATTCATCTTCGGGTAGGTCCTCAGTCTCAAGGGTGGCAACTCGTTCCCTGTTAAGAGAGCTGGGGGACATGCATTTGGTGGATCTGTGGTGTTTGCTGCATCCGGGCGTCAGGGATTTCACATTCCACTCGCTAGCACATAACAGCTATGGAAGACTAGACTATGTCTGGGTGTCTCATGTGCTTTTAGACTCTCAGCCTTCTAGCTCATTCAGGCCTTTTTTATGGTCAGACCACGCCCCAGTCTATATAGAATTTGCTGGTTTCCGGGGAGATTCACGAACGAGAGTGTGGAGACTAAATGGCAATTTACTAAAAGACCCTCACTGCGTTCAGGACATTAAAACATTTATGGCTATATTTATGCAGGATCACCAAAACAATGATACACGGACTCCTATTAAATGGGAGGCCTTGAAGTGTGTCCTGAGGGGCACTCTGATATCTCATGGGGCCAGATTAAAAATGGAACGCACTAAAGAACTGGAGACTTTATTGAAGTCTCTGCATGACCATGAGGTAGCAAACAAAATGGTCCCAAGCGATGCTTTACGAGCGGAAATTTCTGCGTTGCAACAACAGATATTGTCGATTTTAGATCAGTGGACGCTGGCCTTTAGGGACCAGATTCGCAGGGAAGCATACAAGTTAGGAGACAAGTGTGGGCACCGGTTGGCTAGATCCCGCCATCCCAGAGCCCCACAAACGTTTGTCCCCAAAATTCACAAAGCAAGATGAGAACCTGTGTTTTCCACGCAAGACACCTGAGAAGAATTTCGCCTCTACTATGAGGTCCGGACCCCCTGGGCGCCAAGGAGTCAGGGACCATGGAGAAGGACTTTGCTCACGAAGTGATCTTAGAGATCATTAACGATTTAAAGACAGGCAAAAGTCTGGGACCCTATGGGTTTTCGGTAAGATTTTATAAGCTTTTCAGGGAGAAATTGTCCCCACTCTTAGTACAATTTTTCAACGAGGTCTCCCATGGGTGTCCCCTCCCACCCCAGGCTTTTTAGGCAAATATAGTACGTGATCTCGAAACCGGGGAAAGATCCCTTTTTCTGCGCAAATTATAGGCCTATTTCCCTGATCAATATTGACGTAAAAATGTTTGCCAAACATATCGCTAAAAGGGATAAGTAAACATCCCAGAGCTGATCCATAGAGAACAAGTGGGATTTGTCCCTGGTAGAGAGACCAGGGATAATACTATTAAGGCTATCTACCTAATTTATCGAGCCAGAGCGGGGAGCAGACCACTCTGTTTGCTGGCGGTGGACGCGGAAAAGGCGTTCGACAGGGTCAGGTGGAGGTTTTTGGAGGGGACCCTTCATCAGGTGGGGCTGGGGCAGAGGATGAGAGAATGGATTATGGCATTGTATAATAGCCCATCGGCCAGAACCAGGGTGAATGGCGCCCTGTTGGACATCAACTCGATACATAACGGCAGCCGGCAAGGTTGCCCTCTTTCACCTCTGTTCTACGTCCTATCTATGGAATCACTAGCCAATGCTATTAGGAGAAATGGATCCGTGAGGGGTAAGACGGAGGGAACCTCTAAGCAAAAGATGGCTCTGTTTGCAGATGACTTCCTCTTGTTCCTGTCGAACCCTAGGGTGGGACTACCGGTTGTAATGAAGGAATTTAAAAGATTTGGTTGGGTAACCAACTTTAAGGTGAATCTCCAAAAATCGGAGATACTAAATGAAACTATTCCCCAGATGGAGGCTAGGGAGTTCTCAGAATCCTTTCCCTTCAAGTGGAGATCTTCGGCTATTAAGTATCTGGGGGTACAGCTTCCTGCGGACCCCGCCCAGATATTTGAGCTAAACTTTATACCCTTTATAAACAACCTCAGAGCAGATATGAGTAAATGGAGCACCCTGTACATGTCTTGGACAGGTCGGGTCAATGCCGTAAAGATGGACTCTCTACCGAAGTTTTTGTATTTATGCCAGACCCTTCCGGTCCACCTCGACCGTCGATTTTTCTTAATATCCGATCTCTGATCATTAATTTTGTGTGGATGGGTCATAGATCTAGGCTCAGCTTCAGATTGCTTACACGAAATAAGGAGGAGGGGGCCTGGGGCTTCCAGACTTATCGCTTTATTACAAAGCATGCCTCACAAATTTTGTCCTCAATTTGATACAGGGCAGGCCATCTAAGTTGTGGATCGAAATGGAACACAAGCCGGACTATAGAAGGGCACAGGGGGCACCCTGGATCCCGAGGCGGCTGATGGGGGGGGGGGTCTTCAGTCTCTCTCACCGTTTCTGCTGTAAGTTCTTAAAGGGGTTGTCCCGAGGCAGCAAGTGGGTCTATACACTTCTGTATGGCCATAATAATGCACTTTGTAATATACATTGTGCATTAATTATGAGCCATACAGAAGTTATAAAAAGTTTTTTACTTACCTGCTCCGTTGCTAGCGTCCTCGTCTCCATGGTGCCGACTAATTTTTGGCCTCCGATGGCCAAATTAGCCGCGCTTGCGCAGTCCGGGTCTTCAGCAGTCTTCTATGGAGCCGCTCGTGCCAGAGAGCGGCTCCGTGTAGCTCCGCCCCGTCACGTGCCGATTCCAGCCAATCAGGAGGCTGGAATCGGCAGTGGACCACACAGAAGAGCTGCGGTCCACGAAGACAGAGGATCCCGGCGGCCATCTTCAGCGGTAAGTATTGAAGTCACCGGAGCGCGGGGATTAAGGTAAGCGCTCCGGTAAACTTTCTTTACTTCCCTGCATCGGGGTTGTCTCGCGCCGAACGGGGGGGGGGGGGGGGGGTTGAAAAAAAAAAAACCCGTTTCGGCGCGGGACAACCCCTTTAAGATCTGGGAGATGTTTGCGCCAAGGCTGGTCTTGGTGTCCCTCCCGGGTCCCCTCACTCCGTTGGTCGCTAACCCACAGTTCCCAGCCATGTGGAACAATAATACTGTCCTGTCCCTTCCTAGTTCTCCGATTCCGCAGGTACAAGATGTGGTGTAACAGGAGGGGGTAAGACCCTTGAGAGAGTTCTACACGGACTCTAGAGCCCCCCCTCCCCCGGAGCATGGTTGAGCTATCTCCAAGTGCCGGGTTTTATGGAGTCCCTGACTGATTCTGGAGATGACAGTTGATGCCATTTGAGGGCCTATGTATGATGTCGTCCCCTGTTGAGCATGGGATCTTGGTAATATATAAAATGTTGCTTGCCGGTGAGACGGGGGACTCACTCCCTAGTTACTCAGGCCGGTTGGAGCGGGAGTTGGGGAGGAATTGCTCCAAACCGGAATGGCAGAGGGCCTTCATTCTATGTCATAAGAACACTAAATTTGGGAGACTACAGGAGCAGAATTTCAAAATCCTATCTCGCTGGTATAGGACACTGACGAGGCTACACCAAATGGATGCCCGAGTTTCCCCAGTGTGTTGGAGATGTCAGGGCAGTCCTGGAACAATGTTACATATTTGGTGGGACTGTCCTGCTGTCTGAAATCTGTGAAGCACCGTGGAATTGTTATATAACGACATGACCAGGTTGGCTGTGTCCAGAACAGCTGAGATGGCCCTCCTCCTAATGCTGCCAGGGTCTATTGCCAAAATTAAGGTAGATTTACTGCGTCTGGTTATACTGGCGGTAAGGATGTCTGTTCCTGTTTGTGGCGTTCGACCTCCCCACCATCAAGGATCATCTGAACAGAGAAATTGGATATGCTCATGAGGTTACTTGAAAAAGAGCGCATTGGGCCGAAACGCGTTGTATACGAGTGTAAGTATTAAACTTTGGAAACTTTCACTGCTGCCGGTGTCCATCCATCCGCTGATACGCCAAACCTACTAATTCTGTGATACGCCATCCCGGATGAGGAGGCGCCTGTTCATAGGCGCCTCCACAAAGTAAGTCATGCAACTTATCCTTACACCTTATCACAACTTTTTGCTTGGTTTGAACGCTGAGGACTTTTTTTCTTCTATTTGCATGAGGTACGAAGAAGAAGAGTCTAGGGATGAGCAGAAACCGAGTGGCACCTATGAGCTTTGGAGTCCCTGGATAGCCTTGAGAGCTTCAGATCCCTTCAAATCGTGGCTTGAATCTGGGCGACTGGATCCTTAACGAATTTAGTGTGACATGCGAGCAAGAGCGTATTTCCTATCCCTACCTGTCTTCCCTCTCCTTTCCTTCCCTTGCCTTTCTCCCCCCCCCCCCCCCTCCGTTTTTTTTCTCTTGTCTTGTCATGTTTTCTTGTATTTAGTTGTGTTTAGATTTTGGATAATCTGAGCGGGAAATATGGGGAATGCTAGTTATAAGACTGAACACCAGCAATGGGTTTTACTTAAGCCTTGAATGTATATTTCCCCCAGACTGATTTATTCACTGTAAGGCCTTAGTCAGACGGGCGTTTTTCCGCCCAATTTGCGCATGCGCATGCGTCCGGCGATTTTTTAAAACCATTGCTTTGCAATGGTATCGGACACATGAGCGCTTTTTATGCGCTCGTCCGATAAATTATAGAACAGAAATCGCAGATCGCACCTATCTGCGATCTGCGATTCCTGTTCCCTTCTCTATATGCGCTCAATGGGGCCGGCGGCAGCAGCGCCGATCCCATTGAGAACATATACTAGACAAATCATTCTCCTCTGCCACAGCTGTAACAGCTGTGGCAGAGAAGAACGATGTTAGCCCACTGAATTCAATGGAGCCGCTGAGCCAATCAGAGTCAAGTCTGACTCACACCCCCTTCACACCCACTGCAGGCTGGCCGCTCTGAACTCCGGCTGCCGGGACAAGGTGAGTATATATATATTTTTTATTTTAACACATTTCTGGATGAATTGCAGGGAAGGGCTTATATATTTAAGCCCTTCCCGACAATTCATCCCACACTCGCCCGCAGCGCATTGCTTTCAATGGAGCCGACTGTGTTGCCAGCTCCATTGAATGCAATGCGCTGGACAGCTCCGGCCCGTTTCCAATGAAACACGGCTAGGAGCAGATTTTCGGGCCCCGGTCACGCGATTTGCGGATGCACATCCGTCATGCGATCCGCAAATCGCGTGAAAAAACGCCCGTCTGACTAAGGCCTAACGCTGTTTTATTATTATTTGAAAATGTTTAATAAAATGATTGAACATAAGTATGGTCGAGGCTCTGTTATGGTCTGGGGATGTTTACGGGCATTGTCTTAGTCCGTTGGATACAGTGACAAGAACCATGAACATAGAGGTGTAACCTGACATTCTATACAATAATATGCTGCCAACAATTTGGTAATACTCTGGGAATGGTCAGCAATACTTCCAACAAGACAACGCACCCTGTCACAAATCCAACGATATTTTACATTAGTTTGAGGATGCAGATTTTCCACGATTGGATTGGCTGCTCAGAGTCCCAACATGAGCCCTACTGAACATTTTTAGGGTCAGGAAATATGAACAGTGTCCATCTTCGTTGAGAGTACTCGACAGACGTTTGCAGCATAAATGGAGGGAAATACCAGATGAAGTGTACCAGACGTTAGTAGGAGGCATACCACGGAGAGTATCTGAAATGGTTAGGACCAAAGAAGCTCCACTAAGTATTAACATATGGAGATAGATACCACTTTTGATTCTTGCTTAGGTGTCCAATTACTTTTGGTAGGATACTGTTCAGGTCAAATCATAGAATGGTAGAGTTGGAAGGGACCTCCAGGGTCAACCCCCTGCTCAGTGCAGGATTCACTAAGTGATCCCAGACAGATATTTGTCCAGCTTTTGTTTGAACACTTCCATTGAGGAGAACTCACTACCTCCCGTGGTAACCTGTTCCACTCATTGATCCCCCTCACTGTCTAATATCTATTATGTATCTCCTCCCTTTCAGTTTCATTGCATTGCTTCTAGTCTTTCCTTCTGCAAATGAGAATAGGGCTGATCCCTGCACTGTGACAGCCCTTCAGATATTTGTGGACAGCTATTAAGTCTCCTCTCGGCCTTCTTTTTGGCAAGCTAAATATTCTCAGATCCTTTAACCGTTCCTTATAGGACATGATTTGCAGACCGCTCACCATCCTGGTAACTCTTCTCTGAACTTGCTCCAGTTTGTCTATGTCTTTTTTAAAGTGGGGTGCCCAGAACTGGACACAGTATTCCATATGAGGCCTGATTAAGGAAGAGTAGAGGGAGATAATTACCTCACGTGATCTAGACTTTATGCTTCTCTTAATACATCCCAAAATTGTGTTTGCCTTTTTTTCTGCTGCATTACAGTGTTGGCTCATATTCTGTCTGTGATCTATTAGTATACCCAAGTCTTTTTCATATGTGCTGTTGTATTCTGTGTAAGGATGGGACATCCATCTACAAGTACCTGTTTCAGGGTTCATGCCCCTCATCACTGCAGAGTAGAGTTCTGGTTGGCCAGATGAGAGGCCTGTGATGTGGTTTAGGAAGGATGCCATTTCTTCTGTATTATTCTATTATGTCGCCACCGGAAGTTAGGGGTGGCAACATAATACAGCAGTGTCAAAAAAAGGTCACGACCACAGCTTGTGATTAGCTGGGGGCGTGTTTCATAGCCAAAGTGCGATTCTCAGGACTGCGGCACCAGGAGTATCTGCGGCGGCACATCGGCACCAACTATGGCCTGGGTACCGGGCGTCAGGGCGCAACGGATGAGACAGCCGGCGGGTGGCACGCACCACTGAGGCAGTGGAGGGGTGAGCGGGGTACTGGCCGTCCGAAAGCACAGAGGAGGCGACCGTAAAACAGCATGCAGCCGGCACGCAGAAGTGAGGTGGTGGATGGCACAAAGCCGTGATTCGCTAGGAGGCCAGGAGCCATAACACAGAAGCGCCGCGGGACCAAGCACAGCTACGGCACAAGGGGTGAGGAACAGTGACACGCCGGCCAGGAGCTCCGGGGACAGTGAGAGGTGCAGCGTTTGCATTCATTTTTGCCGGCCCTGGAAGCTTAGGGTGAAAGATAGTTTTCTTCTTAGGCTTAGATTATTAGGTGTAAATGCTGCAATGTTACTGCTGGAACATGCCAGCATTTACAGCTAATAATCTAAGCCTAAGAAGAAAAGTAACGGTCACCCTAAGCCTCCAGGGATTGCAAAAATGAATGCACCTTCAAGCCTTGACCCAATCGCAAATTAGGGGTGTGACAGGGGCGTTTCTGTTGTCAATACCCTAGCTACCGGTGGCGTCAAGATACAATAATACCCATTTCTTCTTGTAGAAAGTGCCAAGTTGTCATATGCAGATTTATAGACCATGTAGTGCTCCTCTGGGAAATAAGTTATACAAATGGGAGATACGGGTGTAAAGAAATCAGCCTCTGTGGTTGCTATGTGCCTATGAAGGAAACAAGGTTACCCTCAAACACAGTTATGAGGTACAAAGATAGTAGACAGTGGATATAGACAGAAGAGCAGGGCAGTGGCGTAGCTATAAGGGTTGCAGTGGTCAGATTTGTGACCAGATTTTAAGCTCTGCTCTCCTTTTCCCAATCACCTCTACCTAATACTCCCTTGGTAGCCCTCACCTCTTTAGAGTGCACACAGTATAGTACTCGCTGAAGCTTGCTGGGATCTTCATCAGTGCAGTCCTCCCAGCTCTTCTCTACAGCAGTCAGATGGAAGAAGAGAAGATTGGAGGGTTTGTGTCTATATCCAGTATTTCACTGTATATTGTGCTCTACTGGTACATGTCTCTCTATATATCTGTATATGCATAGAGACATGCAATTGTCCATGTCCATTAATCTCATTAGCACTCGTTTTTTTAAAGGTTACAAACTAAAATGTACATCTCGTGGATATCTCATGGAATGACCGCATGGACATACTACAAGATTTCTGAGGGAGAAATGCAGCTTCAAAACCCGCCGCCTATCACCACAGGTTTTGGAGTGGCTTCGCCGCCTGCATTTCGCTGCGGCCATTTCTCCCCATAGAGAAGAGAGAGGACGCCGTGAAAATGGGGAAAGTCTTTAAATTCCGCGCGGCATGTCAGTTTCAGCATGGCTTGGCCACAGCAGATTGACCGTAGCATGTGGAGGAGATTTTAGCTATCAAAAATGGAAATGAGGCTGCATTCCCTGGGACAGGTGAAATTACAGGCAGGCACCAGCACATGGCTCAAGTGGACACATGGGACTGATGACTCCTATCATACCTACAGTCATACGTGCAAATACAGACACTCCATTGTAATGCAATTTAACGGTTCTTTTACTGCCACTAACATTCTTTATCCTCCTGCACAATACTTGAACATTTCAACATTACTTTAACTAGGACTTTAAGTATGGGTAAACCTTAATTGCAAACAAGTATTTAGGAGGGCAAAATAATAACTTTAGAGTCCTTTTGGCATGGGAAGAAAATAAGAGCCCAAACAAGGGAAAAACAAAAAAATCTCTAAATTGCAAGTGTCTCTTTTAACACCACACAACTTTTGGCGGAGCCAGAGGCTCTTCGGATTCAGACTCCAGAAGGGGTAGACATGCTGCTCCATGAACGTATGCCGAGAAAAGCATTAGAAGTGGGACTATCAGGGTCTCTTACCATTTTAGGCAGGTCCTCAGGGGTAGTTCTTTTTTCTTCAGTGGGAAATATGTCCTTAGAAGACAGGCCAGAAAGTATTGTGGATTATAATCTATATCTGGTAAGGCTGGTAACATCCCTCCTGATAGGACATGCCAGATGGTTCTGGCCTGGACTTTTCCTCTCTCGAGGAGATAGAAATTGGTGGTGACCTTTTCCTTGCAGGCACCAAGTTGTGTGGTCGCGGACCTGGGATTTTTTCTTTTTGGCGAAGGAGATGAGTTGCTCATGTTCATGGCCAGTCTCTGTAGCTCAGGCTCGTCTCCCCAGTAGAATTGAGAGCGCGGTGGTGCGTAACCGGCAGACACAAAATGAACAGTTGGTGGTTTGCCATGGAACGTGGGCAACGCCACCCTGTCTAGTAACATGACACACTTCTGTCTTAGCACATTCTAGACACATACAACGGGGATAAATCAGACCTTATTTGTAGAATTCTGTCCACCATAGACTCGGTTTCTTTCTTTAACCATTCTGGTTGATGTCTTCAGGCTCAGAGGACCTGCAATCTATTTGAAGAGTCAGAGGGATCTTGTCCTGGATTTGTAGGGAATTCTCAGAGGGCTCTGAACAGGAATAATGGCAGGAAGGCGTCTGTTCTGCGACTTTTGAAGAATAGGATTCATCCTGCTTGTGATGCCAAGATAGCTCCTAGCCTAGGAGATAGCGGAGATGAGTTGTAGGCCTTGTAACGGTGGCACTACTGTCTCCCACCTGGAGGGTAGCCAGGGACACGTCCAGCAGGGCCACGGGCAGGCTATTAAAGTAGTGGGTAACTGGGAACAAAGTTACCTTGGTGCTTCTTTTGGGTTGTCATGGGTGACGCCACTGTTCCTTCCTCTGCTGTGAAACTGGATGGTGAAATGATAGTCCACACACACAGAGTAAAGTTGAAAACAAAGCCGGGAACGGTCGGCAATGTTGTTTTACTTGGAATGCCAATACTAAACAGTTCAACAGTATATAAGCCAAAGCATGGCACCGGATTAGGCAGAATTAGTTGTGAGTCAGGGAGGCAGAACACAGGATGAATATCGGGCCCACAGTCCTAGTTATCTGAGCAGCTCCACTCCTGGAAAAACAACACACATCTTTCCTCTCCGGACTCTCAACCTGTCAACACTCACTCTTTCAGACGTCTCTCAGTGCTGTATGATGATCTCCTCTTTCGCACAAGGGCTTGTAGTCATCCCAAGGTCTCCTGAGATCAGAAATGTCCAAGGGAAACGAGTGATACCTTTTGGCTTCTTCCATTCTCACTCCGACAGCACTTCAAAGACACATCAACAGATATTTCAACTGTTTTAGCTCTCTGCAGACTGACTAGACTAGACCAGACTCCAGAATAGACTCGACTGACTCAGACTGCCCTATCTGGCTAACTCACTTAGATTAACTTGCACTCACATTCTGCAAAGATTAATATAAAGCATGGTCAGGTGACCACAAACTCACAACACAAAATGATACATTTCCAGACAGAGACAGCTCATTTGCAGACATTAAGGCCGGCTGTCCATGGGCGATGCGGTATCCCGCGGTAAAGCTCCGCGACGGGAGCCGCCACCGAATCTCAGCCAGTCAGCCCTATCTAATAGATAGGCTGACCTCGGTGAATCAAGGCAATTTGCAGCATGCTGCGAATTGCCTGCCGCGAGCGGAGAATCGCAATGCTATGGGAAGCGTCGGCCGGCGTGATTCGCCGGCGGTTTACCACCGGCGAATAAACTGTCGTGGACAGGGGGCCTAAACACTGCAGAGGTGCATCACATACACTTCATGCATACAGGACTTGCTGACAATATAAATACACATGACAAACATGAAAGACATTCTGGAAGTGGCCTGCAGCTCTGGGCCACTACACATCTATATATATGTCATAAAACCACATGGAAATGTTTGTACCATCTCCATTATATGATCCTGCATTCAATTCAGCAAAAAAAAAAAGAATTGTTAGTTTATTCCTATAGAATGCATTTACCTACATACCTGATAATTGTAGTGCCCCAAGAACACAAGAGGAACTGAACTGACTAAATCTTCCTATTACCTGTTCCCCGAAAATAAGACCTACCCCGAAAATTAGTCCTACACTGATTTTCAGGAAGGTTTAAAATATTAACTCTTCCCCGAAAATAAGCCCTAGCTGCATTACATAAAAAAGGAATACATTACTTAGCAGGCAAACTTCAGGTCATCCCGCTGCTCTCCGGAGATCCGATACGCAATTCTTGCAGTCCTTGACCGCCCACAAAAGATTACTTCTTGGTTATGTGATTCAAAAATTCCCACCTCTAGAAAGCGATTGGCTGTAATTGGTTCTCGAGTGCTGCATTGATTGGCTTAGCAACAGTTAAAGAACGAATCACAGCCATCGAATTGTGGAGGCGGGATTTACGAATTGGCCAATCCATGCCGCAGTTCAATGCGTCAGAGGTCCGGAGAGCAGCGGGAGGGACCTGGACCGAGCCTGCTAGGTAAGTATAATAAAATACCCCCCAAAATAAAACCTAGCGCCTCCTTTGGGGCAAAACTTAATATAAGACAGGGTCTTATCTTCAGAGAAACATGGTATGGCGATGTTGCATGAGCGTATTGCAAAATACACTTTCTCCTGTGCAAGAGTGTACGTTGCGTGAAAAAAAAAAGAAATTAGAATAAACCTATTGAAATCAATGGGTTCTATTCTCCCCGTTTTGCAAGCGGGATTTTTCTGCATACAAAAACGTGCAAAAATTCACTTGTGTGACGCCATCCTTACAAGATGCAAAATAGTTCTATCACTTGGAAATGCCACCATAAGATTGTCAAAATATTCACGCACATTCCAAGAACTACGGGTGGTGTTCAGCAAATTTTATAAGCCTCACGGGAAATAAAGTTTCTTTGCATTACCGTAAATGAGATTCAATATGTTTTCCTCTCCTTTAATGTTACACATAATGATTCCTAAAAAAAGAAGATTGCTTGAAAAGGACACAGGAAATAAAAGCTTCGTCTGAGCGATGCTCCTCAAACCTCAAGTCTATTATTATATTGCTGAACAAAGAAAAGCAGCATCTAGAAATCAGTCAATTTAAGATGTCTGCGATGGATGTACAACGTTATCATAGTCACAGTATGGAGCCTACGGCTATTTACATTCCCTAACCACTAAGGACAGATAAAGCATGGGAAGAGAAAGTGCTGAGCATTTCACATAGCAAAACGCCGGCATCTGCTCAGTGAATATAGCAGACTGATTATTTTACTCATCGAGAGTCTGATATTTCTTAAAGTTATCTGTAACACTAATGTTGAGTGAACCGAAATAGTTGAACCCTGTTTTGGGTAGAATTTTGCTAAAAGTTTAGTGCAAACCCAGACGCTGAACCCATGAAAATTCCCCCCCCCCCCCCTCTTCCCCTTCTCTTTCATATTAGACCAAGGACAATATCTGCATGAATGTTGGTGAGGGTTTCTACAAATACAAACTCATCTTATTCTTCTCCTTGTCTTCCTCCTCTTCCAAATGAAGAAGTAACATATAGACATAGGCTGCAGGGCAGTTTGGGAGTCCCAAATCTATTGAAGTACTACCAGGCAGCCCAGATAGCCTCCCTTCACTCTATAACTAATGCTCCTCTTTGGCTTGCTCTAGAAGCCATGGAGATACAGCCTTGCACAGTAGATTCGATTTTATTGACCCCTCCAAACCACATCCCTGCTATTTCGAACCCCATTATAAAAGACTCCCTAAAAGTTTGGGATTCCAAAAAATACTCTGGAAACCTGATGTCTCCCCATCTACCCCTATTACCACTTTTGCATAATCCTTTATTTTTACCAGGCTATGAATCCCCCCTCTACTTTCAGGTTTGGACAAGCAAAGGCATTACCAAAATACATCATTTACTTCCTCGGGATGGTGTGGTAGCGTTCCCTACCCTTCAGGAAAATAAAGATCTACCACCTTCTGAAATATTTCATCACCTACAGCTTAAAGGGGTTGTCCCGCGGCAGCAAGTGGGTCTATACACTTCTGTATGGCCATATTAATGCACTTTGTAATGTACATTGTGCATTAATTATGAGCCATACAGAAGTTATAAGATGTTTTTCACTTACCTGCTCCGTTGCTAGCGTCCTCGTTTCCATGGAGCCGACTAATTTTCGCCGTCTAATGGCCAAATTAGCCGCGCTTGCGCAGTCCCGGTCTTCTTCTTTTTTCAATGGGGCTGCTCGTGCTGGATGCCGGCTCCGTGTAGCTCCGCCCCGTCACGTGCCGATTCCAGCCAATCAGGAGGCTGGAATCGGCAATGGACCGCACAGAAGCCCTGCGGTCCACCGAGTGAGAAGATCCCCGCGGCCATCTTCATCAGGTAAGTAAGAAGTCACCGGAGCGCGGGGATTCAGGTAAGCGCTCTCCGGTGTTCTTTTTTAACCCCTGCATCGGGGTTGTCTCGCGGCGAACGGGGGGGGGGGGGGTTTGAAAAAAAAAAAAAACCGTTTCGGCGCGGGACAACCCCTTTAAGAATTTTCTATCTTCCCTTCTCAAAAACACACATTGCCTATACAGTTCCAACTCTACCCCCTGTCCCCCCTTGCCCTGTAATTTGGCCCTGGCCAGGCCATTGTTTACTATTAAGCATTTTTAATAATAATAAATAATAATCTTTATTTGTATAGCGCCAACTTATTCCGCAGCGCTTTCAGGCATAGATATGTGTAAAACAATACAACAATTGCAACAATTACAATGTGAGATACATTGGATTAGACACAAATGGGTTGAGGGTGGTACAGGAGGTGCGGGGGTTGGGGAACACAGGCAATAGGAAATTTCATGTACAGATCATTTATCGGAAGGCAAACAGGGTGGGGCACCATAGGGAGGGGCGAGGGACTAGGTCAGGAGATTTGGTATGCTTCCCTGAAGAGGTGCGTTTTTAAGGCACGTCTGAAATTTCGTGCATCGGGAATTGTCCAGATGCCTTGGGGTAGAGCATTCCAGAGGATGGGTGCTGCTCTGGTGAAGTCCTGTAGGCGAGCATGTGAGGTTCGTATTACAGGGGTGTTTAGTCTGAGTGTGTTAGCCAATCGGAGTGAGCGGGCTGGGTGGTGTACTGACAGTAGGGAGGCGATGTATGGTGACGCAGCACCATGCAGAGCTTTGTGAGTGAGGAAGAGGAGTTTAAATTTAGTTCTGCAGTGGATGGGCAGCCAATGCAGCGACTGGCATAATGCAGAGGCGTCTGAATAACGACTGGATAGAAAAATGAGCCTAGCTGCTGCATTTAGTATGGATTGGAGTGGAGCGAGTCTAGTGCGGGGGAGGCCGATGAGTAGCGAGTTGCAGTAGTCAAGGTGGGAGTGGATGAGGGCAACCACGAGCGTCTTTAGCGTGTCCGTGGTTAGGAACGGACGATTTTAGCAATATTTCTGAGGTGCCTGTGGCATGTTTGGGCCAGAGATTGGATATGGGGGGCAAAGGAGAGGTCAGAGTCCAGTGTGACCCCAAGGCATCGGGCATGCCATCTGGGGGTTATGATGGTGCCAGACACTGGAATGGAGATGTTGAGGGGAGGTCGGTTAAAAGGTGGAAAGACAAGGAGGTCGGTTTTAGAGAGGTTTAGTTTGAGAAAAAGGGAGGACATAGTGTTAGAGACAGCGGACAGACAGTCGGTGATATTTTGGAGGAATGGTCCAGAGATCTCACGAGAGGAGGTGTATAGTTGGGTGTCATCAGCGTAAAGATGGTATTGGAGGCCAAATTTGTGGATGGTTTGTCCAATTGGGGCAGTATAGATAGAGAAGAGGAGGGGACCAAGGACCGAGCCCTAGGGTACCCCCACAGCGAGAGGAGGTGGAGCAGAGATAGAACCAGCAAAGGAAACACTGAAAGAGCGGTCAGAGAGGTAGGAAGAAAACCAGGAGAGAGCAGTATCCTTTAGACCAATTGGAGCATAGTGAAAAGGAGATTATGGTTGACAGTGTCAAATGCGGCATACAGGTCAAGGAGGATTAGTAGGGAGTAATCACCTCTCGACTTTGCAGTCATCAGGTCATTTGTTACTTTTGTAAGGGCAGTTTCGGTCGAGTGTAGAGAGCGGAAGCCAGACTGGAGGGGGTCGAGGAGTGAGTTGTCAGAGAGAAAGCGAGTAAGGCGGGAGTAGACCAGGCGTTCCAGTAATTTGGAGATGAAGGGGAGGTTTGAGATGGGTCGGTAGTTGGCAGCATCACTTGGATCCAGGATTGTTTTTTTAAGCAGAGGGGATATAATGGAGTGTTTGAATGAGGAGGGAAAAGTGCCAGAAGTTAGGGAGAGGTTGCAGATTGTAGTGAGGTGAGAGCTGGGGAAAGGGACTGGAGGAGGTGAGAGGGGAGAGGGTCGCTAGCGCAGGTGGTGGGGCGGGCAGCGGAAAGGAGCCTGGAGACTTCTTCCTCTGTCGTTGGTTCTAGCGTAGATAGTGAGTAGGTGCTGGATGCAGTGCTGATGAAACTGGGATGGGGGCTAGCCATGCAGCTTTCAGAGATTTCTTTTCGAATGTTGTCGATTTTTAAAGAATAGCAGCAATGTCAGGCGAAAAACCTTGCAATACCGCAATACTACTATTTTGATATACTAAGCCTAGCCAGAATATACAATACCTTGTAATCACTTCACCATGATACGCTTGTACAATTTTGTCTACTGCTATATTCCTTTATATGCTGAAAATTTCAATAAAATTCATTGTTGAAAAAAAAACAAAAAACTTGCATTACCCATCAAATAACAATTCTGTGACATCTCTTAGTACTCTGCATTGTGTCGTTCCTCTGTTATTCCCCACGGAACTGTATATAAATCTACAACTGAGTATTGCCATTCCCCTTATCATGTGAGTGAGCCCCCAGACTTTCACTCTGTTCAATCAGTTGTCTTACTATTAAACTGGGGGGGGGGGGGGGGGGGAGATACATTGCAGTGATAAGGGGATAACACCAAGTTGTTAATGAAGGCTGCCCCTATGACATCACAATTGTTTTCTGTCAAGTACTGTATTCTACTGAATGAAAAATTCTGTGACAGTAAGTCAGGTGCAAAACAACTTGGAAAAAAACTTCCTTGCTTCTTCCTCGTATGAAATCACAATTGTTTCTGTCAAGTACTGTACGCTACTGTGACATCCCTAGTGTCTTTCTGTCAAGTAAGTTGCTGTGACATCACAAAGGCGTTTCAGTCCAGTGACTGCTGTGACATCATAGCTCGGTTTCAGTTCCTATAACATCACAAGTTAGGTATGCTATGTGAGTTTCAGTCTGGTATGATACTTTTTACAACTATGACATCATAAATAGTTTTCTCCATCTTGTAAATGCTGTGACATCACAACTCTTCCATAGAAACTACTGTGACATAAAAAGTGGGTTTCAGTCATGTTAACCGCTGTTAGTTTCTGTGACATCACATGGGTGTTAAAGTAAGGTAAACCACTGTTACATTACAGATGGGTTCCCGGCAGATAACATGCTATGATGCAGTGGCCTAGAGTTAATAGGGCCCCTCCATAAATGTTCCATGTTTGTCTCATTTCAGTGTCTTGTTTGTAAAATGCATAAGGTTTATGTGCGTTGCATAGCTGAAAGACTGAAAGGGTTAATGTCTGGTATTTGCTGTCCCGTCTGATAAATGTATTGTTTTGTGTGTCATGTGACGTTGTGATATATATGTGTGTGCAGGAATGCGTGGGAGAAAAAAAAGAACGAAGAAGAGAAAAAGTAGAAGGAGCAGTAGAAGTAGTAAATGTAGTAGTAGAAGAGAAGTGAGCAGTCTAGTCAGTGAGATAGGAGCAAGTTGGTACGTGTGTAGGACATGGAAGAGGCCAAGTGACTTCCCATGCCTGGCATGAGGCCATTCTACCCAGGAGACCTCGACACTGCTACTGAGCACTGGGAGTTGGACAAATCGCTTTCAGTGAGTAGTGAACTGCTGGAGTAAGTGTTGGCCGGTAGAGAAAGAGAGAGTTGCCGGGAACTGGATCACACAGATAACTGGGACGGTGGATTTTCTGAGGACCTCGAGAATCCTCCCCGTCGCACCACTCTAGTTCTGTTAATTTTGTACCAAAACTGTTTGTTGAATTGGAGTTTTCTCAAGATTACAGTAAATGAACAGAACTGACTAATCCTGGTTCTTGTTCAGAAAGTTGCCCTATGTGTGGACTACTTTATTTTGTCTGGAAGATCCACTACAGCGGATGGAACGGTGGCGTCACGAGTGACAATTGGACTTAAGGTAACTCCCGATTACTGCCCATTGATCTCCTCCAGCAGCACCGTGGTCGGGTCTCGAGCTGCCCTCAGGGGATGAGATAGTAGAGCCCCGTGACAAGGCCTTTCTCTACCCCGCTATCTCTTGGGCTGTGGGCCCGCTCCTTGTATGCTGCAGTGATATCACAACTAGTTTTAGCCAAGTAAGCTGTTGTGACATCACAAAAGTACTTCTGTCAGGTAATCTACTCGAGTAAATGCGAGTGTAATGCGATTTTTTTTCTTTGGCTACCATAGAAAATAATAGATGATATTCTCCTAAATGAGGCATGCTGCAATTTTTCTGTCTTGGACTCTCAGTCCAAGAGAAAATTGCTCATGGCAATTAACATGTGCGAGTGCCATCCACATCGCAATCAGACGGAACTCAGACGTAAAAATCGTTCCTGTGAATATATCCTTAGGCCCCCTCACGAGGGCGTATTTGCGCAGGCAAAATGTGTGCATGAAATACGCAGAGAATAGAACCTATTGATTTCAATGAAAGAAAACAAAATTTAAAAAATTAATCGCTCCGGGTGTGTCCAAAGAGACAGGGCAAAAGTAACAAAGAGAGAACTTACTTCGTTGAGGGGTTCGTTGACACAGCAAACCTCCTCACAAATCCAAGGTGGCCTTCCACATTCAGATACACAATGGTCCTGGTGTCTTTCTTAGGGCCTATTCACATGAGCGTGTTTGCGCGTACATTGCGCAGAGAATAGAAGCCTTTGCTTTGAGTGGGCTCATTCATATTTTCGCTTTTGCACTCTTATTTCTCGCATTCAAAAAAATTTGACACCCCCTTTTTTTTGTGTGCGCATGTTGCGCACGTAAGTCACCCACTAAAAATAAAGTCTATGCTCGTCTGCAGGAGCCCTTTTCCACACTTTATTCCATTCTTGGTAGTACAATAGGACAGGATACAAATGGTACAAACACCGACGGGGATCAGTGGAAGGTGACCAGTGTTGTACAAGTGAAGTAGGACCAGCGGTATAGCAGCCTGTCAGCCAACGGGTTGCTTACATCAGTGAAATCTCATATTTTTAACAGTTTTTGATGCATTCTGAGGCGCCATCCATATTTTCTAATTGTATCATTGATTTCCATGGGTTCATTTACATGCGCATATACGCATAAGGAATAAGAACACATATAAAATTCATTATACTAATTAGCCATTTCAATTAGTCTGCTTTTTTTTTTGCCGTGCGCAAATAAATTTGACTCGCAGGTGCAAAAAGTACAGTAAACTACGCCAATGTGTGACCAAAAAAGCATTGTTCATTCCTCAAATACACAGCGCTCAGGTTCATGTAGATGTGCATGCGCTTGTGTGAAGGAAGCCTTAGACTGGTGTAGTGCCCTATCACATTCTGGGATGATTACAGTGTTAAATCGGGTTTAATGTGGTGTATGATTGGTGTGAAATGTTACGATGTTATACTGCTCATATTTCTCACTGAAATGGGCTGGGTTAGTGTGACAGTACAAAAGGAGAGAGTGGGCAGAGTTTAGTAAATCTTCCAAGTCTAGAGCTAAGCTTGAGCTTGAGAGAGGCCGGGGAGAAACAAGGAGAAAGCTAGAGTGGTGGGAAGTGGAACATCAAAGTGTGAGTAATCAAGAGCAAGTAGAGGGAAAAAAGAGGAGAAAAGAAGGAGAGCTTAAATCAGCCATACATAGGCACAACAAGAGTAAACTAAGTTGGCCAGAGATAGGCCTAGCCAGGGAGCGAAGCTGGAATGAAAAGCACGTAGGATAAATGTAGTTCCCTGTATCAAGCCCCTGAAAAAATTGCAGAAGTAATTAATGCCTGTAACTGTAACTGTTTCTTCTAAAGTCACCTAATGTGAACTGTATGTTACAAATCAACTTAGTCCCTCATCTGCTCTTGGAGAATAAAACTGTTTTGGTTTACTTTTACACCCAACTCCTGTAGTGGCTTTTCACCATCTATTCCAATTACTACATCTGCACTGAGGTACTACATTCAGCACTCCAGGCAGTAAAGAGGTTCTACCCCAATTTTTGTTTAACATCTTCCCCTACCCGACTTTGCAGGTAGCACTCCACTGGTGTATCACCATCTTACCCTGCCCGACCCTGTGGACAGCAGACCATTACAACTGCCAATTTACCCCTGTGCTCAAGTGTACCCAGCTGGGTTCTACCTTCTCGGAGGAGCAGCAGAATCACTGTGACTACTATCTTGTCTCCCAGCTGCTTCCCCCTCCTAGGTCTACGTCCACTTGCCACATCAGCTTCACACAAACGTATTTGCACGCGCAATACACTGTGAATAGAACCCATGGATTTCAGATGCATAAAAAAAGATAGAACATGTGCTATCCTTCTGCATATTTGCACACCAAAGGTCCCAATAGGAGTGAATTATGCTGTGCAAATGCGCACACAATACGCAAGGAGATAAGTGAAACACTGCACAATTCTGCTGGAAAAAGAACACCTCTGGAACTAATTAGCCATTTCAATCAGTGCATTTGTTTGGGAAGGGTATAGTGCACCAATAAGCACACAAGAAAGCCTCGTCCATAATGCAATAAAAGTTGCACTAAGGCATACGCAATTGCACTTACACCCATATAAAGCAGCCTTAGGCCAGGCTCACATGACCAGATTTTAATTACAGAATCCACCGATAAGTCAATGGAAACCGTCCAACCTGCGGCCCATCTGCAAATGACATTGTGGATAGGCCGCATGTACCCATGTCATTGCCTAGCGATGGCGCGGGAAATACAATCTTTTTAGAAATCTCTACTATGCATAGCCAATGGCAAGCATCCGTGGTCATCCGCAGTAAAGAAACAACAGGTATGCAGGGTGGCAGGCCACAGTCAGAGTTGGATTTTGCTGTGCGCTCCCACATGCGGAATCCGACCCGTCTGTTTGAGAGTATTCTTAGTCAGATTGGCTAATGTGACATTACAACTAGTATCAGGTAAGCTCAGGTATGGGCATGCCATATGTACGATTCAGTAGCAGGTCATACACTTTTCTTGCATGAGGACCCTGGCCTGTCCCCCCTCCCGGCACCACCAGCCACACGTGACAAGACCTCTGGAACAAACAACTAGCTTTACACTATTTGCACAAATGTGGCTTTGAAGGATTACCACATGCTCTCTGTCTACATTATCTGTTGCTGTTGTCCTACATCATCCAGACAGGAGACAGAAAATACTGAGATGAAGGGAGAAGTTTACAAACTTATCAGATGCTTAATTGTGAAAATGTCTGAAGGCATCAGAGACTGCAGATAGTTTCAGCAGACGGCCCAGTAGTCATGGGCAGGATCTCAGACACCTCTCAGGCACTGTCACATGTCTGACAATAAACATTAATCTGCTTCCAAAAGATATGGCAGAATTTAGAAAGCTGCTCCGAAGGTAAACAGAGAAAATACAGGGTCATGATAAAAGAAACCGACACTTTCAACACTTTATAGAACCAAAACCATTCACCAGGTAGACACACAGTATGCGTAGTAGCATAGAGTTGGGATGAAAGTTTTTGCAACTACAACTTTTCATGACATCAGCATCATGTGATTGCCCATGGAACACGAAACTTCAGAAGATTGGTTGTTTATACAAAGGGAAAAGTTGTGAGAGACACCTGCAGTAGAGGAACAAGTGGATTGTGTCTGTGAAAAAGCACTCCGGCATACAGCTAGGGGCCGCGTTTGTGACCTGGCCCAGTAGCGAATGGGAGCCTGTGGGCCCCCTGCCATATAATAATAATAATAAACTTTATTTGTATAGCGCCAACATATTCCGCAGCGCTTACATAGACAGGGGGGGATACAGAAAGACAAAAGTACAAACATTACAGAACCACGGTTACATAGTAATCAATTGATGGAAACAATAGGGGTGCGGGTCCTGCTCCAACGAGCTTACATACTACGAATAGTGGGGTGATACAGAAGGTAAAGGGGCTGGAGATGTGCATGGTATGGCAAGGTGGAGAGTGAGCGATGTTATACACATAGACAATGGTCAGACATTTAGCCGTGTGACGGCAGAAACAGTATGACTGCAGGAGCGGTTTATGATGGCTAGCAGGGATTGCAGTCAGTAGGTCAGGGAGCATGTTATCAGGCGGAGTACAGAGGGGTTTATTTAGGGAATGCGATATGCCTCCCTGAAGAGGTGTGTTTTTAGAGCACGCCTGAAGTTCTACGAGTCCTGGATTGCTCGGGTAGCCTTTGGTAGTGCGTTCCAGAGGACCGCTGCTGCGAGACGGCTGTGGGGAGAACTCAGAAAGGAAGAGCCATTACCTGGGGAGGCAGCAGCCAATTATAGGCTGCCGGTTTCCCCGGCGTATGGACCTCCCTTAATCTGAGAGACTGCAGTTCTGATTGGTTATAACTGCAGCTGCGCGATTGGTCTGGCCAGCGGTGCATTGACATTGTTGGGGAGCAGAGTCAGCAGATTATGCTGACAGTATGTATTGTATATAATCATATATGTATAGCTGGTATAAGTTGTACATACATAATGTTAGTGCAAACCAATATTTACTATACAATATGCTATTGGGGTCCAAATTCAATGTTTGAGGTAAGCTGAGCTCAGAAGACTAACATTAAATCACACAGTATTGGATGTGATCCAAAGTAATCTGTTTATTGATTGACAGACCGCAGCTTTTATAGAGGCACATGATCTCATTAAAATAATTCAAATCTATTATAATTCATTTATTATCATTGGTCAAAGAAACATATTGTGCAGTCATATTATACAGATATCATCAAGGTTATACATCTCCTGTATAAAGTGATATGGAGCAAGCTTGTATAACCTGGATATCTCCAGTATATAATTAGATATGAATAGCTTGTATACGTTATACATCTTGCTGTATATGGCGATATCGACCATGCTGGTATTACCTAAATTATATACAGGAGATACCCAGGATGGTTTCACATCCGCATTCAGGGTTTTCTTTCTGGGCCATATTGTCAACCCGAAGGGATGCAGGATGGACCCAGAGAAGGTTCGGGCAGTTCAAGACTGAGTGAGGCCAGAAAATATTAAAGCGCTTCAGAGATTTCTGGTATTCGCCAATTATTATCACAAGTTCACTTGAGGTTTTTCTGAAGTGGTTAAACCCGTAACGGACATGATTTGGAAGGGTTGATTCCTGTCAAAATGGTCTCCAGAAGCATTACTGACCTTTCAGTTGTTGAAAAGGATTTTTGGGACCGCATCGGTCTTGGTTCACCTGGAGGTGTCCAGGCCTTTTGTGGTAGAGATAGATGCTTGGGAGATTGGGGTAGTGGCTGTTCTGTCTTATGCCATGGACACATTGTGGAAACTTTGTCCCTGTGCCTTTTTCTCATAAAGGTTCTCTGCTGTCGAATAAAATTATGATATAGGGGACAGAGAACTGTTGGCTATCAAGTTGATGTCAGGGTGTGCTGCTGGGATCTGTTGTACTACTGGGTTTCAGGAGCACTCCTTCTCAGGTTGGGGTTAATTGAGCTGGCTGGGTGTGGTGTTCTCCAGCGGCCAATTTAGTCTGCAGCATATAAAAAACAGCATCTCTCAGTAGTTGATGCTGGTCTTTCTACTGTTTGGATATATCTGGTTTGTGCTCACTCAGAGCTGTGTTTGCATGTAGGTCTGTTGTGTCTCTCTGCTTCCCAAAGACTGTTTGGACACCTGTAGTCCTTATCTGTATCATTTGCAGACTCCCTCTTCCCTTCCCCTGTCAGGTGCAGCCTCCAAGTGTCTTATGTCTCGTTTGTGTGTCTGATGGGTGATGTCTGACTCAGTTCCCTACGTCAGCACGATGGCTGACTTTCTATGTCCCTGTCTATGCCCCTGTTATGAGGACACTTTAGACTTGCTGTGGAGTTTCACCTGTGTGCATGTGTGCTCTGGGTGGAGTCCATGTTGTATGCACTACCTGTTGTAGTCTGGTGTGAACAGTGACTAGTGTTGTATGTCTGTGCAGGTGGCCAGACATGTGGTGTGAGCAGTCCTGTTCTGTGTACAGTGTGTGTGTCTACAGTGTCATGTCCATGTATGTGTAGTGTCTTGCTAGAGTAGGGACTGCAAGACACGAGGAGCCTTGACGTGGCTTGTAGCTTAAGTTCATTGACCAATGCATGAACTAATTCCTCGCTTTTTATATTCAGCTTTTCCATCTGCTGTAGAGTGCGATGTTTGTGTGGTGAGTTTGTGCATTTTGTCAGTTCTGCTGGTAGTGAGAGTCCCCCTTCAGGGAGAGCAGGGCCGAGGTTCCAGTGTGGGGCCGCCTTTTTTGAGGCCTGCTTTGTTAGGTAGGGCCATGTCATCCCTAAACCCTTGCTTTCGGGTCACGTTCGTGTGGACCTGGTGCTTAGTTGTCCACACAAACGTAACAGTTGACCTTTGAGGAGTGGCGTCATCTCTTTGAATAAGTACAACATGAAGTGTTCAGGGACCATAAAAACTTGATCTACCTCAAGTCGGCAAAAAGGCTTAAACCAAAACAGGCACGCTGGTCCTTGTTCTTCATGAGGGGTATCATCTCTTCTTAAGGAAAGCACCTGGAAGGTGTGTGAGGAGACACCTAGGATGTGAGTGAGGAGACTTATAAAGCCATGCATGCTCCTCTGGGAAATATATGCAAATAAGGAAGATGGAACAATACCTCTGCAGCGCCAACTATTGCATGGCAGCATTCCTGCAAATCAATGTCTGACCCTTTATACAGGTCTTTATAATAATGCTTGGGAATTGAAAACCAAGCAAGAATCCATATGCAGACAGCTGTTTCAGGGTTTCTGGCTTGGTCAGTGAGAGCCCTATGTTTTTATTGCTGCAGATGTATTGTTCCATCTTCTTTATTTGCACATGTTTCCAGAGGAGCATGCGTGGCCTTATAAATCTCCTCATTCACTGCAATGGGCGGAGCAGGGGAGGGAAGGAATTTAACAGAGCTAAACTCTCTCAACCCGCCCAATGGTATTCTGGGCTGTAGAGTATATACGTCGCACCAGGGCCATCTGAATGGGCGTTAAAATGGGAGATGCAGCTGCAACTTGGTCATGGCTGCCTTTCATACATGCAAATTTTGACCACGGTGAGGCCGCGACATGGGTGGCCAAAAATCGCAGCGCCTGTGTGAAGGACCCCTACTGTGGATAGGGGATAATTTGCAATTCTTGTACAACCCTTTAAAGGTCAAAAAAGGAATTAAACTATTAAATATGGTTGCAATTGTGGTTAAAGCCTATAACTGAGCTCTAAGATTACAATTAGAATGCTGCAAGAAAACAATACCGAAAGAAACAGATGAAGTTTTTGTATAAATCCAGCTAAATGCGCCGTACGAATGAAATACGCTGCAGCGCTCCGTTATAAAGTATAAAGTACACACGATAATTACACTGATGATAGGTTTCCTTTAAGAGTGGTATTCCATTCAATCTCTATATATACAGTTTATAAAAAGAGACACAAGTGGTCCTAAAAGTAGACATTGTTTCCCGGTGAATAAATGGTCCGAGCGACAGAAATAACGTGTCTATTTAATGGTTGGCTTGAATCGCTGCGCTCGGCTCAGGATGGTTAATGCTGTAAATCCCTATCTTCAGTACAGGGATGATTGATTGCATTTCGAACACACCCAAATCTTCCATTATTTTCTAAATATGAATAGAAGAATGCAGATAGACACAGAGGGGACTCTGGCGGCGAGGACGAGGTGGGGCGAGTTTCCGCTGACAAGATCTTCTACACAAATGGAACGCAAGTGAATCTGTCACAGCAGCTTAGCGATAGCTGAATGATAGATTAAGTCAATGGCCTCAACATCAAAGCGTTCCCCCCCCCCCCCTATTATAAATACCCCTATTGAGGAATTCTGTTTTATGAAATGCCAGGTGATGGACTCAGTGTCCAAAGAAAGCATCCATTTAATTAACTTTGTGTGGGAATAATGATGAACGGGCCAAGATCTTTAATGAGGGGAACAAAGAGAACGTCCAGGATGAGCGCCGCGTTCTTCATCATCACAGGATCAGGCAGACAAGACTGTAAACGCAGTTTCTGGATATAATGAAGTTGGAAAAAGAACAATCTGGCGCGATTGATTTTCAGATAGAAGTAAATCTCATCTCAGGACAATAATAACATTTATGCATCCTCATGATTGTTCCTCTTCTCTTAAAGGGGTTGGACAAGACTAGAAAAACATGGCTCCTTGCTTCCAGAAACAGTGCCATATCTGTCCATGGGTTTTGTCTGGTACTGCAGTTCAGCCTTCTTGAGGTAAATGGGACAGAGCTGCAATACTACAAACAAGCAGGGGGCAGAAGTAGTGCTTAGTTTGGAAGGAAGCAACCATGTTTGTCCAACCCTCTTAAAGGGCATATCCCGTGCTATGGTTAAAAGTGCCTCACGTGAGCGCATTTGTGGCCGTACGCTTGCAATGGCAGCAGTACCATTAACTCTGGAAGCTGCGTCTTCATTAGTTACAACTTTTGTTGTGTACAGTCAGGAGAAACAATAAAGGCGCCCTTTAAGCTGGCCATGATTGCTCAATTAGGCTACACAAGTTATTCCTTAGGCCCCCTTCACACGAGCTAATTTTTCTTAATTAGTTCCAGGTGTGTTCTTTTTCACACGGGCAAAAAAAATAAAAAAATATCGCACAAGTCAGTAAAAAAGCAGATCAGAAAAATAATGATTTTCAATGGTTTCCTTCTAGAGATGAGCGAGCGTACTCGGAAAAGCACTACTCGCTTGAGTAATTTGCTTTATCCGAGTATCGCTGTGCTCGTCCCTGAAGATTCGGGTGCCGGCACGGAGCGGGGAGCTGCAGGGGAGAGCGGGGAGGAATGGAGGGGAGATCTTTCTCTCCCTCTCTCCCGCCCGCTCTCCCCTGCTCCCCGCTGCGACTCACCTGTCAGCCGCAGCGGCACCCGAATCTTCAGGGACGAGCACAGCGATACTCGGATAAAGCAAATTACTCGAGCGAGTAGCGCTTTTCCGAGTACGCTCGCTCATCTCTATTTCCTTCCCATCTGCAATGTTTTCATTGATACAATGAGAAAACAAAAAAAATCGCGGCATGCTCTGTCTTTTTGCGTTGCAATTTTAACATTAGAAAGTCCTATTGACTTTTGCGATAAAAAATAGTGTTTTTATTGAGCGATGTTATCGTAGGCAGCAGCAATGCGATGCGAGATTACTCTAAAAAAACCAAAACATTGCTGACGCCTAAAAGTCACGGGAATACAGACGCGATTGTGGGGCCATTTTCTTGCAGCAAAATCGTGATTGTCTGTGTGAAACTAGCCTAAAGGCAAAAACAGATGGGTGTACGCGCAACTAGGTTCGCCGCTACGGAGCATAGTTACGCATTCACCAGGTTTTGTTTATCGGGCCATTCAAACTCCATGCCATAGAGTTAGAAAAACACTGCGGGAAGATAGGTTCTCCCCTATCTTTCTCGCACTTAAGGGCTTATTTAGATGACCCTATATCAGCTCGGTTTTCACGCTGAGCCAATATACGGTGTCCTTGTCTGCAGGGGGGGAGGATGGAAGAGCCAGGAGCAGGAACTGAGCTCCCGCCCCCTCTCTGCCCCTTGCCACTATTTGCAATAGGAGGGGGCGAGACGGGGGCAGAGCTAAGTCTCGGCACTTAGCTTTGCCTCCGTCCTGCCCCTCCCATTGCAAATAGTGGCGAGGGGCGGGGAAGGGCCGGAAGCTTAGTTCCTGCTCCTGGCTCTTTTATCCTCCCCCCCTGCAGACAAGGACACCGTTTATCGGCTCAGCGTGAAAACCGAGCCGATGTACGGTCGTCTAAATAAGCCCTAAAACTAACTATTTCCAGGAAAGATAGGGTCAGTCTAAGAATACTGCTAATGAAAACGAAACCATTGAAATCATGGACTCATAACGGGACAAAAGCACATGTGAAGAAGCCCTGATGGTCTGTGGAAAAAAATATTACAGTATGACCCATTCGAGTGCAATTCTTGGCCCTAGATCTCCCATTGAAGTCAATGGGTGCATCAAAAAACACGGAATGCACTCGCATGGATTATGTATGCGCTCCATTGTTTTCCCACTTTACTTTTTTCCACTCTTGTGGAAAATGGATGGAACTTGAATGATACACTTTTAAAATGCAAAAACTGTTCAAAAATTTATGTAAAATGCACAGATATTTGCAGTGAAATTGGTCATTTTCTCACTGACCAAAATCTTATTCGCCCATGTGAATAAGGTGTCATAGTTTTACTCAACCTTAGACAGATCCTGAATTGAAACTAGATCCTTCTCCACCTATTCCAAACTTCCTCTTTTTCCTTTTTGCTCTTCTCGTGGAGGTTTTAGACTTCAGAGGGACTTTCTGGTTTGTAAACCCATTGGGTTTACCCTCACTCAAGATCTTCATCTATTAGTTAAAATGAATAGCCACTGCAGGGTCTCTTGCTCTAGAGGACCTGGCACTTTTCTGCGTTACACTGATAATCCATTGATTTCAATGGAAGCTTGGTAATGCTTTATTTCACCTGTGATGGCGCTGTTGAGGAATTGAACCCTTGCTGCCAAGTTCCACTACAGAGCTCAGCTGAAAGGTGGAGATTCCAGCAACTGAATATCTTGTAATTACTTTATCTATGGCAGACCATATAATGCAGGCATCTATATATAAATAAAAGTGTAAAGTTGCTTGTATATTTGTTTCTTTGTTCCTCATAGGCTCCTACCTGCCATGATGGATCTTAACCAAATTCAGTAACATACTCTTCATGATCAAAGTTAAAATACTGGGGGTGTGGGGCGTTAACTGTTTGTTGCTCATAGCAGCCAATCACAGCACAGCTTTAATTTTTCTAGAGCAGCTTAGGAATGACGATTGGTTGCTTTGTAATACAAACAGGTTTTACACAGTTTCAATAAAGGAGGCCTATTATATAATCTTGGGTAAAATAGGATGCTTTAGGATCCAGCAGATAAATAATTTAGATGTGTGGTGGATCTGGAAAACCTCTGAAAAAACGGAAACCCATCGGACTGTGCAGCCGAAAACAAAGAAAGTGAAATAACTGCGAGTGAGTGAGACAAGCGAACAAACTTGAACAATGACTTAAGAATGAGCGGGAATGAGCCAGGACACCAAGGGCTGCAGATACCCCAGAACAACATGAGGTCCAAATTCAAAAAAGAGAGAAAAAGAGTCAAGACATCAAGGGCTGCCAAGACCTTTGAACAGCATCATGCCCGAATTCAAATCGAGAGAGGAAGAACCAGGACATCAAAAGCTGCAAAGACCTTGGAACACAGTGAGGCCTGAATTGAAAAAGAGAGGGGAAGAGCCAGAGCTTCAAGGGCGTCCGAAACTATAGTGTGAGGTCAAACTTCAAGTATTGCGAAAAAGAGTCACTACCTTTAGGGCTGCAGAGGCTCCACAACAGCATCAGGCCTTAATATGAAAGGAAAAAGACAGAGCCAGTGCATCAAGGAAAGCAAGGTATTCCGATTTCCAGCTGGGCAGTTTTCAATATGATCCTCATAAGGACTAAAATCAACATCCAAATGTTATTATTGGATCTAATATGTAGCCGGGCTGCAACATGCAAAAAGCAGGAAGAGGCCGGCACTTTCTGAGTGGTTTCTAAGAAGTGGCTGAGGAGCCGTGTCATGGTGGCAATGCGTGCAGCACACTTTGTAATCCAGGATCTGGATGACTAATGGAATTAGGTGATCGTGACGCCAGTGCCCGAATAAAAAGCGCTTGGTAGCAAAATAAGATGAACACACAAATGTAAGTAAATGACAGGCATGCCATTGGCTTTCAGGCACATGGCTGTTTGTAATAATATTAAACCCCAGCAAATTACATATACAACTTGCATATAACAGCTCAGCTCCAACAAACTGATTTACGATGGTGCCAAAAGAACCTTAACTCTTTAGTTTTCCGACTCCGACTTCTTATTAAATGAAGTCAAGCATAATTACCCTTTGTCAAATGAACTGGTAGTTGGAACAGTTGCTCTTAACTGGCAGGTAAAGTACTTCTATTGTGCAGTGTCAGTCCCGGTCACTACAGGGCAATGCCAGGTATATAAGTTAGTATTATTAAAGGGATTTTCCAGGCAGCACCTGCTGTCAGTGCTAGGATACACCAGTGTCAGAGTGTAAGCTACTGTTCCAACCCATGTGTAGTGGTCAGCGCTTGTAACTGCAGGCACAGCTTCCAGTGATTTAATGAGACCCTGGCCTGCAAATATGAGCAGCGGCCACTGCACAGGGGTGGGAGCAGTGGCCTCCGCCCCGACCCCGCTGTATCCTGGCACTGCTTGGAGAACACTTTTAATGGACCAGAATGAACAAGATGAATAAACCTTTAGATCCTCCCTAGACATATGATTTTTTTCAGTAACACATATGATAATCATCAGTAAGTTATGTTGCAATTTTGGTTGGCTGACCTGGTATAAATTTTTAATTAAAGGACTGCAGTTCAATTTTAAGATATAAAATGTGACGAGGTAAGGCATTTATAATGTGCTGAGAGCCACGGTTTAAATATGCTATTGTATTTTTACTTGTTTTTCTCACACTTTCAGCTGTCTTGTGCAATCCTACAACCTCTGGTATTTTGTGTTAATGTTTTTATGAGCACCTAATGTCTCCAAGTCATAGTTTTAAAGAACTTTGCTGGGACTCGCACAAACTTGTTGTCACCAATTTTTCCTTTCAAGTTAAGGCGTACGATAGAGTAGTCACTTATATGAAACAAAATTATTCTAAATACGTGCCAGACATGTTTCCTTAAAGTGTAAGTACGCCCAAAACATGAAAGAAATCTGGATAATATTAACATATAGAAATGTGAAATTATATTGTGTGCTCTCATCATAAAAAAACTCTATGTGTACTAAAGCTGGATGAGCTAAGGCTTCCCCTGGCCTCCATACTGTTTGCATGTGCCAGCCACAACAGAAGAAATGTAATATTATATGAAGAATTGTTACTTGGCCACAAAATCTGTATGCCCACCTTTCTCATGTTCCAAGTGCCAATTTTAAAGCTGGTGTTTTTTGGTGTGGCAATGGGGCATTAGGGTGCCCATAGGCATCGGGGCTCAAGGTGCAACTGCTACCTCCTTAAAGCAATTCTCCTGACTACATGGTGGCCACTTAAAACAGCCTTCTGGTTTCAGGGCTAAATTCTCTGGAACAAGGTTATTGCCTGCAGCTCTTTTTCTATACCGGACCTCTAATCTGCCATTTTCAGGTCCTATTTTAGTCATCCAAGATGGCTGATGCAATCTTCAGACTACCTAAACCCCTCAGTGCATTAATAGTGATAGGACTTCCAATGTATTATACTTGCTCTCTGATTGGCCAGAGCTGCTCAAGTGATCACCACTGGCAAATCAGAGAGCAGTGCACAGTGTGCAGTCAGAAAATTGCAGCAGCCATCTTGGATAGCTGAATGTAGGGCCTAAAACTAGCAGATTGAAGAGGCAGCAGAGAAAAAGAACAGCAGGTAATAAACCCTTCTGCCCCCCTGTCTTAGGACAGAATTTTGTCCCTAAAGTGGAGGGTCACTTTAAATAAATGGTCATCCATAGAGTCTATGGAGTGGCCAGGTTCGCCAGAGTGCGAGCCATTATTTTCAGAGGCTTTGTACTTTGGTTAAAAGAGAAGGGTGCTGAGCTGGGGAGCCCCCTTCTCCATAGGGCATGTACGGAGAATGAACACTTTATTAGAGACCCTCCGTCTAGTAGCATGTTAGACCACCTTTGGACTTAAAGGGGTTGTCCCGAGGCAGCAAGTGGGTCTATACACTTCTGCATGGCCATAATAATGCACTTTGTAATGTACATTGTGCATTAATTATGAGCCATACAGAAGTTATAAAAAGTTTTATACTTACCTGCTCCGTTGCTGGCGTCCTCGTCTCCATGGTGCCGACTAATTTTCGCCCTCCGATGGCCAAATTAGCCGCGCTTGCGCAGTCCGGGTCTTCTCCTCTTCTCTATGGGGCTCCGTGTAGCTCCGTGTAGCTCCGCCCCGTCACGTGCCGATTCCAGCCAATCAGGAGGCTGGAATCGGCAATGGACCGCACAGAAGCCCTGCGGTCCATGGAGACAGAGGATCCCGGCGGCCATCTTCAGCAGGTGAGTATGAAGACGCCGGACCGCCGGGATTCAGGTAAGCGCTGTGGGGGTTGTTTTTTTAACCCCTGCATCGGGGTTGTCTCGCGCCGAACGGGGGGGGGGGGTTTAAAAAAAAAAAAAAACCCGTTTCGGCGCGGGACAACCCCTTTAAGAACTGCACCAATTCATTGGGTGTAGATTCCATTAGGTGATGAAGTTGTTCTGCAGGAATATTTGCCCCTGGAAACAGGAAGCTTCGGGCAGTTGCCACAAATTAGATGGAGGTGCTAACATGTTCTATACAGTCTAAAAGCACTACCCGAATATCAGCATTGAGAGAAACAAAAAATAAAGGGTTTAGTGTATTAGAAGCCCATAGTGGACACATTTTATACTTTTAATTTCTGCCTGGAGTTTCACTTAAAGATCTGAAGCTCCCACAAGTGATAGGTACAGGCTGCTAGGATTTTACAATTTAACCCCTTGAGTGGCACGCCCGGAAATTTTCCAGGACGAGCTCCACTGCTCATAGCAACATAGCCCGGAAGATTTCCGGGCTATGTATCACTATGGGAGCTGCAGAGCACAATGCCACAAGCTGTGACATTGTGCTCTGCCTGCACAGACCCACAGAGAACAAAGCAAGGACTTTGAAAAACCAGCAGAAGATATTGCCGATATGTCGGCAAGCTCCTGCTTTGTTTACAGGTTGCCATAGAGACCATCGGCTTGTCAGAAGCAAGCCGATGGTCTCTGTGGCAGGGAGAGCTGGTTGTTAGCTGTCAGAGGACAGCTAGGTACCTGCGCTTACAGCAGAGATCAGAGAAAACCTCCGATCTCTGCTGTGTTAACCCTTTACATGCTGCAGTCTATGTGACTGCAGCATGTAAAGGGCTGTCACTGCAGCATGTAAAGGGCTGTCACCATCGGACCCCCGGAATGTGATCAGGGGTCCTGATGGATCCCTGTGGAAGTCCCCTAAAGGGACAAAAAAAGAAATAAAAAAAAAAAAAAGTAAAAAAATTATTTAAAAAATTATAAAAACACTTGTCTCCCTTTACTTTGTAAAAAAATCAAAAATACAATCACACATGTGGTATCCATGCATCGTAATGACCCAGAGAAGGAAGTTAATACATTATTTAACCCCTTAATGACATGGCCCCTTTTTTTCTTTTTTCCCCATTTCTTTTTTTCCTCCCCTCTGTTTAAAAAATCACAGCTTGTCCCGCAAAAAACAAGCCCTTATATGGCTGTGTCAATGGAAAAATGAAAAAGTTATGGCTCTTGAGATGCAACTGCAAAATTAGTTGAAATTCAATGATTAGACCATTTTAAAAAACCTGCCCTGGTGGGCACGACAGGGTGGTAGGAAACCCGCCACTCAAGGGGTTAAAGGAGTTGTCCAAAATATTTCTTTCATTTTTTTTACTCCCCCTCTGCTGCCCACAGCCCCTTTTCAATATACTTATCACTATGACAATAGTCTGCTCTAGAGAGGTCCTGGAGGCGAGCATGTGAGGATCAACTTACAGGGGCTTCTAGTCTTTCCTTGTGCAAATGAGAATAGGGCCGATCCCTCTGCACTGTGACAGCCCTTCAGATTGTTGCAGACCGCTATTAAGTCTCCTGCCAGCCTTCTTTTTTTGCAAGCTAAACACTCCAAGATTCTTTAACCGTTCCTCATAGGACATGATTTGCAGACTGCTCACCATCTTGGTAACTTCTCTAAACTTGCTCCAGTTTGTCAATGTCTTTTTAAAATTGGGGTGCCCAGAACTAAACAAAGTATTCCAGATGAAGTCTGACCAAGGAAGAGTAGAGGGGAATAATGACCTCATGTGATCTAGACTCTATGCTTCTCTTAATACATCCCAGAATTGTGTTCGCCTTTTTCCTATTGCATCACACTGTTGACTCATGTTCAGTCTGTAATCTATACCCAAGTCTTTTTCACATGTGCTGCTGCTTAGCCCAGTTCCTCCTATTTTGTATGTGCTTTTTTCATTTTTCTTGCCCAGACGTAGGACTTTGCATTTCTCCTTGTTAAATAGCTTTCTGTTAGTCGCTGCCCACTGTTAAAGCTTATCCAGATCTTTTTGAATCTTCTCTCTCTTCTCTAGTGTTAGCTATCCCTCCTAGCTTTGTGTCCAACGCAAATTTGATCAGTTTCCCATCAATTTTCACCTTCAGACCATTTATAAAAATGTTGACCAACACTGGGCCTAGGAAAGAGCCTTGTGGTACCCCACTTGATACATTCTTCAACTTGTATGTGCAGCCATTTATGACGACTCTTTGAGTATGATCACTCAGCCAGTTGTGTATGCACCTAACAGTTACCTTGTCAATCCAATATTTGGTCATTTTTTCAACAAGGATTGTATTTGATACTTTGTCAAATGCTTTACTAAAGTCAATTTATATTATGTCTACCGCATTTGCTTGATCAACTCAGTTGGTAATTCTGTCAGAAGAAATTAAATTAGTCTGGCATGACTTGTTTGTTAATTACTCCATTCTCCTCCAAATACTTGCATACATGCTGTTTAGTAATTTGTTCAAAGATCTTTCCTGGTATAGAAGTCAGGCTCACAGGCCTGTAGTTTCCTGGATCCACCTTCTTCCCTTCTTTGAAGATAGGGACATTTTCCCTTTTCCAATCTTTTGGAACTTCTCCTGTTCTCCTGGAATTTTTAAACATTATGGTGAGTGGTTGAGCTATTACATCTACTGGTTTCTTCAGTATCCTAAGATGTAATTCATCTGAAGCTGAAGACTTCAATTAATTTACGTTAGCTAAGTGTTCCTTTACCATCTCTCTGCTTATAGATAGCCTGCATTCTTTTATTCCTTCAATAGCACAGGGAAGATCAGTAAAATCACTAAATAATTCTTTCAAGTTTATGTATCTTCCAGGAACATTGGTTAAAATGACCTCCAACAGCTATGTAATTAAAATGAGTTGTCTGCTTTATAGAGACAATTCTGAAAAGGCAGTAAACTGTGAAGTTGTGAAGCTAAAAGCATGACTATAGAAAAAGTAAGTGAACTCTTTGAAATTACCTAAGCTTCTGCATTGATTACGAATAAAATGTGACTTGATTGTTAGCTAGGATGTAAGGCATTCTACAAATATTGATTATCTGAAACACATTTGAAAGGAGAAATGGTCTCAATGTTGTGCAAACCTTATTTGCAGCTACAGGAAATGTTTGGATGGGGTAATTGCTGCTAAAGGGGCATCTTCAGATACTTAAATTCAAGGGTTCACTTATTTCTTCTCCTTGCACTGCAGATCTTTACTCAATATGCTCAATAAGAAATGAACGATACAACTGTTTATGTTTCATTAGTTAGCTTGTGTTTGTCTGTAACTGTGACTTAGGTAACAATCAGATCACATTTTATTAGTAATCATTGTATAAATCCAGGTCATTTCAAAGGGTTCATTTACTTTTTCTTTCAACTGTATGTTTATACCGTACTCTTACTGTGCAAATAAAGGTCTCCATGTGTGCACTGTGTAAACCTGGAAGACCGGTGTCACTGTGCTTTTAGTCTGAGTCCGCATGGGGGCTGATTTGTAGCAGAATGTCAGATCAGTAGTGGAAAGCCTGCCTCCAAACCCGCACCATTCGGTTCGGATTTTGAAGCAGGATTTATCGCATATTCCTGTGCAGAATTCACTCTCTCATTGAGAATAGGTGAATTCTGCAGCAGTAACGGTATAAAATTGACATGCTGTGGAATTCCGCACCTCATTTCAGTTTTCGCACAGATATCAATTTCTTGTGCGGATTATTTCCTTAGCATGTGGACAAAATTTACAAAATCTCATCCACTTTGCTACTACTGTAAATGCTATGTTATTTTCACCTGCAGGGTCCGCACAGAAGTTCTGCGTCAAATTCGCCCCGTCTGGACCCTCCCCTTAGGATTTAAGATGGGGGTGGAAATCTAATACCTGGTTGCCTCCACTGCTGTGCAAGTGTTGATCATGTCCAGCACATGTGCAAACATGGAAGATTCTACTGCCTATATCTCCGTATGTGCTGAACGTGTTCAGCTACTGTTCAGCACCTGCACAGAAATGGAGGTAACCAGGCATAGCCAAGGAGGCGATTACATATATAAATCACGTGCCTGTCACCATTTTAAAATCATATAGTCATGGAGGCTACTGATATCCAATGTCTTCATAGTGCATGCATGGCCAAGTGCCATGGTCACTTTTAAGACTACAAATGTAGAATGCTATTGAATTACCAATTTTGCAGCAAAGTATCCAATCCATAATACATGTGGATACATAGAAGCAGATTGTGTGGTGTCCAGAGGAGGTTTACAGGATCTCAGTCCCCCTGGTGCCTTTTTATTTTACTCTTCTGCACACCAGAGTTGTATATAAAGGATGTTATTTGTTTACTCTGGCAACAGTTAGGATTGTTGGCTTGGTTTAACTGACTTCAGTCTGTTACTTTAACTTCCTGCCCCTGATTCCCTACAGATACATTAAAGAAAACAGAACACACTGGGGGAAAAAATGAATGTTAATTAACCCTTTCCTGATGATTTGTGACAAATACGCATCCATTGCAGTAAAAGCAAACTCCTTTGACTTATTACTTGATAGATCTCCAGAAACTTTAATCCATTAGACGTCATATAAATTCCGCTTTTACTGTACTCCATTTTCATGTCTGCTGCTGATACATGAATTACTGCTTTTTATGCAAATGCAATTTATATTTGCAGCTTTGTACAATGCGGTCGTATTTTAAACGTCTTCAAGAAAACTGGCTGACAGGATTACCATCTCTTGCTGATGATGATTACATATCTGAGCTAAAACAGACAAACGCAGAGGGTTTCATTTACTAAGTGCAAATTGTAAAGCAGTGCAAATACTTTGTCTTATTTTATTTATTTATTTATTTTTTTACTTGGTCGAGTTGCATTTCAACACATGCAAGCACAGACTTGTGAGGAAATGTGGCGTTTTGCCTTTAAGGCTGGCTGCACATGGGCGGATTTGCAATGCAGGCGGGTGTCCGCCTCCGGATTCCGACGCAAATACCTTCCATTGCATGCAATGGAAAAGCGATTTTTTTCTGCACATGAGCAGAAGTCAATTGCAATTTTCCACTTGCAGCATGTTTTATTTTTAGGCGGATTCCATGCGGACAGCTTCCATTGAAGTCAATGGAAGCTGTCCGACCTGCAGCCCTTCTGCAATCGTCATTGCCTAGCAACAGCACGGCAAAATCTGTATTATGCATGTGCATCCGCTGGACTATCCGCAGTGCAGATTAAGAAAATTCCAGACAGGTATGCGGGGTCACCTGGTGGGCACAGAGTCAGATTCTGCTGCATGTTCCCCAACCCGACCCATTCGTGTGCAGGTGGACTAAGTGGTTGTGTCCATAACTAACCTCTCCCTACTGCACACTGATAAGGGGCAATCATCCTGATACAGCTGACTGTGTATGGTTATTCTGGCTTGGCTTACAATTCTCAGTCATTGTTATAAGGCTTGTTCAAAAAGTCTAACATTGACTTGCAGTAATGCTGCTTTCCAATAGGTGGCACTGCAGAGATGTTGGTCTATCTCCCATTTGCATATTTTCCAGAGGAGCATGGATGTCCTTATAAGTCTCCTCAAACACCTTCTAGGTGCTCTCTTACGATATATGACCCACATTTATAGGCCTCTCACTTAATTACACAGATGCATCACGGCAAATCAGTAAAAATATTGAGAGCCACGCTGGATAACATGACACCAACTCTCAAACACCTGACGTCCCTGATGAACCCGTGTAATTACAAGGTTCTAATTTTTGATCTATGTGGTCCAAATATTGAAGATCTACATGTAGTATTGTCTATATTTTAGGTCAGAGATTTTAATCAGATATTGATAAAAACATTTTTTTAATGGAAATCATGTGATAAATTAGTAGAACAGGAACGGTTGCAGCATTAGGTTAATTTCGCACAACTGCAATATCACAAACAAATCACAGAAAGAGAGCATATCAATATAAAACATCCCTGCCAGCGGCTGTACTTACTGATATACTGATACAACATACAGGGGCAGGTATAGACACCACATCCCTCAGCATGCAGATGGGAAGGCTGCTATATGGAGGAGCAAAACACTGATGAACAACCAGTCATATACCGACCACAAGTGTAATATCGCAGCATTTCTGCATCCTTATCATGTTCACCACTATAGTGTGGACTTTTTAGGACATTTATATTTTAAAAAGTACCATAATGGGACAAAAGAGGGCCGCACAATGATCACTCAAAACCCAAATTGTTGAATTAATGTTCAGCATCAATTTGGTACAAGTCTTATATAATTCAATTGTATAAGGAAATAAGCTACGCTTATGAAAACAGTAGACAGGCATACACTTAGCAGGGTTGATTCACTTCCAGCTGTTTTGTTGCAGGAAGCAGACAGCGCCATACATTGCTCAGTGGCCCAAGTTGGTACTTCAGGTGTAGTCTCCTTTACTTAAATAGGACTTACCGTGCAGTACCAAACCAGGCCACTATGCAATATACGGAGTTGTCTGCTTCCTGAAACAAAACAGCTGGAAGTGTATCAACCTCTATTAAGACCTTGCCACTGCTCTACAATTGTTTCTTAATATCAGAGCGCTAGGTCATACCAGCTATGTTACGTTACAGTATTTATTCATCTCTTAGATGCAGATTATGAAAACTCCAGCATTATTGATGTCTGAGATAACTAGCACTATGAGTCCATGCCAGAAAATTTCTCTGAGGTAATCATGCTGAAATCTATGGACTGTTAGGCTGGGTTCACACTGGGAGCATTCCGGGCGGAAATCTCATGGTTTGGCCGCAGCAAAAAAACGCGAGATTTCCCCTGGGAATCCGCTGCTACAAAACCTGCACATAGAGGAGAGCGCGACCGCAGCGGAAGAAAAAAAAAAGAACATGCTGTGGCCGGCGAATCCGTGCCGCAGCGCTGTCTTTGCCACGGCGGATTCGCCGTCCCATGTGGAACGCGATTTCTGAGAAATCTTGTCCACATGGCTGGTTAATCCCGGGATTAGTGGCTGCAGGTGAATTTGCCACGGCGAAATTCCTGGAGGGAATTTCCGTGGCAAATCTGCCCTGTGCGAACGTAGCCTTACTATCCATATGCAAAAATCCTCAAATACACCACTTTTAATACTGGGAACTGGATCAAACACAATAAAGTGACATTTCCCGCTTTCTCTAGGTCACTTCTCAGCTGTACTGTGTAGACTGAGACATGGCCAAAATAGCCATCTCATTATCATTTGGTGGATGGTAGATTTAATGACAGAGAATTAGTTTCTTTACACGTCATATTTGCACACGCAATACTCAAAATAGAACCCATTGATATTGATGCAAATGCCCTATTTTGCTGCACAATTGCGCAGCAAAGATCCCCATAAAAGTCTATGGGAGGTGTGGAAATGCACACTCAATTTGCGTGTAAATATGTAATATGCCATGCAATTGCATTGGAAAAAGAACACACCTGGACCTCGTTAGTCTAGAAGGCCATTTAAATCAGGGTGCAAATAAACATACCCTGCATGCCAAACAAGTTGTCCCGTGTAAAAGGGCCCTTACTAGAGTAGAGCGGGTGGGGGGGGGGGGGGGGGAGGCTCCTGCTGCAGCCAGTTGTCTTAAAGGGGTTGTCCCGCGGCAGCAAGTGGGTCTATACACTTCTGTATGGCCATATTAATGCACTTTGTAATATACATTGTGCATTAATTATGAGCCATACAGAAGTTATAAAAAGTTTTTCACTTACCTGCTCCGCTGCTGGCGTCCTCGTCTCCATGGTTGCCGTCTAATTTTCGCCGTCTAAAATGGTCGAATGGCCAAATTAGACGCGCTTGCGCAGTCCGGGTCTTCTGCTTTTCTGAATGGGGCTCCGTGTAGCTCCGCCCCGTCACGTGCCGATTCCAGCCAATCAGGAGGCTGGAATTGGCAATGGACCGCACAGAAGAGCTGCGGTCCACGGAGGAAGAAGATCCCGGCGGCCATCTTCACCGGTAAGTATAGAAGTCACCGGAGCGCGGGGATTCAGGTAAGCGCTGAGCGGTTTTTTTTTAAGTCCCTGCATCGGGGTTGTCTCGCGCCGAACGGGGGGGGGGGGGTTGAAAAAAAAAAAAACCCGTTTCGGCGCGGGACAACCCCTTTAAGGCCCATTTACACAGGATGATTACCATACAGAGTTGTTCAGATATCCACGCGCCTGCGGGATTTTGAATGATAGTCGTCTCGTGTAAATCTATGCAGAAACTGAACAACTAGCCGTTCAGTGTAAACCGCAGTCATTCAGTTCAGAACAACTGTCTGCTTACTGTGAATGGAGGCGGCGGGGGGAGAATGCTCCCCGCCTCCATCATGGCCGCGCTGTGAGCGATACTTGCTCCTGTGTAACAGCGCAGGAGCGAGCTTTACTTGGACATGCTATTGGGCATCGTTTGACTGACAATTCGTCCCATGTAAATGGGGCTTTATAGCCAGACAACCAACAGGGAGGATGAAGAGGTGGGACATGCATGGCTCAGCTCCTAGGACACAGAAAGAAAATGTCTTTACATGCAGCACTGTGCAAAAGTTTTAGACAGGCTTGGGAAAAATGCTGCAAAGAAAGAATGCTTTCAAAAATAGAAGTGCTAATAGTCGTTTGGCAAATTAACAAAATGCAAAGTGAATGAAGTCTAAATCCCATCAATATTTGGTGTGACCACCTTTTACCTTCTAAACAGCATCAATTCTTCTAGGTACACTTGCACACAGTTTTGCAGGCACTCAGCAGAGTGGTTGTTCCAGACATTTTGGAGAACTAAGCACAGATCTTCTGTGGAAGTAGCTTGCTCAAATCCTTCTGTCTCTTCATGTAATCCCAGACAGACTGGAAGATGTTGAGGGCTTTGCGGGGCCGCATCATCACTTCCAGGACTCCTTGTCTGCTGCAGAATAAATTTGGAACCAATCAAACGGCTTCTTTTTTTTTTTTTTTTTTTACTTTGCAGCATTTTTTCGACACCTGCCTAAAACTTTTACTCAGTATGTATATTTCTTAATTTCTAATTGTAATAGGAGACAAAATAAGATAAACATGAGAAGAGATAAAGGAATTGCTGGGATTTTTTGTTTATGTTATTGTGCATTTTCTACATTTCTTCTTTCTTTGAAAAGATGATCTACGTAAGTGTAAAGGGAAGAATTAGACCCTTTGACAAAAGCGCTGGTGGTAGATACACACTCTGGCAATGGGTAGGAGTCTCCTTGACCAAGAGACATCTGACCGCGAATGGAAAATTACCAGATGCAGCTGAGATCACGGAAGAAACAACCTCCCGTCTTCAGTGCTCATATCTTTGCTGTCTTTCCTTGTCTGGTAATAAAGGAAATGGCATTTTGTAGGAGATGTGGGAGTCTCCTATATAAATAGCTCCGTGTTATTTAATAGTTTATGAGTCTTCAACAGAACTTCTTATGACTTTGGAACAGGAACCTTATGTGAGATCCGGTTTGTGTGGCACTCACACAGGAGACGAGAAGCATGGGGATCTACCGATAAAACACAAACGATCATTATTCTATATTAGCAATGTACCTTTTTTGGTAACTCTTAACCCAAAGAAATCCAATCTGACCCTTACAGTGCTGGTTTTCCAACAGTCAGAAAATGGCTGAGGAGAGCATGAAATAAACTAAACTATACTCACTGATCAGAAATACCCTGCAACTACGTTTGCCACCTTTGTCACCAAAAAAATACCAGCCATGGTAAAAGGGGTGTGGGTGTGGAAATAGTACCTCCTTTAATGGCCCCAGTAATAATAGTGTCCACTTTAGTGGCCGCCATTGTAATAGTGTGCCCTTTAGTGGCCACAGTTGTAATAAGCTCCCTTTAGTGGACTCAGCAGTGCCCCCTCTTGGTGCCCTCCCCACCCTTGATCCTTGGGCCAAGCAGCAAGCATATCATCAAGCACTAAGCCTCACTTCTTGTGCTTCTAAAAAAGTTCAAGCTTTATTCCTCCACATGTGACATGTCGACCATGACAGTCTTTATCAAGCGGGAGTAAGGATCTTCTCTGAGTGCTGCTGTGGAGTACCAAATGGAGCTTGATAGTGTGTTATAGCACTTGATAATGTGCTTGCTGCCCGGCTAGAAGTACTCACACCAGGTGAGTATTTTTTTACGAGCGGTTAATATGGCTGGGAAAAAATAAATAGCGGGACTGGCTTCTACAGTAAATTACCAGTCAAGCTGGTGGTTCACTGGCCGGGTGGCACCCTACTCATATCTAGTGCAGCCTCTCTGGTTCTAGTTGTTCCAAAAGTTCTTGCAGAAGACATCTGCTGTTCATCATTCATATGACTGCTCAGCCAATCACTGGCCTTAGAAGTCATGTGTGCATGAACAGCATGTGACTGGTGAGGCCAGTGATTGGTTGAGTGGTCATGTGAACGATGAACAGCACATGACCATTGCAGCAACTTTCTGCATCAGAGCGATGGGGATTGGAGTGGTTGTGCTGGATATCCGATTGGGGAGTATGGCTTAGCTCATTATTTTGTGCCTTCCCCATCTCTCAGGCACTTTTTTCTGTCTGTTGGAAAATCCCTTTCATAAAACAACAAAGACAATAGTGAATCCTCTGAAATGTATGAATAGGTTGTTATGGGTTATTTATGGCTTAATCAGGGTACGGCCATTGCTTGCTAATCATTGGTTTAGATGTTCAGGCATTCCAAACGTCATACGACTATAACATGACACAGTTCACCAGATATCATTTAAAGGGGTTGTCTCGCGGCAGCAAGTGGGGGTATACACTTCTGTATGGCCATATTAATGCACTTTGTAATGTACATCGTGCATTAAATATGAGCCATACAGAAGTTATTCACTTACCTGCTCCGTTGCTAGCGCCCCCGTCTCCATGGCTCCGTCTAATTTCGCTGGCTTCTTGCTTTTTTAGAAGCGCTTGCGCTGTGCGGTCTTCTGCCTGGTGAATGGGGCCGCTCGTGCTGGAGAGCTGGTCACCGTGTCGTCATCGTAGCTCCGCCCCGTCACCTGTGCCGATTCCAGCCAATCAGGAGGCTGGAATCGGCAATGGAACGCACAGAGCCAATGGTGCACCATGGGAGAAGACCCGCGGTGCACCATGGGAGAAAACCGTAGTGCATCCCTGGGAAAGGACCGGCGGCCATCTTAGGCAGAAGATTTTTAAAACTTCACATTTCAGCACATCGGTGAGTAGCAAGCGGCTTAAAAACCGCTTTAAATTGCTATTTTATGCCAGGGGGTGACAGGGGGAATGGGGTAAATTAAAATTTTGATGTTTGCCGCGAGACAACCCCTTTAATAACCTATCAAGAATATGATGTATGGTGAAGATGAAGGGGGATGTGTCTATGATTTATGAAATATAATAGATCAATTGACAGTTTTTTTTATCCTTCTGTATATGTATATGTAAGAGGTTAACGAGCTACCAACATTAGATGGGAGAACATCACCACGATGGGCTTCGTAAAGTTAAATATAACAGGAATGTAATAATTCAGAAGCTTTGCAATGTCTAACAAGTTTTACGATTGAAACTGGAATTTACTCAACATTGCCATGAAATTAACAGAATGCTCACACTACACTTAATGTTGGACTGGGGCTTCTTGAGTTTCCCATGAGGGAATGATTCTGATATCCTCTCTATACAGAACTTGTGTGCATCCACTTATTATTGTACGCACAGGACATGTCATTAATAAGGTCATTTGTGAATTATGCCATAAGAAATGAACCCTGGTGCAAGTGATTGGCTCCAGAGTTCCCTCCTTATAGTTTCTCTTTCTTCCGATGGACCTCTACAACCCATTATTTTGTAAGAGCTTGGGCTTCTTGGAGGATGCTCTTATACTCTGGTGGGCCAGTCTGACGCTTACAGTGCCGGGCTCACGTTAGATGGGACTCTGTGTGGAATCTTTTTTCATCATTAGCAAAAAACATACATAGGCAGTCTGTCTGTATGCTGCGTGAGCAAAAAGCAGCAAGTAAGCAGGATATCCACACCAGATCAGCTCAGGGAATAAATATTTTATCAGAGCCAAGCTCATAACATAAATACAGCACCTGAACCAAGTTCATAACATAGTGGAAGACACTGTTACTCACTGGACACACCCTGGTGCTGCATCTAATTTTTCTTAGTTTTTTTCCTACTAGTTTTAATGCGAATTTCAATGAGAGCCGTGCCTGCAGTTACAAGCGCCAGCCACTACACTCTATGCCTTTTATGTATTTGCGATACCGAAAGCATATGTCTGCTCAGCTGATCAGTCGGGGTCCCGAGCGACGGACCACGGACGATCAACTATTGATGACCTATCCTGAGGAGAGGTTATCAGTAGTAATTTTCCTGGAAAACCCCTTTAAACAAATTATACTAAAAAAAAATCTACCTGTCCTTATGCAGGACGATTCCCTCGCCCAATTCCTGCAGCCCAGTATCATGTTGCCAGGCTGCAGGAATTGCCAAGAAAACATGTACAATAGGCAACATGATAGCTCCTAGATCATACAACAATACTACTTTGACATCTCAAAATTGGCTTCAGGCTAAAGGTTGTTTCGATGTGCCCAATCAGGATGTGGTCTGCGCTCTTTATTAAAACAAGCCAACACATTTCCTTACTCTACGACATTCCAGACCTTATATTAAAGGGGTTTTCCTGTGGAAAATACTATTAATGACCTATTCTCAGAATAGGTCATCAATAGTTGATCAGCTGGGGTCCAGCACTGGGGCCCCCAACCAATCAGCTGTGCATGCTGTCAGTGCGCAAATACACAGAGGTTGGAGCGGAAGCAGCAGACGTGTCCAGGCCGACCTCTGTGCAGTGGCCGGTGCTTGTAACTGCAGGCACAATTCTCGTGGATTCCACTTCAACCTCTGTGTTATTGCGGTGCTGACAGCATGCGCCCGCTCAGCTGATCAACTATTGATGACCTATCCTGAGGATAGGTGATCCATAGTATTTCACTGGAAAACCCCTTTAATTTATTTATAAATTGTTACACCACTCATATCAATTATACTATTGAATGTACTACCATGTTTCCTTGAAAATAAGCCCTATCCAGATAATAAGCCAGACCCTAATTTGTGGGTGGGGTGGGGGCGGTCTTTTGAAATATAAGTAATCCCCTGAAAATAAGCCCTAGCAACACTAGGTGAAAAAAAGAGCAATACTCACATAGCAGTCGCTGTCTTGGTCCCTCGCCCTACTCTCCACAGCGCTATGGCAGGCTGCCGTGTCCTCAGCGCTGACAGAGGATTCTGTTTTTTTTTTAAATTTTTGGTCATCCCTGACCATCCATATTTTGTTTCTACTCTCAGAAAACCCATTTAAAGCATGATCATTATTAATATCTGTAGGCAAAAAAACTTCAATGAAACATTGTTTTAAAATACCCATTGTACATTTTTTTTGTGTTTGGTTGATGGGTGAAAGAAAAATAAACTCACCTTGCACATGTGTCGTCTGCGTGACCTTTTGTGTTGTGGTGCCCTTAGTTGAACTGTTGCAGATGAGAACTAGAACAAATAAAGACATTTTGTAACAATCATGCGATGACTCTGCAGTGATGCTAAAGTACGTTTTTGGACACACTAGAGCCAGATGCGGGAAAAGGGCCACAGTGATCCTAAGAACTATCGAAATGTTCCATCACCAGTAGATTGTGAGGTAAGATTTGATGCTTCAGTAGATAGTTTTTGGCTCTTTGCTGTTTCTTTTGCTGTTAATTTTACTTTCTTGCAAGGCAAAGGCACAGGAGCGCCAACAGCTGCTTTCTGCAGCAGGTATATTCACCAACACTCATTTGTAACATGATTGGAAAAAATAGGCCATATGCCCAATCCACACCCATAAAAGGCATGGATAATTCACAGAATTTCCTTTACATCACTTCCCTTTAAACTTTTATCTGTGTGATTATACAATTTGGGGGCACCAGGACAACAGTCTGTGCAAATTTGTCATTCCGTAGACCATTGACCAATGATTATCCCATGTGTATGGCCAGCTTAAGTTTCTTTCTTCTGAGCCTTGCTCGGGTCGTATACTGTACATCTCCCCCTGCCTGGAGACTCCCAGTTTTATCTTCCAGATCATAGGATCTTTGGATGATCAGATTTGGTTTCATCCATCATACAGCATGCTGGTGCTGTCTCAATACCAAATGTTTTAGGGCATCCTGAAATAGTCTTTCAAGTTACGCATGGGATAGAGACATATTGCGGCAGGTTCACTATTCTTGTGCCAGAATTATGGCGCTGCAGTAACATTTTGGAGCAAATAATTTCAAACAAACTTTGCTCTTAAAAGGACAGATGTCTGTGCCTTGCAAACGTATCCACAAATGGGAGCACAAATTTGTGGATTGGTAGAATGCGCCAAATTTACTACTGTCATGCTCACCAATCAAGAGTTACATCAGATATAAATGGTGTGATAGAGTTGGCACATTTTTAGGCTTCCTTCCCAACTTTATGCTGTCTACAAATTAAAGGTAAAGTCCCCTGATGCAAGCACTGAGTCGAGACCGACTCCTAGGATAACGTCACATCGTGACGTTTTCTTGGCAGACTGTTTTTGGTGGGGTGGTTTGCCATTGCCTTTCAGTCATTTTTCTGACCTCAAAAGGATGGAAGGCTGAGTGAGTCAACCTTGAGCCGGCTACCTGAACCTTCAGGTCGTGAGTGAGAGATTAGGACTGCATTCTGCTGCCCTAACACTCTGCGCCACACGAGGCTCTACAAATTAGGCAGCTATTGCCAGCACTTGCCCCCATCATGCCGTGTAACTATCCCGGTGATCAGCCAACGAATAAGGAAATGCTCATTTGTTAGCTGATCATGTCTTTTATGGGATTATAAAAATACTTGATCTTTACCCATGTAAATGAGGGATGTGCTGCTAGAAAATGATAGGTGTGTGGGGATATACAATTGTATTAACAGTGGTTCCTGCCTGTACAACCCATCTGCCTGTGTAGACAAAATTAGCAAGTGCCGATCAACATGCTCATTGTTCCTCAGCACTTCTTAGCACAGGTAGAGGATCTAAAAGCGCCCTTATTATTATTTGTGCCCCCTTGATCACACTCCTATTTAGCATCTCAATACCTGTGATTCCCCAAGACCTTTTGATGTGAGAATCAGAGTAAACAATCAGCATTTTGCAGATATTCAACCAAACTCCTAACATTCCAGGGTGTTTTCACACTGTGTTTGCAGTGTCCATCAAAGTGTTCCTCTGCGTATACTGGGAGAATTCCCCAAAATATACCCCCAACAGATGCCTCTGTATATATACCATATACAGTACTATGCAAAAGTTTTAGGCAGGTTTGGAAAAATGCTGCAAAGTAAAAAAGCTTTCAAAATTAAAAGAGGTAATAGTTTTTTTTGTCAATTAATAAAATGCTAAGTGACCGAACTAAAGAGAAATGTAAATCGTATTAATATTTGGTGTGACCGCCCTTTACCTTCAAAACAGCATCTATTCTTCTAGGTACACTTGCACACAGTTTTTGAAGAAACTCGACAGGGAAGTTGTGCCAAACATCTTCTGTGGATGTCGGCTTACTCAAATCCTTCTGTCTCTTCATGTAATACCAGACAGACTGGGTGACAATGAGATCAGGGCTCTATGGACCCATATCACTTCCAGGACTCCTTGTTCTTCTTTACACTGAAGAAAGTTCTTAATGACATTGGCTGGATGTTTGGGGTTCTTGTCCTGCTGCAGAATAAATTTGGAGTCAATCAGACGCCTTCTGTTTTGAACATTTTTAAAAAAAACTTTGCAGCATTTTTTCGACACGTGCCTAAAACTTTTACGCAGAACTGTATATGCCCCTGTATATACAGTATGCCACATTTATTCCATATCATTTATATTGTTATTTTGATATTATATCAAATATAAAATAAGGCTTCCTTTTTCAAAGGTCCACATTTCTTATAAGAATATCTTAAAAGAGCATTACAACTATATGAAGTCATTTAATATGGTTAGGATTAGTGATGAGAAATTAGGGGAATAATCGGTTTGTGTCTGTATCAAGCCAATTTCATGAAAACTATTGTGAATCAGGACTGTTGATTCTGACTCCCATTGAAGTCAATAGAAGTAAACATCTGGTTCACTAATTTTCTCTCCAGAAGGTCCCCAATGCAGCAAAAGTGCCCCAAATTGCATGGAAATACAGCAACACACCTGGGAAACACTGTGTACAGTGGTGAAGGGGTCAATAGTAGCAATGGGGAAGAAATACACGGCAATCCGTTTGTCTTCACTCGCAGCACACCTCTGGATTTTTAAACCAAACGACCCAAGACCGTCAGGTCCATGGAATGCACGCTGCAAAAAGGGGGTCAGAGCCAACAGAAACCCCAAATAATGGATCCAATTTACCGCAAGAAGAGAAGCAGAGGAATAAATTGTCACTTTTCTACTAAAAGACGCCTGGGATGCTGCTTCTCTTCTTGCGGTAAATTGAAGAAATACACGGCAACAGTACTCAAATACATTTTTTATCACAAAAATACACAACTCTAATGCATTTTTAAAATGTGGTTAGTATATAAAAGGTTCTTAATATGTAGTTTGATCAAAGTATATTGGCCCATCCACCAACGTCCAAGTGACCATGCTTTCGAATTGGTCCTAACTAGAGATGAGCGAGCGTACTCGGAAAAGCACTACTCGCTCGAGTAATTTGCTTTATCCGAGTATCGCTGTGCTCGTCCCTGAAGATTCGGGTGCCGCTGCGGCTGACAGGTGAGTCACAGGGGAGAGCGGGCGGGAGAGAGGGAGAGAAAGATCTCCCCTCCGTTCCTCCCCGCTCTCCCCTGCAGCTCCCCGCTCCGTGCCGGCACCCGAATCTTCAGGGACGAGCACAGCGATACTCGGATAAAGCAAATTACTCGAGCGAGTAGTGCTTTTCCGAGTACGCTCGCTCATCTCTAGTCCTAACACTAATACCAGGCATGTGGTTTAATTAGAGGCTGGGAAAGATGGGTTTTCTACCTTTTAGTATATACTTCTCTCGGCCTAAGCCTACAAAAATAAAACCATTGATAGTGTTGTTGTTGTTAGCCGTTAAGTTGTTCATGGCCCTCAGCAACCCTAAATGTTTTTCGGTTTTATACTGCTTCTTTCAGTTGTCTGATATCCATGCCAGTATCAATTTATATGGTCCAAATAAAGGGACCTTCCATCAGGAGGAGAGCAGCAGCACCACCAGCAACAGCACCTTGAGGAGGGTATAGTGTGTTTTTTGGTATGTGTCTGTGCTCGGTCTGTGAGTAAAAATAGCCAGCATGCTAAGTAATCAGTGGAATCTGCCATGGGGGTGCAGAAGTCAGATGAAATCTATATGCCCATTTACAGTGAAAGATAATCGCTCAAATGACAGTTTGAGTGACAGTTTTGAGCGATCATCTTTGCATAACTCTAAGTAGCTAATTAGCTACTTAAGAGTTAATGCAGGCAGAGTGGGATAGGGCCATGATAGCTCCAAGAACAAAGCAGCTGTTTTGTATATGCAAACAGCTGCATTGTTCTCTGTGCTTTTAGCTGGTGTCCCACTGAGAACTGCCAGTGGGATACAAACTGAAAGAATACAATCAGCACAGACCACTGAGAAAATCAGCATGCAGCGCTGATAAGAGTCATCACTGATTTCTAGCTTGCTAGAAATCACCGATAAACGAATAGTGCACAAACAGTGCACTATGGACATGTGTTTAGACGCAACGGTTATTGCTCAAAAGAAGGCTTTTGAGCGAATTTTGAGCGATAACCATTGTGTCTAAATGGGCCTTATGCCTGGTTGAAGTTTATAAGTACCAGGCGATCCACATTGTGCTGAACACCCTTACTGATAGGACACTGGCAGTGGGGCAGGCACCTCTAAAGTATGCTGCGAATTGCTGCGATTCTCCGAGGTGAGCCTATCTGTCACATAGGCTCACCACAGAGATCCGTCTGCCGGCTCCTTCTCCTGACCGGCAGCTTCCACGGCGGAGATCCGCCACAGGATATCGCAACGCTCGTGGACAGGCAGCCTATGAGTAAATGCCCACGGACGGATTTGCATCCCATTTTCCACGGCGGAAATCCGTGAGTGAATTCCACAGTGGCAAGGTTTTATTGAAGCTAATAGCTTTTTGCCTGCCAACACACACATGCGGATTTGTGCCGCAGATTTCCACAAGCTTCATCAGATGGGCCAGGCAGGGTAGATGTGTGGGATTGCGAGGCAAAGAGCTGCCAGCAGGATGGCCCCATTGTCATACATGACTATGCCTGGCCACAGATTCTGCGTGGTCAGCCACATGTCAGATGTCCACAGCTCTTTGGCATTGTGTGGCTGCGCTCCCCTAGATATATGAGTTTTAGAACAGCATTTTGGTATTTACCACATACACCACTGTACGGAGGCTGGATTTTGTCACGGATGGATATCTATGCCGATGTGGAGGGTGCTGAAAGGTACTATGAAGAGTTGGAGGAAGATAAAGAGGGGAGGACAGACAGGGATGAATGTCCCACAACTCCTGGTGGTACCATGAAACGTGGACTACCACTTTCAGCTTTTTGCAGGATATTGACCCAGTATGCTCTTAAGAATATGTAATGTCCTCGGCCATGCTTCCTTTACCACGTTATAGATCAAGAGCAAAAAAAACAACACCCAGCCAACTAAATAGGCAGCAATCTTTGGTAAGCATGATATATGAGAACAGAAGAACACACAGTATAGCATGTATATTTGTGCACTGTTCCTGTTTAATTTAATTCCCCAAACCCCACTGTTAGCGGCGTAATTTGTAGGAGCTGGACTGGCAACTTTGAACATTGACTGAGGCCACAAACAGAGAACTGCAATATTCCCCACGCCAAAGCGTAGTTTGTCTGTTTTGCTGTTATATACGTTGACAGCAGCAGAAATATCCCCTCTCCCAATGTACAGACCACGTTTCATATAGGCATATAAACATGATGCGGCTTCTTTCTCTGCTCCCTCCAAGAGAGCTCTATTTACATTCTCTGCTCTTATACAAGCTTTCTCTGTAGAATATCTGCCCCTATGAACAACAGACCGCATGTTATATAGACATATAAATGTGATGCAGCTTCTTACTCTGATTCCTCTAATATATTCCGGTATACAAACTTTTACACCAGCAGCCATAGATCCATGGTAGAATATCTGGCCTTAAAGGGGTTGTCCCGCGCCGAAACGGGTTTTTTTTTTTTCAAACCCCCCCCCCCGTTCGGCGCGAGACAACCCCGATGCAGGGACTGAAAAAAAGAACAGCACAGCGCTTACCTGAATCCCGGCGCTCCGGTGACTTCTATACTTACCGGTGAAGATGGCCGCCGGGATCCTCTACCTCCGTGGACCGCAGCTCTTCTGTGCGGTCCATTGCCGATTCCAGCCTCCTGATTGGCTGGAATCGGCACGTGACGGGGCGGAGCTACACGGAGCTACACGGAGCCCCATAGAGAACAGCAGAAGACCCGGACTGCGCAAGCGCGGCTAATTTGGCCATCGGAGGGCGAAAATTAGTCGGCTCCATGGGAACGAGGACGCTAGCAACGGAGCAGGTAAGTAAAAAACTTTTTATAACTTCTGTATGGCTCATAATTAATGCACAATGTATATTACAAAGTGCATTAATATGGCCATACAGAAGTGTATAGACCCACTTGCTGCCGCGGGACAACCCCTTTAAGGGCTTCGGCCGACGAGCGCATGCACAAATACGGAGAAGTCCAAAAATGAAAGAAGCAGATAAGGCAGGAACTTTTTTCGCACATATAAAAACTACGTGTGAGAAAGATAGGGCAAGGCCTATTGTTTCTCGCGCAAATGAATATTGCGCAAGAAACACGCTCATGAAAACAAAACCATTGAAATCAATGGCTTCGCTTCATCACGTTTTGCGGGCGTGACTCTCACACCCGCAACATGTTCTGAAAAGACTTTCATCTGTTGAAGCCCTAAGTGCTTATTTAGATGCCCGTCTACGCAAATATGCTTGCCACAGAGAATGTATTTGCCCATGAACGAGGTTGGATGAGGTAGATTTGCGTGTGTGTCTGTACATAGTACTGTACTTTTTGTGCATGCAGGGCCAGTTCACACGCACGCATGACATACCACTCCGTGGATTAAAATGCTATTTAGCCTAATAAGACTCATATGTGTTCTTTTCCCCTAATTTTGTGCTGTGTTTCATGCTTCCCCTTGTTTATTTGCGCACCTCTCATAGACTTTTATGAGGACCTTTCCTGCAAAAAAACACAAGTCCTACTTTTTCCGTGCGGGAAAAAAACGCGCTCATGAGAAAGAACTCGTTGAAATCAATGGGTTCTACTCTATGTGTTTAGCGCACATATATTTTATGTGCGCAAATACGGTAATGTGAAGAAGGCCTAACAATAGACCACATGTTATAAATGTGTTACAGCAAGTATGTTTTGCGCTCAACTGTAAGATGACCGCTGGCTACACTGCGCCTATCTTATATATGGTCATGTGTTGTAAGCGTCCAATGAAACTGCTACTCATATGCAAGATGGATGACACATTTGCTGACATCAGCAAGGTGCTCTAGCTGCTGATTGGCTTCATGCTGCAGCAGGTATTATGGGAAATTCAGTTTTCACACGCTTTTCGACAAAAATTGGTTCGGACTAACCCGATTCGATTTTGCTAAAAACCGATCAAGATGAGCAACATTTGTTAAAATACACCATAACTCTATGATCTGGTAGGAACAGTAAGAAAGGATACTGGCAAGGGCTTAGTCACACGGCCGCATCCGGGCGCCGATGCGCCCGTCTTCCTGCATAAAGAAGACAGCCGCACTGCAGGTTTCGGACGTCTCTCCGCAGTGCCGGAAGAAAGAACACATGACTGGCAATGGAGCCGGTCATGTGTTCTTTCTCCGCACCTGCAGTGCAGCCATCTTATCCTGCAGGAAGACGGGCGCATCGGCGCCCAGATGCGCCCGTGTGACTAAGTCCCAAGGCAAAAATCTGTAAAGGACACTATGCCTTACTATCGCTGTAGCTATATATTTCCTCCTGTTTCCCCGTTGTGCGCCTAAATACCCTGCTTGTTAATATATAAGAAAGACTAGATGTGCGCGCCCAGTATTCCTCCCACGGCAAGTTTGTGGGTGCACAGCAGGGGAACGGGAGATAGGCATAAAAATGACACATTTGAAATCAGCGTCCTTTAAAGTATTCAGTCATTTCTGTAGTTTACGGATTGGTCTGGGGTGACTGAGTCTCTTTAAGTTGGCCATAGTCATAAGATAGCTGTTGGCTGTACACTCGTTCGGCCACACATCATTTCCTCCGACTCCCCCATAAACATGCACACTTGGATAAATTGGCAGAACACGCTTGCTAAAAGTCACACTTCCTGAAATCAACAGATCTGTCTGACATTTATGTAATGTGTTGGGCCAGCTTCATACTCTGCAGCCCGCTTACAGAACAAGGATGCTAGGAATCATTTCAATCGCTACTAATAGCCCCACAATATAGTTTTATCTTTACAGCCATTACAATACAATGAGCATATTCAGGAATTATCATTTAAGCATTTGCGAACAACCAATGAATAGTGGGCATTACACAATGAGGAAATCTGGTAACGAGGTGCACAATGGGTATGACTTGCAGAGGAAAGGACGCAACTGGAAAGAAAAGGGCTGCAAGTAACACCAGCACCCTAGAGGATATAAATGAAGATCATAGGCAAAATTTTCTTTTTTTTGGGGGGTGGGGGGTTGAAACATAAGCCCTCCCCCCCAAAAAAAGCCCTAGCTACACTACATATTTATTTAAAAAAGAAAATACCTATCAGCTGGCATTCGTGTCCCTCGAGCTCCACGTTAACCAATGAGAGCAGACGCTTGATTAACCAATCACAGCCATTCAATGATGTCATTCAATGAATGCCTGTGATTGGTTAATCAAGTGCCGTCTCTCATTGGCTGACGTGGTGCTCGATTAACCAACCAGAGCATTAGCTTGCTGGAGGCAGGCTATTCCAGCCCCGCTATCAGGAAGAACTATGCTGTTGGTGTGCCGGAAGCATATTACCAAAGGAGGCCTGAGTTCTCCTATGGGGCCGATTCAGCCAATCAGCTGGCTGGAATCGGCACCACGTGACACAGCGGCGTGCCCGCGCATTGCCGTGCACAGGATTGTGCTGCCTGAGTTCTCCTGTGCGGCCGATTCAGCCAACAGCGGCGTGCCCGCGCATTGCCGTGCACAGGATTGTGCTTTGCCCGCGCTTTCACGTGCTCAGTGCCTTGCCATGCACTCGTGTGGACACAGGATTGTGCCTTGCCCGCGGTTTACATGCCACTCGTGTGTGCACAGACAGTTATTGATTTGGCAGGTATTTTTTGTGCTTTTTGGCAGTTTTTTTTTGTGCTTTTTGGCAGTTTTTTTTTGTGCTTTTTGGCAGTTTTTTTTTGTGCTTTTTGGCAGGTTTTTTTTGTGCTTTTTGGCAGTTTTTTTTGTGCTTTTTGGCAGGTTTTTTTTGTGCTTTTTGGCAGGTTTTTTTTGTGCTTTTGCCAAAGGTGATTATTTCTTTTGCGCACGTGGATTTGCCAGTGGAAGTGTTACATCTTTTGCGCAAGTGGATTTGCCAGCGGACGTTTTACACAGGACTACTAAAAGCCAAGGTAAGCTGCTGCATCTGCTCATTTAATTGCGCTCTTACTTCCCCTGCGCGCATTGGCGGAGAGGCGGCCAATTCTGCATGCCGCTGCATTGTCCACGAGCGCGATCCCCAGCATGCCGCTGCATTGTCCACGAGCGCGATCCCCAGCATGCCGCTGCATTGTCGCCGCGATCCCCAGCATGCCGCTGCATTGTCCACGAGCGCGATCCCCAGCATGCCGCTGCATTGTCGCCGCGATCCCCAGCATGCCGCTGCATGCATGGTCGCCGCTGCATTGTCCACGAGCGCGATCCCCAGCATGCCACTGCATTGTCGCCATGCCGCTGCATTGTCCACGAGCGCGATCCCCAGCATGCCGCTGCATTGTCGCCGCGATCCCCAGCATGCCGCTACAATGTCCACGAGCGCGATCCCCAGCATGCCACTGCATTTTCGCCATGCCGCTGCATTGTCCACGAGCGCGATCCCCAGCATGCCGCTGCATTGTCCACGAGCGCGATCCCCAGCATGCCGCTGCATTGTCGCCGCGATCCCCAGCATGCCGCTGCATTATCGCCATGCCGCTGCATTGTCCACGAGCGCGATCCCCAGCATGCCGCTGCATTGTCGCCGCGATCCCCAGCATGCCGCTGCAATGTCCACGAGCGCGATCCCCAGCATGCCACTGCATTTTCGCCATGCCGCTGCATTGTCCACGAGCGCGATCCCCAGCATGCCGCTGCATTGTCCACGAGCGCGATCCCCAGCATGCCGCTGCATTGTCGCCGCGATCCCCAGCATGCCGCTGCATTATCGCCATGCCGCTGCATTGTCCACGAGCGCGATCCCCAGCATGCCGCTGCATTGTCGCCGCGATCCCCAGCATGCCGCTGCATTGTCGCCGCGATCCCCAGCATGCCGCTGCATGCATGGTCGCCGCTGCATTGTCCACGAGCACGATCCCCAGCATGCCGCTGCATTGCTATGTGTGGAGACGCGGTTACCAGAGATTTGTGCGCTGTGCGCTGCTACGTGTGGAGACGCGATTACCTGAGATTTGTGCGCTGTGCGCTGCTACGTGTGGAGACAACACCCAAGATTTGTGCGCTACGTGTGGTGAGTACGTCACCTGAGATTTGCGTGACGCCACCTGACGCAACCTGTCTTTTTTTGCAGATTTGTGCGCCTTATTGCAAAATAACGTGTGGAGAGGATCCTGACGTTTGGACGCGTTTCGAGAAGAATTTCGCTTCGCTCGGACACCATCTGACATCACTCAGCGAGGTAAGCTGCTGCATCTGCCAAATTTTTCATTGCTTGCATATGCTCATGTGTACATGCATGCGTGCCTGTATGCGTGCATGCGTGCCTGCGTGTATGCGTACGTGCGTGCCTGTATGCCTATGTGCGGGCATGCGTGCCGTATGCGTGCGGGCATGCGTGCCGTATGCGTGCGGGCATGCGTGCATGCCTTATGCGTGCGGGCGTGCGTGCATGCCTTATGCGTGCGGGCGTGCATGCCTTATGCGTGCGGGCATGCCTTATGCGTGCGGGCATGCGTGCCTTATGCGTGCGGGCATGCATGCCTTATGCGTGCGGGCATGCGTGCATGCCTTGTGCGTGCGGGCATGCGTGCATGCCTTGTGCGTGCGGGCATGCGTGCATGCCTTGTGCGTGCGGGCATGCGTGCATGCCCTTGTGCGTGCGTGCATGCCCTTGTGCGGGCATGCGTGCATGCCTTGTGCGTACGGGCATGCGTGCATGCCTTGTGCGTACGGGCATGCGTGCCTGCATGCATGCCTGTATGCGTGCGTGCCTTGTGCGTGCATGCATGCCTGTGTGCGTGCGTGCCTTATGCGTGCGGGCATGCGTGCCTTATGCGTGCGGGCATGCGTGCCTTATGCGTGCGGGCATGCGTGCGTGCCTTATGCGTGCGGGCATGCGTGCGTGCCTTATGCGTGCATGCCTTATGCGTGCGGGCATGCATGCCTTATGCGTGCGGGCATGCATGCCTTATGCGTGCGGGCATGCATGCCTTATGCGTGCGGGCATGCATGCCTTATGCGTGCGGGCATGCATGCCTTATGCGTGCGTGCATGCGTGCATGCCTTATGTGTGCGGGCATGCGTGCATGCCTTATGCGTGCGGGCATGCGTGCATGCCTTATGCGTACGGGCATGCCTTATGCGTACGGGCATGCCTTATGCGTGCGGGCATGCCTTATGCGTGCGGGCGTGCATGCCTTATGCGTGCGGGCGTGCATGCCTTATGCGTGCGGGCGTGCATGCCTTATGCGTGCATGCCTTATGCGTACACGCACGCGTGCCTGTATGCGTACACGCACGCGTTCCTGTGTGCATGCATGCCTGTATGCGTGCATGTATGTATACATGCATGTATGCTCACCCACTTACTCAGCCACCCCCTCTCTCTCACACACACACTTGCTGTGTTAAATTCGTCTTATTGGGCGAAAAAGACATAACATTAGATTTGAGCATTTAATTCCTTTTTTTAGCAAACGTACAGGTTCCATCACAATACTGCACCTAATCTGCACTAACTGAACAAACCTTCGGAGAAACATACCAATTGTCCAAATACGATGTCTTTATCTATTAAAGTAGGAGTGAAGAAAAGCAGGGACAGTGCAATAACTATGAAAACCCACGGAATTAAGCCAATTGCAGGCAGGGTTAATTTTTTTTTTCTTCCTCCTTCTAGGTCAGCTGATACGTTTTGGTCAGAATACTGCACTGTGGTAACCGTTTCCGGTGCTCACAACCACAGAGTTGAATCACCAGAGAGCCAGAAGTTCCCAGATGTTGGCTCCGGAGGACGCTTAAAAGCTGGAAATGGCCCATCACCTGCTATGGAAATCCATCATCAGGATCTGATGGAGCAGTACGATGAAGATTGTCCGGTTGCATGTGATGCTGCTCACTGTCCCTCGTTAGTCGGTTCACAGTTTATACACTAAGCTATTTATCCCCTTAGAGAACAAGCCTGTTTGTGTCTTAGTGACAGACTGAAAACTTGGAACTTTACATGTGCCACTTGACATATCATAAGTCCGTAAAGGTTTTGCATATCCAAGTGACTGTGACATTTTTTTCTTCCCCTTGTTGTACTTCTGTTAGGTAGTAAAAAAGGACTGTTAAAAGTTGTGTATATTTATTAAAATTGCTACTTTGCACAATTTTGAATTTTCATTTTTTCACATTGTCAAATGTCATATATAAAATAAGTGCAAACATTCTGTACAAATCTCTGCGAACATATAGATTTCCATCCGTTCACTTTATTCTGGAAGCACGGTTTAAAACTTTTGTACATTTATTTTTTCCATCTAGGAGACGTACAAATTTAACATTACTTTTCAGAATTTTGAGGAACACTTAGTTTTCCTACACCAATCCAAGTTTGCAAAGGCTGCTACGTGTCATAATTAAGGATGAGCGAGTATACTCGCTAAGGCACTACTCGTTCAAGTAATGTGCCTTAGACGAGTATCTCCCTGCTCGTCCATAAAGATTCGGGGACCGCTGCGGCTGACAGGTGAGTCGCAGGGGAGATAGAGAGAGATCTCCCCTCCGTTCCTCCCCGCTCTCCCTCACGGCGGCCCCCGAATCTTTAAGGACGAGCAGGGAGACACTCGTTTAAGGCACATTACTCGAACGAGTAGTACCTTAGCAAGTATACTCGCTCATCCTTAATTATGACACCTAGCAGCCTTTGTGACATAGACAAAAGGCCGCTGTGTTTATGGGTCTTTTCTGTTTAATGCATTGCAGTAAAATATTGCGCAGTTTTTCAGGATCCTCCGTCATAATTATTTTTTTTAAAAAGCGTATTAAAAACAAGGGAGTCACTGGGAAAAAACAGTGCATTAAAAGAAGGGTTTAAAGATTGCTGAACGACGAGGGTCTCTTCACTGTCTGCCAGCCTTCCCGTTCTCAAGGACGTCAGATCTGCAGGAAATGACGAGAAATCAGCAGGTTAAGTCACATCCCACCAGTATTACTGATTCCTAGATCCGCTCAACCCACTTACAATGACCACTACTCCCCCAACCAGGTCAGAAGAATTATGCATGCATCTATGCATGCATCTATGCATGTGTGCATGCATGTGTGCATCTATGCATGCATGTGTGCATCTGCATGCATGTACACGCATGCGTGCATCTATACATAAATGCATGCATACGCACGTACGCATACAGGCACGCGTGCATGTCCGCATACAGGCACGCGTGCATGTCCGCCTACAGGCACGCGTGCATGTCCGCCTACAGGCACGCGTGCATGTCCGCCTACAGGCACGCGTGCATGTCCGCCTACAGGCACGCGTGCATGTCCGCCTACAGGCACGCGTGCATGTCCGCCTACAGGCACGCGTGCATGTCCGCCTACAGGCACGCGTGCATGTCCGCCTACAGGCACGCGTGCATGTCCGCCTACAGGCACGCGTGCATGTCCGCCTACAGGCACGCGTGCATGTCCGCCTACAGGCACGCGTGCATGTCCGCCTACAGGCACGCACGCCTGTACGCCTACAGGCACGCACGCCTGTACGCCTACAGGCACGCGCGCCTGTACGCATACAGGCACGCGTGCATGTCCGCCTACAGGCACGCGTGCATGTCCGCCTACAGGCACGCGTGCATGTCCGCCTACAGGCACGCACGCCTGTACGCCTACAGGCACGCACGCCTGTACGCCTACAGGCACGCACGCCTGTACGCCTACAGGCACGCACGCCTGTACGCATACAGGCACGCGTGCATGTCCGCCTACAGGCACGCGTGCATGTCCGCCTACAGGCACGCGTGCATGTCCGCCTACAGGCACGCGTGCATGTCCGCCTACAGGCACGCGTGCATGTCCGCCTACAGGCACGCGTGCATGTCCGCCTACAGGCACGCGTGCATGTCCGCCTACAGGCACGCGTGCATGTCCGCCTACAGGCACGCACGCCTGTACGCCTACAGGCACGCACGCCTGTACGCCTACAGGCACGCACGCCTGTACGCATACAGGCACGCACGCCTGTACGCATACAGGCACGCACGCATGCCTGTACGCACAAGGCACGCATGCCTGTACGCACACAGGCACGCACGCATGCCTGTACGCACAAGGCACGCATGCCTGTACGCACAAGGCACGCATGCACGCACATAGGCATACAGCCACGCATGTGTGTACGCATACAGGAATGCGTGTACACAGAGGCATGCGTGTACACATAAGGCATGCGTGTACACATACAGGCATGCGTGTACGCATAATGCATGCACGCACGCATACAGGCATGCATGTACGCATAAGGCACTCACGCATAAGGCACGCACGCACACAGGCATGCATGCACGCATAAGGCATGCACGCACGCATACAGGCATGCATGCAGGCACGCATGCCCGTACGCACAAGGCATGCACGCATGCCCGCACGCACAAGGCATGCACGCATGCCCGCACAATGCATGCACGCATGCCCGCACAAGGCACGCACGCATGCCCGCACAAGGCACGCACGCACGCCCGCACAAGGCACGCACGCACGCCCGCCCGCACAAGGCACGCACGCCCGCCCGCACAAGGCACGCACGCCCGCCCGCACAAGGCACGCACGCCCGCACGCACAAGGCACGCACGTCCGCACAAGGCCCGCACGCCCGCACGCACAAGGCACGCATAAGGCACGCATGCCCGCACGCATAAGGCACGCATGCCCGCACGCATAAGGCACGCATGCCCGCACGCATAAGGCACGCATGCCCGCACGCATAAGGCATGCACGCATGCCCGCACGCATACGGCATGCACGCATGCCCGCACGCATACGGCATGCACGCATGCCCGCACGCATACGGCATGCACGCATGCCCGCACGCATACGGCATGCACGCATGCCCGCACGCATAAGGCATGCACGCCCGCACGCATAAGGCATGCACGCATGCCCGCACGCATGCCCGCACGCATAAGGCACGCATGCCCGCACGCATAAGGCACGCATGCCCGCACGCATAAGGCACGCATGCCCGCACGCATAAGGCATGCACGCATGCCCGCACGCATAAGGCATGCACGCATGCCCGTACGCATAAGGCATGCACGCATAAGGCATGCATGCCCGCACGCATAAGGCATGCATGCCCGCACGCATAAGGCATGCATGCCCGCACGCATAAGGCATGCACGCATGCCCGCACGCATAAGGCACGCATGCCCGCACGCATACGGCACGCATGCCCGCACGCATACGGCACGCATGCCCGCACGCATACGGCACGCATGCCCGCACGCATACGGCACGCATGCCCGCACATAGGCATACAGGCACGCACGTACGCATACACGCAGGCACGCATGTACGCATAAGGCATGCATGCATGTACGCATACAGGCATGTACGCATACAGGCACGCATGCATGTACACATGAGCATATGCAAGCAATGAAAAATTTGGCAGATGCAGCAGCTTACCTCGCTGAGTGATGTCAGATGGTGTCCGAGCGAAGCGAAATTCTTCTCGAAACGCGTCCAAACGTCAGGATCCTCTCCACACGTTATTTTGCAATAAGGCGCACAAATCTGCAAAAAAAGACAGGTTGCGTCAGGTGGCGTCACGCAAATCTCAGGTGACGTACTCACCACACGTAGCGCACAAATCTTGGGTGTTGTCTCCACACGTAGCAGCGCACAGCGCACAAATCTCAGGTAACCGCGTCTCCACACATAGCAATGCAGCGGCATGCTGGGGATCGTGCTCGTGGACAATGCAGCGGCGACCATGCATGCAGCGGCATGCTGGGGATCGCGGCGACAATGCAGCGGCATGCTGGGGATCGCGCTCGTGGACAATGCAGCGGCGACCATGCATGCAGCGGCATGCTGGGGATCGCGGCGACAATGCAGCGGCATGCTGGGGATCGCGCTCGTGGACAATGCAGCGGCATGGCGACAATGCAGTGGCATGCTGGGGATCGCGCTCGTGGACAATGCAGCGGCGACCATGCATGCAGCGGCATGCTGGGGATCGCGGCGACAATGCAGCGGCATGCTGGGGATCGCGGCGACAATGCAGCGGCATGCTGGGGATCGCGGCGACAATGCAGCGGCATGCTGGGGATCGCGGCGACAATGCAGCGGCATGCTGGGGATCGCGGCGACAATGCAGCGGCATGCTGGGGATCGCGCTCGTGGACAATGCAGCGGCATGGCGATAATGCAGCGGCATGCTGGGGATCGCGGCGACAATGCAGCGGCATGCTGGGGATCGCGCTCGTGGACAATGCAGCGGCATGGCGAAAATGCAGTGGCATGCTGGGGATCGCGCTCGTGGACAATGCAGCGGCATGCTGGGGATCGCGGCGACAATGCAGCGGCATGCTGGGGATCGCGGCGACAATGCAGCGGCATGCTGGGGATCGCGCTCGTGGACAATGCAGCGGCATGGCGATAATGCAGCGGCATGCTGGGGATCGCGGCGACAATGCAGCGGCATGCTGGGGATCGCGCTCGTGGACAATGCAGCGGCATGGCGAAAATGCAGTGGCATGCTGGGGATCGCGCTCGTGGACAATGCAGCGGCATGCTGGGGATCGCGCTCGTGGACAATGCAGCGGCATGCTGGGGATCGCGCTCGTGGACAATGCAGCGGCATGCAGAATTGGCCGCCTCTCCGCCAATGCGCGCAGGGGAAGTAAGAGCGCAATTAAATGAGCAGATGCAGCAGCTTACCTTGGCTTTTAGTAGTCCTGTGTAAAACGTCCGCTGGCAAATCCACTTGCGCAAAAGATGTAAAACTTCCACTGGCAAATCCACGTGCGCAAAAGAAATAATCACCTTTGGCAAAAGCACAAAAAAAACCTGCCAAAAAGCACAAAAAAAACCTGCCAAAAAGCACAAAAAATACCTGCCAAAAAGCACAAAAAAAACCTGCCAAAAAGCACAAAAAAAACCTGCCAAAAAGCACAAAAAAAACCTGCCAAAAAGCACAAAAAATACCTGCCAAAAAGCACAAAAAATACCTGCCAAATCAATAACTGTCTGTGCACACACGAGTGGCATGTAAACCGCGGGCAAGGCACAATCCTGTGTCCACACGAGTGCATGGCAAGGCACTGAGCATGTGAAAGCGCGGGCAAAGCACAATCCTGTGCACGGCAATGCGCGGGCACGCCGCTGTTGGCTGAATCGGCCGCACAGGAGAACTCAGGCAGCACAATCCTGTGCACGGCAATGCGCGGGCACGCCGCTGTGTCACGTGGTGCCGATTCCAGCCAGCTGATTGGCTGAATCGGCCCCATAGGAGAACTCAGGCCTCCTTTGGTAATATGCGTGCCGGAAGACACGAAAGTCTGCAGCAGTGACGGAGACCAGCGCGAGGGTCCTGAATGACGGCTGCTAGGTAAGGATTATAAGGCACTCCTGAAAATAAGACACTGTGCCTCTTTGGAGGCAAAAATTAATATAAGACAGTGTCTTATTTTCAGGAAAACATGGTATGTAATGAAACATTGAATATAGTGAATATCCACTCATATGCATAAATACTTGCGTAGAGTGCGGGATTCTGTTCAAAGAGAAGTATGCTTGAACAATTGCTAAAGAAGCACCACTAGAATGAAAGGTGAAGCAAGGGTCTCCCTAAAGAGAAGGATGAAGGCTACTTGTGGTTAACACGTATCACCAGCAGATGCCTGGCTTCATCAGGGGTGACCAGGGGCGTAACTATAGAGGGTGCAGGGGATGCGGTTGCACCCGGGCCCAGGAGCCTTAGGGGGCCCATAAGGCCTCTCTTCGCCATATAGAGAGCCCAGTACTATGAATAAAGCATCATAGTTGGGGGCCCTGTTCGCCATATAGAGAGCCCAGTACTATGAATAAAGCATCATAGTTGGGGGCCCTGTTACAGGTTTTGCATTGGGGCCCAGAAGCTTCAAGCTATGTCTCTGTGCAGCATGGTTTAGGTATGGGTACCGGTACAGAAACAGATAGAGGGGGGGGGGCCCAGCTCACGTTTTGCATCAGGGCCTCTGAGTCTTTAGTTATGCCCCTGGTAAGAAAAGGTAAGAAGGTCCTTAAATAGGAGATAAGAAGAAGGTACGGCTTGAGAATAACCCAATTAAACTTAACCAATGGACATGGGGCAGAAAAATCACATGGAGTCCAACGTCGGGTAAAGTTAGGTGACATCAACAGAGAAGGCATGGGGCTTAGAAATGATGGAGAGTCAGGAAGGGCACACAAAAGGTGCGAACAAAATTAAAAGAGGGGTAGTGGTGGTTAGAAGACATGAAAGGAGACCAAAGATAATGAAAGAATATGATATGGACAAGCAAATGGACTGATTGGAGTGATGTTTTGAAAAACCGATACAATAATTTAGAATATCGCATAGCCAAATATAATAAATAATAATATCCTGTAAAAAAACACAGGTACTGCATATAACATATATGCTACAAATAAGAGAACAATGCAGCTGTGTGCACAGCTGGTTGATAGATATGGGTTACCATTGGGGGCGCCAGGGTTCGGTTGTTGCGGGGTGCTGTGGGGGCCCGGTCTGGCAGTTCTGTCTGGGGTTCCCCCACTGTGGTGGTTGGTCGCGGCGGGCGCGTCCGCAGCTGATCGGCGCTCAGGCTGGTGCGCGCCACCATCGGGAGGCGGCTTTACAATCCCCCCAGGTGTCATGTGACTTCTCCCGCCCCTCTGGGCGGGGAGCTCTGTATATAGACCTGGGTGGCCCAGACACTGGTGCCAGTGTTTGGTTCTGTCTGATTCAGCCTACACCCGCATTTATTGACCTTTCTCTCTTGTGTTTGACTTCTGCTTTTCTCCTTTTTTTTTAATCATTCAATTTTTATTGGCATCTCAAAACGTTCATACAATAAATAGTACAATTAAATTTTGCATAATCACTGCAGTAGAATTTACATGTACTTATTACAATTTTGTTGTATTTATTAACTTGTGGGATAGACATTACAATACTTATTTGGCAAATACTAACGAACTGAAATTGCCATATGGTGGCAAAAATCTTTATCAAATGGAAAAAAGTAAGGAGTGAAAGAGAATAACATTTGGAAGGGTAATAAGTGGGTAAAAACAAAAGAAGACCTCATGACCGGAACATAGTGTGCCACAAATTCCGTATAAAATCATATTTTTCTATGATGTGGTTTTTCAGAGGGCTAGAACTTTTTCGAAGATACTGTGCTCAGAGATTATGTGAATCAGAACTTTAATTGTTGGTACCTCAATTGATCTCCACTAGAGATGAGCGAGTATACTCGCTAAGGACAATTACTCGATCGAGCATTGTCCTTAGCGAGTACCTGCCCGCTCGGAAGAAAAGGTTCAGCTGCCGGCGCAGGTGAGAGGTGAGTTGCGGCAGTGAGCAGGGGGGAGCGGGGGGGGGGGGGGGAGGGAGGGAGAGAGAGATCTCCCCTCCGTTCCTCCCCTGTCTCCCCCGCAGCTCCCTGCCTGCCGCTGGCAGCCAAACCTTTTCTTCCGAGTGGGCAGGTACTCGCTAAGGGCAATGCTCGATCGAGTGATTGTCCTTAGCGAGTATGCTCGCTCATCTCTAATCTTCACCTTCTTGCAATGAGCAGTTTTGCAGCTAAAAATATATGTCCTACTAGATGCCTGGTCGGAAGACTGGTTTGTTTTAAATCTAGGAGACAGAGGGCTATGCCTGGGAGCGCTGGGATATTTATCCCTGTCAAATCTTTAAGTAAAGAAAATACTTCTTTCCAGAACATTGCTAATAGTGGACATGACCAGAAAATACGTAGGAGAGAACTTCTTGATTACATCCTCTCCAGCATAATCCATCTGTAGATAGGTGGCGGTCTTTAAGTTGAGCTGGTGTAACATACCACCTTGTTAGTAATTTCGTATGCGTTTCCAACATGTTAGCACATTTGGTAGCTCGAGTTGCCCACCCAAAGGATTCTTTCCATGCTTCAGCTGGAACAATAATTCCCAGATCTTCTCCTGACTCTGCTTCTGTTTTGTCCACCTGTACTCCGCACGCGTTTTCCGGCTTTGACCCTGCTTGTCTACTCTCTGCTTTGCCCATTTGTGCCCATCTGCCAGTCGCCCTGTCCCTCCTCCTGTTGGGGTCCCTGTCACTAGTGCAGCACAGGGACAGATGCCCAGGGTCCTAACCCAGAGGGGCACATAGGTTGGGGACACGGGAAAGGGCAGGAGTAGGTATCCCCTGTCCATCTGCCCCAGCCAGCCCTAACACTGATCTTGTTATTAATCACACACTGAGCTCTGCCAACAGCTCCTCGAGGCCCTTTAACATGCAAATGAAAACGACTAAGTGTTAATGGCCATTAACACTTTCTGAAAAAAAGATCCCTAAATCTTTCAATCTTTCAGTAATTTGAAAGATGATCTTTGAGTGTAAATGGGCCTTAAATCTACAATTTATCCCACTGGCAGACCCATTGTGTCAGGGCAGGCAGTTTGGGAGAGAAATTATGTATCTCTGTTGACTTTTTTCTTTAACCTTTGGTTGTGTCCAGTGCCGTCTTAAAGCGTTATAGGCCCCTGGGCAAAGCAGTGTACTGGGGCCCCAATAACAACTACTCACTGGAATAAAAATGTAAATTGTTGATAAAATTAAACATATTTTTATTTTATTGGCACTTCCAACAAAATCGGTATTAAAAAACATTAAAAACACGCTGTGCAGCAACAACTAATCAACATGATTAATTGCGTATGCACTGCAGATTGAATGCATCCATAGAGATCAATAGAGCTCATACGAGCGGAATCCGTGCTAGAATAAAGCATGCTATGATTTTTCTTCTATTCGCAGAATCCGCAATTCCTACCCGCAAGTCTCAGCAAACTGGCGAAAGTCAATGCATTTCAATGCCCATGTATTATCACATACCGTCCGCATGGATGGTGATCGCAGAACCTGCAATTCAATTCTGCTTATGTGATTCTTTCCCCCCTAAGACTGTAAGGGCAGGGGCGTACCTAAAGGCTCAGGGGCCCGGGTGCAAAAGTTCAGCTCGGACCCCCCGGGCCCTTTTTCCCCCTACCCCGTACCTATGCCTGAGGGCCAATGTCCACGTGCGGATTTTATTTATAAAATCTGCGCGTGGCACCCGCACAAGAGATACGTGCGTCTTGCTGCCCATAGGGATGCATCAGCATCGGTAGGGCAGCTAAAAGCATGCAGATGGGATTCCTTCCCGGCGTGCGGGTCACATGCACAGGAAATAATCACAGCATGCTCCATTTTCCTGCGGATCTGCCGCACAGACGGCTCCCGCGGCTTCCATTGAAGCCTATGGAAGCCATTCATATCCACGGCACAGCCGCAGCTGTTTTTGTGCTGTGCTGCAGATACAAGGGAGAACAGGAGATTTCTTAAAATATTGGTGCGCATGCACGCAGCACTCTGCCGGCGTGCCAAGCACGTCCGCCAACCGGAAGAAAGAAAATCCGGCCTGCACAGAGGAGAGCCCTGCAGTGTCCAGAGAGGTGAGTATAATGTATTTTCCCTCTCCATGTCTGCGGGCATGTATGGATTTCACTGCATGAAATCCATGCGTGCAAGTAGGCATGAGGCCTAAGAGAGAGAGATAGATAAATAGATGGATAGATACATAGATGGATAGATACATAGATATGACAGAGATTCTTAGATAGATAGATAGATAGATAGATAGATAGATAGATAGATAGATAGATAGATAGATAGATAGATAGGAGATGGATAGATAGATAGATAGATGAGTAAGAGATATATATATAGATAGATAGATGAGAAAGAGATAGATAGGTAGATGAGAGATAGATAGACAGACAGACACATAGAAAGACATACAGATAGGCAGACAAGCAGATGGATAGATAGATACATACCCCGGTGCCCGGACTACTTCTCTGGTGAGGAGAGCAGCTGTGTCAGCAGGAGGGAAGTAGCAGGGAGATGACATCATCATCCCTGTTCCACTCGATGCTGTGCTGTGCGTGAGTCTGTATCTCTGTCCTCTCTGCTCCTTCCCCCATCCCCCCTCCTCTTCCCCTGTCGTCTCTCCAAGTCCTTCCTCCTCCCTTCTCCTACTCTTGTCTCTGGCTCGTGCTGTCGGCCGGACCGCACTAAGCATGCGGCCACCGACAGTGCAGTGTGAAGTGTATGGTGGATGGCGGCCTCTGGGCCCCCTCAAGCTCAGGGGCCGGGTCGCTGTTGGGACCCCGGCACCCCCTGCCGGTACGCCTATGTGTAAGGGTATTAGTGTATCTTGATGCCACCGGAAGCTAGGTGTTTGACAGGAGGAACGCCCCTGTCACACCCCCAGCTCCTGATAGGGTCAAGGAACGAAGGTCCTAGCAGCACACTGTGTATGGATTTCTGGCAGCGGTGCTGGCTTAGGCTGAGGGGTTACTATTGTTCTTAGGTTTACATTATTAGGTGTAAATGTAAGGCTAAGAAGAATAGTAACCCTCAGCCTAAGCCAGCACCGCTGCCAGAAATCAATACAGATGCTGCAGCGTCTGTGCTCTGTCCCGCATGCCATAAAAGCCATGCCTCCTGGGCAGCCGACGCTTCACCCCTCCATCCCGGCCCCCGCCACACGGATCAGTCCCGGGCGCCAGCTGTCAGCTGTGTTCCGCCGACGGCAGCAGTGGTCCCTCACGGCCGCTCCCGGGAAAGCTTGTCCCTCCCTGTTCCCGACATACCGCTGCGCTTGTAAATTGCGGGGATGCATATCAGCACGTGTAGCTTGGCGCTATACTGCTGCTGTGGATGGACATCCTCTGTCACTTTCTGGAAGGCTATCGCTGTGTCTTCCCTGCAGCCGAGCGGTATGTTGAAGACACTACTGGGGGATGGGGGGAGTGGCTTCAGCAGCTCCATATGCAAGGCCGCTTCATGGCACTCTGCACTCCCTCATGGTGACCTCGCTGTGTGCTTCCACACACTGTGGGGTGCCACACCGGAGGTGAAAGGGCTTTCAGCTGCAGCGCGGCCCAGGAGGCATATATTTATTTTCAGCCCCAGCCCAGGAGGCTATGGAGGTGCAGGGTGGGCTGGATTGCAGATAAAAGAGCCTTCTTACTGGGCTCCCGGGACCTGCAGACAACCCAGTTCTCCAGACAATCAGCATTAGGGGGCGTCACCGCCCTGTCAACCTTGACTCCACTAGGACTTCCTGGTGGTGTCAAGATACACTAATACCGACTGTAAGAATTGCATTGAACTGGTCCAAAGAGACAGAAGTGTGCACACTAGAAGGGACTATATGGAACATGTATGACTAAGGTTGGGACATCGAAAACCGATATATCAAAATATCGATATAGCGCTAATGTCTTGGCAATACTTTTCATCGATATTGTTATGTCCGCTATATCGTAACATCGATAGTTTAGGGCGATATAATATCGATTTTTGTAAAGAAGAAACGTGTCTTGTGGTCTAGTGACCATATTTTCTTTCTTTAACCCTTTCCAATCCACTGTCTGACCTCCGAAGACATTATGGTTTAAGGCTGTACAGCTCCGATGTTGGAAGACATCTGTGGGGGTTCTCTTACTGTATATTGCCAGCCTCTCTGGTGTCGGAGCCTATCCAATGTGTCACCTCATGCAGTACTGGCTCTGAACGCTTGCGTCTTACGCGATGGCAGTGGGCAATGCTTTCTAAATGAAAGCATTTCCACATGCAGATGGAGGGCTGCGCTGAATGCACGAAGGTCGCGTCCAGAAAAGGAGACGCGGCATGTAGTGCGTTCAGCGTCTAACACGAACGCAGTGCACATAGAAAAGATAGGAGACCCATCTAACGCAATTACAATTGCGTTCGGGGCACTGCGTTCACGTTACCAGGCCCTGCATTGTTTACAAGTTGCCATGGAAACCGTTGGTCCCTCAGCGGCAACTTAAAAAAATGCAGGGCATGCAGCCCCACAAACACACACAGAGCTCATGCTCACATCCCGTCAGGTCCAGCGGCCAGCTTCTGGCTTCCTTGTAGCTGGCAGGACCTTGTTTCAGTGTGTTTGTTGGCTCATTAGATAACAATTATTGGGGCCAATGATAAAAAAAACCTCTTTTCATATACCTAGTTTTAATTACATGTTTCATCTGTAATTTTTTATTTTCATTTGTAATTTTAACATATTTTCATGTTATTATTAGTTAAAAGTTAATAATAAATTCAACAGTTTAAAGATTTAAAAGTAAACTATAATTTTTTGTTGATTTTTGCTTTATTAACCCTAGACCTGTTTTATTTTCATACAGCATTTTAAAAAGTATATCGAAATACTGATAGTTTTCCACCGATATTTTACAATAACCGATAGTTTGTTCAGCGATACTATCGACTATCGATATTTTTGTGTCGATGTCCCAGCCCTATGTATGACTGGGGGAGTATCTCCCAGAAGTTATATGGGGATTGTGACATAGTGTTTACATTATCGAGGTAACGATGTTAACAAGTGAAGTGACCGAGTTAATAGAGTGTGATGTTTAGTGTTATTATGTAACGTGACGTGTAAAGTGAAGTGATGCCATGATTAGAGATGATGTTATGTGACGGGGGACAGGGCGCTGTGGAATTACAGTACTAAGTGTAGACAAAAGTATATGTGAAACAGTAATCCTTTGATGGAAATGTTGATTAGCGCCTATGGAGCGTGTGAGGCCGCAATGACGCCAAGCTTCTAAAATTCAGTGACGTACTCTGGCACCTACTGTGCATTAGGCCGTGAGGTTAACATGCGGAGGACCTTCAGTAATACGGGGTACAACGATGATGAGTTTGGAGCAATACAAGTATGATGGACAGTATTAATAGGGTTCAAAGTGCATTGTCAACCTGGGGAAAGTAGAGGATATGTATCCTGCACTTATGGTGCACGACAACCACTTGCCACGGCATTCTGAGACAGTAATGTGGAGATATATGATACAAGTGTGAATTCCGGTTAGAGAAAAATGACGCAATGTTTAAGTACAAAGTGCCCTTCCATGGAGAGAAAGCCTTTATTCTCCATTTGTTAAAGGTGTTTAGTTATTAGGAAAAAAAAAATCAATACTTACCTATTCCTCCCTGGGCAGCCTTCTTACTGCATCTTCTCCTCCCTGATCTTCTAGTGGCTCCTGTAATCCCTCTGGTCACCTCACCTCCAGCCCGCCGTATCCTCTTGCTCTTGTTTTGGAGCGTCCAATCTCGGCAGTCTCACGTAACCTTCACTGCCTAGCATGGAATGTCAAGCTATTACGAGACTGTACATGCGCGCTGTCTCTTCGCAAGTGTTCATATACTATTGTCGCGAGACAGCACGCATGCGCAGTCTCTGCAATAGCTTGGCATTCTCTGCTAGGTAGTAAACGCTATGTCACTAGTGATGTAGCATACATTGGCTTGAAGGAAAGAGACTGCTGAGAATGGACGCTTCGTCACCGCTTAAAAGAATCGTTGTGTGCCTTTACAGTGCAAGGTGATCGCTCAAACGTTGAGTGATCACTTTGCGCTCCAAGCGGAGTATACAGAAGACAAGTGCGGCCGCTCTGAATGGGGTATGCAGAAGACAAGTGGGGCCGCTTGTCTTCTGCATCCAGCTGTTCTCTGCTCGAAGCGCCCAGCTGTTATACAGCGGAGTGCTCTGAGCAAGGTATGCAGAACACAGCTGGACTGCTGTGTTCTTCATACCCTGCCTCTGTTCAGGGAGTGGGGTACAGCTGAAACAATAGTATCAGCTGTATCCCGCTGTGAACTCCTGATAAGGCTCAAGCATGCTGAAAGAGAACTATCAGCGATTTCTTAACGAAAACTGCACGATGTCAGTGCAGTTAGACCCAACGATTATCGTTCAAAAGACAGCTTTGAGCAATTTTTGAGCAAAAATCGTGTCTAAATCAACCTTTAATGGGGAGAGTGGCTGCTTATCTCTCACAGACAAGACAATAGGGCAATTGAAATAAAATTGCCAATCTTTACTGCCACCAACACCTGCTGTTGGGGGACAGTATAGAAACCTTCATACATTTTAGATGATCAGTTTGACCTACCAAATTGGTGGATATGTATCTAATGTGTATGGCTACCTCTATGGTGCTCATACACCTTCAACAACTGTTGGACAAGCTATCTTTCTAACCGCTGTTTACCCTGCTGAGCATTTGTATGTTTAGGGAGGTAAGCAGCAGCCAGATAGCTTTGTCAGTGACTTATCTCCTGGAGAACACAAAGGATTGGATGTTAAAATTCAGCATCCCCGTATCATTTCTGAGCCGGATGCCAACACACCTCATCCGGATCACGCGTAGTTTTCGTCCAAAAGGACAAATATACATACTATGCAAAAACCTGGAGAACAAAACTGAGCATAATGAGACTAAACAATGGTGAAAGGGAAATCTTACCCTGTCTAACTAATCTGGCAAAACTCTGCCTAAAAGCAGGTGATCACCATAATGAGTGAGGTCCCACTTCTGGAACCTTAGGGCTACCAAAACTGCCCCTAGATGAAAGAGTAGATATCAATCGTTAGAGGTTAATAACAATGATACCAACTAGTGATGAGCGAGCATACTCGCTAAAAGCAATTGCTCGAGCGAGCATTGCCCTTAGCGAGTACCTGCCCGTTCGAGAGAAAAGATTCGGCTGCTGGCGGCGGGCAGGGAGCGGCGGGGGAGAGCGGGGAGGAACGGAGGGGGGATCTCTCTCTCCCCCCCGCTCCCTGCCGCAACTCACCTGTCACCTGCGCCCGCAGCCGAACCTTTTCTCTCGAGCGGGCAGGTACTCGCTAAGGGCAATGCTCGCTCTAGCAATTTCCCTTAGCGAGTATGCTTGCTCATCTCTAATACCAACAGTATAAGGAAGTAGATGTTACAACCAGAATAAGAAGTATGGACACCAGGGACTTAACTGACTGTGGGATGGAACCAGACGAACCTGGATCGACCAGAACTCCACCAAACAGAGGAATGGAGTAGCCAGAATGTACTTACTACAATAAAGATTGATTGGCCAACCGGGGGTACAATCTCCTCACCAACCCATCAAACCCCAGACAGGCAGAAGAGTGTTATTGTCAGAGCACATGCGCTGATTCTGCAATCACATGGGTCAGGCTGATGTTGTGATGTCAGCCAGACCAACTTCTATATCATGGCCATCGTATAACAACAGTTTTACGGCAGCGTGCCGTGACACCCCATTCCATCTTTCCCATGACATCCTCTGTCGAGGAGTAGGTGAGTGGCCCCCATACACATTAGAGAGTCATCCGGCCTCACCGTTATTAGCGGTTTGGGCCACTAAACTCTACAGTGTATGGAGGCCTTTAAGGTCCGTTGAGTTCTTCTTTTACCTTCAAATCACTGAAAACTGCATTCTGTGTACTTATAGTAGATTTTGCCATAGCGCCAATTGTAAGTCATCTCATGTGATAAGTCTCCATGGAGCCCCAGACCTATATAGTATTTCCTTCTACAAATAACAATGTAATCAGGAAATATAAGTAATTGATTTATCCTTGTCTAACAAGCTGAAAAAATGCTATTTATGTGTCTATTACTAAGGGAAACAAAAGAAAAAAAGAGCCGCGCTCCCTCGGCTAGCACAGTAAGAGCAAAAGACAAATGCTTTGAAAAAACACTATTCAACCAGAGCGCTGCCCTTACTTCTATTCCTGAGGTCCCTAAAAGGCAGCGCTTTAGTTCAATAGTGCTTTTGTGCTACATTTATCTGTTTGTTAGAAAGACGAATGGCAACAAATATATACATTATATGGAAATTCGCCTATCATCAAAGCTCCCATAGGGATGGCCACCCAGGAATCACAAAACATTTAATGCAAATCTAGTTATATAGCACCACATCCCCCCAAAACACTGCAGAACTTGACAGGTTTTCCATTCGGGGCTTTAGGAAAACTGGATAACAACCACTAAGGCATCTGTAAAGGCGACTATATTAGTTCTCACAAGATTTTCATAGTCACTAATAGGAAATCTATGAAGAAATCTCTCAAAAACAACTTGCAGGTTGCAGACATTAGCTATGGGTCAGTAGGTCTATGGTCTAATGTCCTTGGACACTGAGTGAAAAAACCTCCATAGGGAAACAGAGGAATAACATGTGCCCATAGATTTCTATAGGTATTGTAGAGCTAAGAACCTGTACAGAGCCAGGGACATAGCTCAAGGCTCATGGGCCTGGGTGCAGAAGTTTATCCTGGGGCCCCCCCAACTTCTCCTAACCCCTTAGCAGAGGTGTAACTTGAAACTCCTGGACCCCAATGCAAAACCTGTAACAGGGCCCCCAACTTATGCTTTATTTATAGTTCTGGGCTCCCTAGATGGAGAAGAGAGGCCTTATGGGCCCCCTAAGGCTCCTGGGCCCGGGTGCAACCGCATCCCCTATAGTTACAGCAGTGTGCAGATCTGTAATGCAGCAGTGGGCATGAGGTCTTATAATGAAGTAGAGGTATCTATTGGCATCCATAAGATTCAGGAGGGAAATGTATTTGATACCGTAGCATGTTACCGTAGCATGGCTGCCTTGCAGTATTGGAGTCCTAAGTTCATATCTGACCAAAGACAACCCATGCATGGACTTTGCATGTTGTCTATGCGTTTGTTGTTCTCCATAGTCTCCTCCTCCAGAGAAGGAGGAACAAGCATAGTGGTTTAGTGATTAGTATTGTTACCTTGTAGTGCTAGAATCCTAGGTTCAAATCTGACCAAGGACAACATCTGTATGGAGTTTATATGTTTTCTTGTGTGTTTCTTTTAGGCCCTTCTCCTTCGCCAGAGAAGGAAGAAGCAGTGTGATGGCTCAGTGGTTATCACTGTTGCCTTGCTGTACTGGCGCCCTTGGTCAGATTTGACCATAAGCGCAGTAAGGCAACAGTGCTAACCATTGAACCCCCTAGATATCTAGATAGTGTTCAGTACGAACCTTTGGAAATTTTACTCATCTCTCATCAGAAGTCATGCCAGAAAGTATTATTTTCCTGAAAGAGTAGTTGCTGTTAGCCGTTTAGATGTTCACGACCCATTGCGACCCTAAAGCCGAGCTTCCTCCATGTTTTTCAGTTTGGTACTGCTTTTTTCAACTGTGTCATATGTATGCCAGTATCAGCTTGATGGTATCAGCCATGGTGGTCTTTAGCGGTCAGTTCTTCTTTTGCCACTGATCTGTCCAAGCATTATAGATTTTTCGAGCGACTCTGCTCACATTACATGGCCAAAATACGTGAGCCTGAGCCAGGCCATCTTGACTTCCAGTGATATATCGGGTCTTATACAATTCAGCACTCCTCTGTTTGTTACTCTCGCCTTTCAGGGTATATGCAGCGTCTTTCGCCAGCACCACAGCTCCAACGCATCAATCCTCCTTCTATCAGCTTTTTTCGCAGTCCAGCTTTCACATCCATACATAGCTATGGGGAAAATGGTGGTTTGCACTATCCTGCGTTTACTTGCGATGCCGATATCCCTACTTTTCCAGATTTTGTCCATGTTTAGCATCGCGCTTCACCCCAATACTATCCTACGTTTTATGTCTGGCAAAGATTCTCCAGGCTGGTCAATTTTTGAGCCAAGGAAGATGAAGTCTCACACGCATTCTATGACCTGATTTTGATTCGAATTTAGCCATTTTTTGCAGTTGACAGAATTTTTGTCATCTTTAAATTCAGGTAGAGGCCCATTTTTTCACTTTCAGTTTTAATCTTACATATCAGCTGCTTCAGACCTCCTTTGGATTCTGCAAGCAGAGTTGTGTCATCTGCATAACGGAGATTGTTGATGTTTCTTCCACCTATTTTCACCCCGATTTCCAATTCGTTTAGGTCGATTTTATGCATGATGCTTGGAACAAACAAGCATAGATCTATCCTAACAGAGAAATAGTATATGAGCAAATAAGATGGACCAGGGGATCTTTTTCTGCGGTCCATTTTCAATTTTCTATTATCCTTTCTGTTGCTTATCCCAAATAGATATAACATGCCTTTTTGGCATGTTGTAAGGGAATTCAAGGTAGGTAAGAGTCGCTACTTTAAAAAATAAGGTTATCTGCATGACCTTCACAGAGGCTGGTTTGTACTTTGAGAGGACAAATGATCATGCATAAATTCATCCCCTACAAAGTTTCATCATTGTTGGCAGCACATCCTCTGTTCACATAGGAGGATGCTGCCACTACCATATTTTTTTTTAATACAGCATAAGGCTGGATTCAGACGAACGTATATCGGCTGGGTTTTCACACCCAGACGATATACGTCGTCTCTCTTTGCAGGGGGGGGGGGGCTGGAAGAGCCGGGAGCAGTGCTCTGAGCTCCCGCCCCCTCTCTGCCTCCTCTTCCCCCCTCTGCACTATTTGCAATGAGGAGAGGCGGGACGGGGCATGGCTAATTCATTGCAAATAGTGCAGAGGGGTGGAGAGGGGGTTGAGAGGAGACAGAGAGGGGGCGGGAGCTCAGTTCCTGCTCCTGGCTCTTCCATCCCCCCCCCCCCCCCGTAGATGAGGACATTGTATATCGGCTTGGCGTGAAAACCCAGCTGATATACGTTCGTCTGAATCCAGCCTAAAAGATGCGATCACCCAACAAACCAGCGTTTCCTTATTGGTTGAGTTATCATTATCACCAATACCCTAACAAATCCTGATGATCAAAAAACGGAACATTCCTAGAACCATTTTTGCCCGATCATTGGGCAGTCTGCCAAATGGGGGTGGTTGGGGGGTTTACCATTCTTTTGCATACATTTGTATTCTTTGATATATTCTTTAACATATGACTTTATAAGGCGGGTCTCACACAAAAGAGTCAGATTTTGCATGTAGGAGAGGGCATGTGAAAAACGCGTGTGAGAATTACGTGCAGCGTTATGATGCAACGCATTTTTCATGCAAAATACATTAAAATTGCAGGATAAAACACTGGTTTACAAGTGAAACTCAGCCGTATATGGCACTCGCCAGTATAAATACGGCCTCAGAGAAACCATAAAAAATAAAAGACACTGGAAAAAGTCTCCTATTTTTACTGAGTAATCCAGGAATTTCGGGACAGTTGGCGGCTCTGGATAGGAGCTCCTGTTCTGGAGATTTTATTCTGCTAGCTGTTCCAGCTTTCCCAAGAACAGATCCAGCATTTGCACAGAACAACTCAGAAAGACTTCTACTGATTTTTGCAATTTGAAGGGAAATGCTTTCCATTAACACAAACTCTATCCAATTACCCAGAGCAGCACAACACCTAATCAGCATTGTAATGCATGACTATGAAGGTGGCTGAACCTGTCCCCATCCCTCCTCCAGCCCTCCCTGCCTCATCCATGGAGCCAATTCCCTTCCCTCTGCCTTGTCCCTCCCTCTCCAGCCCTCCCCTCTGCTCTGTGGAGGAAATGATGTGTAATGCCTGCTTAATTACAGCTCCAGACACCCATTGGAGCAGCCAGCCACTTCCTCCTCTCTCAGACACAGTGTCCCGGGCTCTGGCTGTTTGCACTGAACTTTTTGCACAGTCCTTCCCCTTGGATCCCCAGTGAGTGCTGCTGGGGTTGGGGGGAGGCGGGAGGTCTTCTCCTTGTCCTGGGTGCAGGGGGAGGTGTCCTGCCTGGAAGATGAGGATTGCTGCAGGGGAAAACCTCCTTCCCATCCGCTGTTGCTGCTGTGATTGCTCAGCCCCATCCATGGCCAGTCTATGGGATTGCTAGGAAGCGCCTGATCAGCTGCAGAACCGGCAACAACACGAAGAAATCTGCAACATTGTTGTAATCAGAGGTGAGAAAATAAATAAATAAATACTCTGTGCTGAATTGCAACATTGTATCAGTGTCCAAACACAATAGGACGATTAGATATAGCTGCGAGTCCTGCCCTGCTGGAAGGAAGGATCATCTGCAGAGTTGTCCACTGAGGTTCTGCAGCAGCTGAGGAATGCACTGCAGTGCATGTACTGTGTGGATAGGAAGACCCTCTAAAGTAAAGTAGTCCATTAAGGTCCACCCTAAGTGGTAGGGTCACATTAAGGTTAGTGCACAGTCACTTGCTGCATGCTAGACACTAGTGGCCTCTTGTGACTTGAGGTCTTTCCAGGTGGTAGGGGCTTATATATTGTGGCTTGGGATAGAGCTTCCATAGAAGGTGGTCTCCTACCTCAATGTGTTGGGGCTCCTGGTCTAGACCACTATTAATAATGTGCATTTAAGGAAACAATATTAATGTATATAGAGAACTCTGGCACTTCTCTTGTCTGTATAGTTGGTAATTAAACTCTTGGGGGGGGGGGGCTTTCTAAGTGGTGGCCTCAGACTATATATAATATAACCCCAAGAATATTATTGTGCCTAGATACTTGATGTGTACTGGAGCATAGTGCTCTTCTGAGCTATTGCTAGACATTGTATATAGTAAAATGCCATACCCTGTGAGATCATTAGGACATCAGGTGTCGGTGTCATGGAGTCTATAGGGCCTGGGGCAGAAACAGTCATTTGTGTATATAGTCTCTTGCTGTATGTAAGACCATAACGGCCTCCTCTGATATCTTGTTGGGGGTGTTTTGCAAGAGCTTGGACTATAATGTAATTTTTATAGGGTCTTGAAGAAAGTTATTTCCTTAAGGTCTCCTGTGACATGTTTTGGGGGTCTTTCCGGGTTAAGGCACATATGTGCTTGGGACACAGTAAGACACTGCACATGGGATCTTGCAGCACAGCAAAAGCCCCAGCTAGCTGGAATACTATACAAACATATTGTGGGAAGAGAGCCAGCGTTCCTCCCGGGAATTTCTTCGTCTGCTGCTTACTATGTTTATCTGTGTGGGTGGATGGAGGTCTATGAACTACTAGGCAAATATATTTCTGTTGCTGTCTTTTTATTTAAAGAGCTGGGGAGATGTGATGGAGGGTGGAAACACTGGAGACAAACAGCCATGAAATTTGATGCTTCCCAGACTTCATATATTATACACTCTTCCAATAAGACAGGAATGTGACTTTCAACTTCACAGGGCAGTGGGCCTGTCCCCATCAGACACTGGGAACTTGTAGGGTCCCTTTTGTACAACTGCAAGTTCTAGTAATAGCTTGCTATGAATTGTGGTTCTACTGAAGCTGCAGGGCCACAAATTCACACTTTGTATAAACCAAGAAACTTTGGCAGGAATCCATAATATACTGTTTTTAAAATTTTGGCATGGGGTATTCTGCTTTAGAAGCACTGCTCTACTCTCTGGGGGTACACCAAGACACCACGCAACCACACACACAGTGCCTACGACTCTAGTAGGCTCCTGAAGGATTTGGCATGCATGAGACTTTATTCTAGCGTATGAGGGATCACAGAGTGCTCCAAACGGAGCTATGGTCGCAAATGTCCATAGACTGTGATTAAAGGGATTCTCGGGTAGTAAGTTGTTTATTGATGGTCTAGTCTTGTGCTTCATTTACAATGGATAACTGTCGGCTAAATGATCTGTGATGTCACTGCTAGTGCAGAGCATTTAGATGGGCAGATCACCGCTGGCTCAGCGCTTCACATTCTATGTTAAGTGGGGAGCGTTTACACACAGCGAGACGTGAGCAATTCAGCGACTTATTATTATTTTTTTTGTAGGCTGTTTGAAAGTGAGTGACAAACAAAAACGAAATAGTAAACAATGTTTTTCATTTAGACATAACTATTATCGTGCATTTTCCTTTGTTTGAACAAACTTTGTGTAATCATCCTGTGTAAATGTCCCTTTAGGTCTGCCACACTGGATACCTGTTGATCAACTGTTTTGACAGGCTGGTGTGCTCATGTACTGAGCTGACTTCTGCAGCAAGCGGACAGGCCAACTGCAATGGCTAGGCATGGTATTACAGGCAAAGCTCCTGGTGATGTGAATGGTAATGTGGCCTGTAATACTAAGCCTTGCCACTGCAGTGAGAATGGAACTGTCTGCTTCCTGCAGAAATCCGCTCAGTGCAGGAACAAAAAGGTCCAGTGAACTAGTGCTGTGGAGTCCGTAAGCCAAACCTCCGACTGCTCAATTTTACCAGACTTCAACTCACTACTCCTTCCTATATGATGTTATTTAAGGTAATAAATTTGCTGTATTAAAATGGTAACATCAGGATTTTCATCACCATGAAGGCCGGCTGCACATGAGCAGGTTGGATGGCACATGCAGGAGCCCACAGCGGAATATAGCTCTGACCGAGGCTGGTGACCCTGCGTATTTTATGTATTGTGGATGACTGCAGCGACTTGCTGTCAGTCATGCGCAGTACTATTTTTCCATCCATTGTTTTACCCATGCCATCTCTAAGCAATGATGTGGTACCTGTGACCTATCTACGATGTCATTTGCGGATGGGCTGTGGGTCAGACAGCTTCCATTGACTCCAATAGAAGCCGTTCGTCTGGAATCTGCACAAAAATGGAACATACTGAGATTCTATTTACACTCATGGAAATCGCAAATGCGGTCCGCTCATGTGAGCACACTTGCGAATGTTCTATCCTCTGAATGGATGTAGAATGCCATGGATCGTCTGCGCGGGTGACGATCGCGGATTCCACAACTCAAATACGACCGTGTATCACCGGCCTTAAGATAAAATAATCAAGCTTTATAAATAGATTTATTGGAATACAATTTCAGAATGCAAAACTTCACAACATTGTAAATATGCAATAAACCATAAACTTAGCAATAGGACATTTCAAGAGTTTGTTAAATTCCTATGAATGAAAATACGCAATAAATTCTGCACTGAACTAATTATACTATATTTATTATATATCTATTTTTTAATAAGCTGCAGTTGGTACATTTCTTCTGACTTAACCAAAATGAGACAGACTCCACAGTCCTGCAATGAATAGCGGATCAGTAGGATCCAAGGCAGTGGAATCCACCTGATCGACTAGTGATATCCTATCCTGAGTACAAGTCCATTCATTCCAGGAAACCCCCTTTAAGTTCCTAGAAAGTGTGTCGCTCAGGTGCAAACCTTTGAAAATGCAATTTCGCTATAAAATGTCAAACATATATATACATTTAATCTCTGTTGCTGGATGCATCTGTTCTAATGTTTATGGAGTCTGGCCAACAGTTATCCTATAGCCACTTTTTCATCTTCATGAAATCAGTATGTCTGCATCCTCTTGCAGAGCTGGGTTATCAGCATTGCCTTTATGTCAGCTTGCCCTGTAGAGCCACATAATTGGCAAGTTTATAGCCAGCTGCTGAAGACTCAATTACCTTGCAGATGTCTTGATTTTTTTTTTTTTATCTACAGGACAAAAAGGGGTTAAGTCAATTAATGTACATATTAATATGGGTGGGAAGACCACTCAGCAGCTTGCTGTCTGACAGAGCCCCCTATATTCCCTGATGATGAGCATTAGACATTTACATTTTAATTAGTCTTGCAGCCATTTCATGTGGATAAGCCTATGGTTTTGGAAGCAGCTTGGTTTCCCATGAAAGGTATCTGAGGGGTCCTCAGCACAGAGGTGATCAGTGTGCAAAACATTCCTCTTTGTCATGCAGAATGGGCTGTGAACGTGACTTGCACTTTCCTGTTGATTTGAGCTCAGACATGCTTGGAGATAAGCGCAGTACAATAGACAGTGTGTCTGGGTCTCTTCACTTCTCCTTTGAAGTAACCTACCGCTAACTGGTCTGAAACCAGGACATTAATTGATTTCAGATAAAGTTTTGGCTCATGCTGTGCATTGTGAAGTTGAGAAGCCACTATTGGAAGGTCATAGTGCAGACAACCTTTTAGAGTTTTTTGCAGACATGTATTCGGTTTGCTTTCTGACTTGACGCTTAAGTAAAAAAATTCCTACTAATGGCATTTTACTAAGGCTGGGTGCACACTAGTGTAACTGCAAGTTGCGTCTGTAACCTGCACGCGGACACTAGTCCATGCGCTGTCTGATGTACATGGACGACGCATATTCACGTGTATTGCATGTCCTATTTCTCCACTGTAAGCATCCATGTATAGCCTGATGAGTTATAATGGGGCAGTGTGCTGTCTGTGGAATTACAGTCCTAAAATACGCTAGTGTGCCCCTAGCCTAAGGCTGGGGTCACACTGGACGGAATTCTCGCGGAATGGCCACACCGCAAAATCGCGAGATTTCCATAGAATAAGCGCAGCTTAAAAACCTGTGGCCTTAAACTCTGGGTTTTGAAGCGGTTTTGCAGTCGGCATTCCGCTGTGGCTTTCTCTCCCCATAGAGCGGAGGGGCCGCTGCAGAAATGACAAAGAATTGGCATGCTGTGGAATTCCGCGCCGCATGTCGGTTTTCATGCAGCTTGGCCGCAGCGTGTGGACAAGATTTTTGCAAAATCTTATCTACTTTGCTGGATAATCCTGGGATTAGGAGCCATGGGCAGAATTGCCGTGCAAACTTTCCTCTCGGCAATTCCGCCCGATGTAAACCCAGCCTAAGGCCCCCTGCGCACGGGCGGAAATTCTGCAGCGGGATTTCCCGCAGAATTTCCGCCCGTGGCCGCTGCCACAGGATTGCATTAGAAAACGCAATCCTAGGCAGACGGCCGCGATTTGTCCACGTGAAAACACGCGGAAAACAAATCGTGGCATGCTCTATTTCTGTGCGCGTCTCGCAGAGGCCCGCACAGAATTGTCACTCCCGGGCCGCCGGCTCCGCTCTGCACATGCGCCGGCTGGACAGCAGCCATCACGTCAGAGAGCCAGAGCCGCACTGGTCCCTGCATTGGCGCAGGTTGGGTCTCACTGCGAAAATTCTCGCAGCGGGATCCGACCAGGCCGTCTGCATGCGGCCTAAAGGTGTATTTACATGGGCAATATTCACATGCAAGTTCCAGCGGATTGCGATATGGATGGAACTTGCAGTGGAAAAAACCCCATTGATTTAAATAGGTCCATGTTCCTTTGCAACTTCTCTCGAACCAATAAAAAAAAAAAAATATAGCAGCATGTCTTATTTTTGGTCAAAGTTTGTTCAAGAGTTGCCCATTATATTTCACAATTTTGTGCCCTAGACTTTATATTACTTCTATCAGCAAAAAATCATAATGGAGACACTTGCACCAAATGCACACCACCCATCCTTCCTTCTTCTTTGTGCATGAGCCTAAGGGTATTTTTCATCAGTGTTTTGTGAACCAAAACCAGAAGTGGAGAGAAAGTATAATGGAAAGATTTGCATTTCTTCCGTATTTTGGACCCACTCCTGATTTTTGGCTCACAAAACACTGATGAAAAATACACCCATGTGAATAAGGCCTAATGCTCTATTTACACTGCCGGTATTCTTGCACAAGTTTTGTGCCTTGTGAGACACACAAAAATAGACCCCATTGTTCTAATGGATCTATTTACATGGGCAATTTTTCTCTCTCAGCAATGCAGTGAGACGGAAAATTCACAGCATGTCCTAATTTCACGAGAGTCATGCCCATGAATCTTGGACACGACTCTCTATCTGCCATGTACATACGGCCTTAATATTTGCATGTTGAGAAAGAAAAATCAAGAAGCCAGGATTATAACCTGGACGATTCCTTATTACCAGGAAGGACAGAAGTCAATAAAGAGCAGTGAAGATGCATTGTATAGCTCACTTCTCTTGAGAAGCATGGCTGTAATAAAATGGGGTGCAGAAATTAGCTGCACTTACCCTTTTGAACTTCAGGGGGCCCACAAGACCCTTCTGCCCCAATAGTTTTATCCAGGGAGCCCTGTGCAAATTTAAATCTCCTGGTGCAAAAAGTATGTTGCTAAGAAGTACATAAGGGGAGTACTAGTTAGACCCATGTAATGACTACCTCTGTAGTCCGGTCATGTATCTTTTGGTGGTTCTATGTCTCTACCGCTAGTACTATATTTAGTGAGTAAACAATATACTTGTCGGTTTGTTTTGTCTCCACCCGTCTGGCCGCCTTCTAGGAGGTTGGGAAATAAATGTAGCTTGTGAACTGTAGTGGCGATGCTCATCCGGTGTCCTTTGTAGCAATTCCTAAACATTCATTATGTCCCTAAACCAAATGTACCATTAGCTGTAGAACTAAGGAGGTTGAATACGTCTTCTTTGGGAATATGTACAGTGGTAGATATTAAAGGGGTTGTCCCGCGCCGAAACGGGTTTTTTTTTTTTTTTTTCAACCCCCCCCCCGTTCGGCGCGAGACAACCCCGATGCAGGGAAGTAAAGAAAGTTTACCGGAGCGCTTACCTTAATCCCCGCGCTCCGGTGACTTCAATACTCACCGCTGAAGATGGCCGCCGGGATCCTCTGTCTTCGTGGACTGCAGCTCTTCTGTGCGGTCCACTGCCGATTCCAGCCTCCTGATTGGCTGGAATCGGCACGTGACGGGGCGGAGCTACACGGAGCCGCTCTCTGGCACGAGCGCCTCCATAGAAGACTGCTGAAGACCCGGACTGCGCAAGCGCGGCTAATTTGGCCATCGGAGGCCAAAAATTAGTCGGCACCATGGAGACGAGGACGCTAGCAACGGAGCAGGTAAGTAAAAAACTTTTTATAACTTCTGTATGGCTCATAATTAATGCACAATGTATATTACAAAGTGCATTATTATGGCCATACAGAAGTGTATAGACCCACTTGCTGCCTAGGGACAACCCCTTTAAGTATTGCAAACTGAAAATCGGGTAGTGGTGTAGGATTTGGAATTGGTATGAACAGGCAGATGTGCTACGCACAAGTTTGGGAAAGTTAAGGGGCAATCTGTATAGGAGTTGGAGAGCCTCGTATGGCGCAGATTGCTAAGGCAGCACGGCCTGAAGGCTGTGAGTTCAATCCCCGCGTGCTTCATGTAGCCGGCTCAAGGTCGATTCAGCCTTCCATCCTTCTCAGGTCGGTAAAATGAGTACCCAGCTTGGTGGGGGGTAATAAATAAAAATTACCTGAAAGCGCTATGGAATAAGCTAGTACTATGCAAATAAGATTTTTATGAAGGGATATTTAAACTCTTTCCAGAAATGCAAAAAATTGTCTTAAAAGGGTTGTCCACTTACTTTAAACAATGCTTTCTTGTTAGAAGGGCTATCAGACAAGTTGATCCAAGAGTGTCCTATGGTTGGGACCCCAAAACTCGGCTGTACTATCTGACATGGTGCTGTGAGGGTAGCTTTCCCTTCCACCTTAGTGTGGACCAGTAGAAAGTGACAAACTGGGGCCACAATAGGGATGACGAATTCAGTTTGTGTCGGGGTTTGCTTATTGGTGTCATATATAATAGTCTTGTCCATGTAGACTGGTAACAGTTACTAAACTCCTATGCTCCAGCCACGACAAACTTGGCCTCTGATGATGATGTTCTGCTAGGAATTGCATTAGGGGTATCGCGGGCAATTGTAGGTTACAGTCGTAACTTTCAAAGGAACTTTGCTTGCCTATTATGCTGCTCAAAAAAAAAGGGGTTTTATAAACGTCACACAGAAATAACATGTATACACTGAAGTACAAGGCTGTAGTTTGGCTGCAACACAAACAGCAAAAATCATGAACTAGTTTGAGGAAAGTTCAATCTCCCATTGTCGGGAGTATTACAGTGTCCAGTTATACTCTTGTTACCAGGTTATATTACAAATGACGCTATAAAGCTTGTTCCTCTCGTAGTTGGTCCAACTTGAAAGCCTCCGGCAACAGAGTAATGTTTACGTCAAGGTTGGCTCCTGTCTACACTTTGCGAGAAGTCACTTACTGGTCACTGTGTTTCCTTGAGCTGAAAAAAGGCAACTAGCAACTACTGAGCGCTTTCTTGCGGAGTAGCTTTATTGGGTCCTGTGTTTTACATGAGACAACTATTGCACTTTTTGTATGTGTTCCGAGTAAGGCCACCCTAAGAGCCCCTTTTACACAGGAGACGCTTGAAAGGTCGTCCCAGCGATAACTATAATTGTTCCTATGCTTTTATGCAGGACCAAGTATCAGAGTGATTGGAGGCGGAGCAGGTTGGAGATTGTTCCGACCTACCTCCATTCACTGTAAGCAGGCAGTCGGTCATAAGTGAATGACTGCCTGTTTATATGGGCTAATCTGTTATGTTTTTGTATTATTTTGTTTTTTTTTGGGGGGGGGGGGGGTTGTATTTTGTATGCAGAAACTGATGGACTAATGAACAAATTCCCAATTTTGTCATCCAGTCAGAGCATGCATCTAGGCCAAACGATAACTTTTTTAATCAAATAATAGAGTTGGAAAGGACCTCCAAGGTCATCGGGTCCAACCCCCTGCTCAGTGCAGGATTCCTAAATCACCCCAGACAGATATTTGTCCAGCCTTTGTTTGAACACTTCCATTGAAGGAGAACTCGCCACCTCCCATGGCAACCTGTTGCACGCATTGATCCCCCTCACTGTCTACGGTAATATCTAATCTGTGTCTCCACCATTTCAGTTTCATCCCATTGCTTCTAGTCTTTCCTTGTACAAATGAGAATAGGGCTGACCCCTCTGCACTGTGACAGCCCTTCACATATTTGTAGACAGCTATTAAGTCTCCTCTCAGCCTTCTTTTTTGTAAGCTGAACATTCCCAGATCCTTTAACTGTTCCTCATAGGACATGATTTGCAGACCGTTCACCATCTTGCTAACTGTTCTCTGAACTTGCTCCGGTTTGTCTTTTTTAAAGTGGGGGGCCCAGAACTGGACACAGTATTTCAGATGAGGAAGAGTATTTCTGACTAAGGAAGAGTAGAGGGGGATAATGACCTCATGTGATCTAGACTCTATGCTTCTCTTAATACATCCCAGAATTGTGTTTGCTTTTTTTTAGCTGCTGCGTCACATTGTTGACTCATGTTCAGTCTATGATCTATTAGTATACCCGTCTTTTTCACATGTGCTGCTGCTTAGCCCAATTCCTCCCATTCTGTATGTGCCTCCTTCATTTTTCTTGCCCAGATGTAGGACTTTGCATTTCTCCTTGTTAAAGGGGTGGTCTCGCGAAACCAAGTGGGGGTATACACTTCCATATGGCCATATTAATGCACTTTGTAATATACATCGTGCATTAAATATGAGCCATACAGAAGTTATTCCACTTACCTGCTCCGTTGCTAGCGTCCTCGTCTCCATGGTTCCGTCTAAATTCGCTGGCAGCTTGCTTTTTTAGACGCGCTTGCGCAGTCCGGTCTTCTCCTTTCAGCACGAGCCGCTTCAGTGTGCTCCCCGCTACAGCTCTTCTGCGCATGCGCAGATGAGCTGTCACTGCTCGGGAGCGCGCTGGAGCGGCCATTCTGTACCTTCCTCTGTTAGAGGAAGGTGCAGAGCCGCCCAGCTGTCCGGAGAAGCCGCCCAGCTGCCCTGCCGTCCAGGTAAGTGATGGGCCGGGGGGGGCTGCCGCTGCGCCGGAGGGGGGGGCTGTCGTCGCTGCCGCTGCGATGGGGGGGGGGCTGCCGCTGCGATGGGGGGGGCTGTCGCTAGGCCGGGGGGGGGGGGCTGCCGCTGCGATGGGGGGGGCTGTCGCTAGGCCGGGGGGGGGGGGCTGCCGCTGCGATGGGGGGGGCTGTCGCTAGGCCGGGGGGGGGGGCTGTCGCTGCGATGGGGGGGCTGCCGCTAGGCCGGGGGGGGCTGCCGCTGCGATGGGGGGGGGCTGCCGCTGCGCCAGAGGGGGGGGGGCTGTCGTCGCTGTCGCTGCGATGGGGGGGGGGGCTGTCGCTGCGATGGGGGGGGGGGCTGTCGCTGCGATGGGGGGGGGGGGGGGGGCTGTCGCTGCGATGGGGGGGGGGGGGCTGTCGCTGCGATGGGGGGGGGGGGCTGTCGCTGCGATGGGGGGGGGGGGCTGTCGCTGCGATGGGGGGGGGGGGCTGTCGCTAGGCCGGGGGGGGCTGTCGCTGCGATGGGGGGGGCTGTCGCTAGGCCGGGGGGGGCTGTCGCTGCGATGGGGGGGGCTGTCGCTAGGCCGGGGGGGGGGCTGTCGCTGCGATGGGGGGGGCTGTCGCTAGGCCGGGGGGGGGGGGCTGTCGCTGCGATGGGGGGGCTGTCGCTAGGCCGGGGGGGGGCTGTCGCTAGGCCGGGGGGGGGGCTGTCGCTGCGATGGAGGGGCTGTCGCTGCGATGGAGGGGCTGTCGCTGCGATGGAGGGGCTGTCGCTGCGATGGAGGGGCTGTCGCTAGGCCGGGGGGGGCTGTCGCTAGGCCGGGGGGGGGCTGCCGCTGCGATGGGGGGGCTGTCGCTAGGCCGGGGGGGGGCTGCCGCTGCGATGGGGGGGCTGTTGCTAGGCCGGGGGGGGGGGGCTGTCGCTGCGATGGGGGGGCTGTCGCTAGGCCGGGGGGGGCTGTCGCTAGGCCGGGGGGGGCTGCCGCTGCGATGGGGGGGCTGTCGCTAGGCCGGGGGGGGGCTGCCGCTGCGGTGGGGGGCTGTCGCTAGGCCGGGGGGGGGGGGGCTGTCGCTAGGCCGGGGGAACTAGCGCTGGGCCAGGGGGGTAAGTGATGGGTCGGGGGTGATGTTCACCTGGGCTGAGGGTCTAGCGCTGGGGAGCCGGGGGCTAGCGCCGGTTACCTGCTGCCTGGCGGTGGGTGACTGGTCGGCGGCTGCGCGGCGTCTGGTCGGCGGCTGCGCGGCGTCTGGTCGGCGGCTGCGCGGCGTCTGGTCGGCGGCTGCGCGGCGTCTGGTCGGCGGCTGCGCGGCGTCTGGTCGGCGGCTGCGCGGCGTCCGGTTGCCATGGAGACACGGCTGGCAGCGTCTCGGGAGCGCGCACGTCGGGCTGCAGCGAGCGACGGGGAAAGAGCCGGCGGCCATCTTGGGGAAACTTTTATAAGTTGCTGAAACGCTGGAACGGTAAGTACAAACCAGCTAGAAATGTCATTTACAGGGGGGCTTAGTAATGTATGTTTAATTAGGGGGACTGGGCAAAAAAAAAAATCACTGCTTCCTCGAGACATCTCCTTTAAATACCATTCTGTTAGTCGCTGCCCACTGTGCAAGCTTTTGGAACTTCCTCTCGCTTTCTCTTCCCTAGTGTTAGCTATCCCTCCTAGCTTTGTGTTGTGTGCAAATTTGATCAGTTTTCCATCAATCCCCTCCTCCAGATCAAGTACTTGCATACATGCTTTTTAATAATTTGTTCAAAGATCTTTCCTGGTATAGAAAGTTCTGTCCTCAGCTTATCTCACAAGAAGATTGGGCATCTTCAAATAAAACTACCTGATCCTTATCTACCTTCACATCTCCAGTTGGGACATACACATTAGATGTATACTGGTTAGTCCAGCTGGTCTAATGTGTATGGCCAGTTTTCACCGTTCAAATCCCCTACAGGAAATACTAAACTTTACACATTTCACCATTAATGGGTTGTCTGTATAATGTACAAGTGCAGCACTCAGGAACTCAATAGTAGATCCATACGTATGGACTTTATTTCCTCAGTTTAAAAAGCACAAATGACGTTTCGACCATATTGCATTTTTTTTCTATCTATCTTTTCTACTTCTGGATATGTGATTGGAGGATAAGGGGTCAGAGGCCTTTAGACCTGGAACTTGCGCCGTGATTGAAGTCTTCCATCCTCCGCACTAAAGTGGCTGCCTTTGGGAGTGCCATGGACGCTCTTTCTATTTTGTATAATGTACAAGAACATTCCTAACACTATTTGTCTCCCTCTCCCCCTCTCCCTGCATTTTTCTTTCGCGTTTGTGCGATGCGTTTTTAACATTAGACAGTCCCATTGACATTTGTGTTAAATAGCGCGTGGAAAAAAAAAAGCACAAGAAACCCGCAAGAGCCCTAAGTCACCCAGCCAGAAGTTTTTAAAATGTACTGTTAGAGTGTGGCTTTTTTTTTTCTTTATCCTCGTACCTGTTTTGGTAAATATGTGCCCCAGACACAATGGCAGGAAGGCAGGTAACAGGAGGGTCCAGTTACTAGATGACCAGAAGTTATGAAAGGGGTGATGTTCTGCGTGGTCACGGTGTTGTCACATAGCTGTTAGACAAGTGCTGCGGAGGAGAGGGAGTCTCCTTGTGTTAGCTGCAGCGTGCGGACCCTGGCTCCTAGAGGAAAAGGCGCCTGTGAAAGCCGAATAAAGGCCAGAAACCCCTCTTGGGAAGTTTGGTTTGGTGCTGGTTAAATACCCTTCTACACAGAACAGTTATTTTTAAAATGAGTGGAAATGAACGATAATCGGTCAGTATAAACGAAACCAACGATCGTTCGATTTTTCAGTCATCGTTCATTTTATTCACTAATCGATCGGTTTAAACATTGATCATTCACTTATACAGCGAATGTAAATGGATGAGCAACTTCTCGTTAGAATGAGCCAATGTATCTGCAATGTAATCGGGCTGCATGATTAAACTCTTGACATCGTTGGCTCGTTCAAACAAGAAATCTGCTTGTCTAAATGAACCTTAAGGAACAATACTCAAGCTGTCTTCTCCGCTTGCTACCCTCAGTGTCTATGGGGGTAGCACGGGACCCGTCCAAGTTACCTCTGGGGGAACTTTCACAGAGGTAACCCAAAACGTAGATTACCTTAAAAGTCCTGTCACTTGTGACGCCACCGTTCCTTCCTCCACGGTAAATCCAGATGATGAAATAAGTGATCCTCACACAGGGAAATTCTTAAGGAGCAAAGCCAGGAACAGTCGTCGGTGCTCGTTTACTTGAAAAATAACTGTGCAGTCTAACAGTGGTAAAACTCACATCAGCAGGAAAATGCTGCAGAACACAAAGTGGTGTGACAGAGAGGAAAATCACAGGATAGCCGAAGAATCCACAGTCCAGGTTATCTGTGGGGTTCTGTTCCTCGCCAAACTCCTTTACTCTCTCTACCGGTCAGTACTCACATGTGACAGGCACTCCACGCTGCATGAAGGTTTCTCTCTCTGTGTCTGTGTGTTTAGGAACAGCACTGGCCTCTCCTGGGTAAAGCAGGCCCAGGAAAGGCTGGTGGATACCTCTCAGCCTCTTCCTTTCCGGCCCAGATAGAACCGATGGTATCTGTGTTGCTCATTTGCAGGACTCCAGATGCTCCTCTCCCTTGCAAGAACTTCTTGCAATCACATATACATAGCACAATCAGATGGCAAACGAGATACATTTTCCACACAGCTCACATACTAGACGTTTAACCCATTTAGTACTGCAGCTATGCAATACACATCATATTCATACAACATAAAAGAAGCTGACAACACATAGGCACAAATCAAATGCGTGCATACATTGTGGGGCCCCATTAACTCTGGGCCACTACAGCAATACCAAAGCCTGCCTCACTTGCCAGCCAGGCCTTTTAGAGGGACCTCCTATTACTGCTACGCTACAAATTCTAGCAGGAAGCAGACTGTATAACATCCTGCTGACGGGCAGCGACAGAGCTGCAGGGTATGTCCGTTTTTCAGATGCCTTCCATTATATTGGATGCCTCCTGCTTGCATCGGGTAAACTTCTATCTACTGAAATGTCAGCCATATTGCTCTGTATTCTTAATGCTGCACAAAAGCTTCGTAGATTGTAATGTGCAGGCATTGGGATCATTGCTCCCGGTCAGTTAAATGTCCAAATATATTATTTGTCCAGTTTATAACTATATCAAGTGGCTGAACATGCATCAACAATCAGTGATTTTTTAATGTCTGCCCAAAATTCTCAGTGGCGCATAATTAATCTCTAGTTTTCATATTGATCTCAATTGGAAAAACGGCAACATATAAAACGCCAATGACGCTTTTTCCGTGTGGTGAAGCCATGCAGTAGTCCCAGTAGAAGCGACTGCTGGCGTTAACACGAAGCGCATTTTGTTGCAGACATATTTGCAACTGAAAATCGGCACCGTTCATCTGAATAGCTTCATTTTGGCAGGAAGCACGTAGATTTCTACAAGCCCCATTTACAGAAGTTTCTATAACAAATCTGCCGCATGTGAATTTATTTTCTTAACATTTGCCTTGGGCCGGGCTCAGATGGTTGTAATTTGCTGCAGGCCGCCATTTCCGTGAATTGTCTTGGTGTATATACTCCATGATAGAACATGCTGTGATTTAAACACTAAGTAAGTCTATGGCCACTTGCTACAGCGTATTATGTTCACGAAGTACTCGCGGGTAATACGCAATTACAATACGGTCGTGTGAGAGCCCTTAATATGGCTTCTGATGCACTTTTTCTTCTAGGGCAGTCGTGGTTGCTCCTTTTGGTCTTACCATTGAACACCTACCAGGGTTTGAACATGCCCTAACACAGATATGGATTGCTAATGGGTCAGCAAACAAATGCTAAAAGTTTGTAATTAAATCAATTTACTCCAATCTACAAGTGTTAAATAGATTAGGGAGGGGAGCGTGTGGAGGAGGGGGACTGACTGAGACTATGGAAAGCCGGTCTCATCTCTGCGCATGGTTACTGCGACGTCAATCTTTCTATGGACTGTATACTTGCCCAAAAGGTATGGTAAATTTTACATCTCGCACGCAGAATTGTTTTGCGTAGAAATTTGCATCAAATATCCGCACTGTCTGTAAGGGCTCCTGCACACTGACGATCGTTATATCGCCGCGAGAAAGTCACAACTTTTTTCCTGCAATTTTTGAGCATCGGCACTGCTTTTTCTCGCAAAAACATTGCAGCCACTTGTGTTTTTTTTTTTTTGGGGGGGGGGGGGGGGCGTAAAAACTTTCTAATGTTAAAAACGCATTGCACAAAAAATACAAGTTTATGATTTGCTATGCGATTAAAAAAGGAGGCTCCATAGGGAAATATCGCAAACTTGAAGAAAACCATTGAATATCATTGGTTTCATAATTCCGCGAGGGTTTTTTTTTTTTTTTCCTCACTCATTCTCGCATTGCACAAAAATTGTGCGTTTTTCTTGCAAGTGTAAAGGCACCCTAAGGGCTTCTACCCACTTAGGTTTTTTTTTTGTTTGTTTTTTTTTTAAACTCTGCGATATCACTGTGGTTTTTTTCAATGGGACTTTCTCATGTTAAAATCGCATCGCACAAAAATTGCAAAAGCATAATCTTGCGATAATGCAGTGTTAAAAACTGCTAGTGGGTAGAAGCCCCTAGAAGTCAATTTCTGTAGGGATTTTCATTGCAGATTTCACACCTTTCAACAGAGAGGTGAAATGTACATATTACACATGAGGATTTGTAGCAGATTTTTGCAGCCATGCATGTAACTACAGATAAGGTGACACCCGCTATTAGTGGTATAGAATATTATGTGTAGTGTTGAGCAAACACAGCAAGTTAAATCATGTTTCAGGTCAAACTTTGCAAAAACTTTCTGTTTGCAGGGAATCCAAATTTCAAACGACTCATGTCGGCTGATCCCGATGGTGGTGGCTGTCCTGTGTCTTACAGTGCTGGGGTCCTAGGTTCATGTCAGACAACATCTGCATGAGTATGTTTGTTCTTTTAATGTTTCATAATCGCCTTTCTATAGCACATGCATATAACGCGGGATTTACATAATTAGATTTCTTATTTTTTTTTCTCTCCATTGGGGCTCCCATTCTGTATTAACCAAAACCTACTAATAGGTGAATATGAGAGGAAACCCAAATAAACACAGGGAGAACAAAAAAACTCCATGCAGATGTTGACCTTGAACCTAACCAGAACTAGACAATCTAAAATGAAACTTTTTTATTAATTTAACACAATAAAACTTATTCTTTCCAATATGGGCTGACAGACAAACATACAGACAAAAAATAACAAAAACAGAGGACGTATAAGTCAGGGTGAGTCCGATGGCAAAGGACTAAATGACCAGACCGTGACTTAGTAATCGTGAAGACATCTAAGTTCAATCGTGTAATAGTAAGATGTCATTCAATTGACACTTTGATGCGTAGTCTATGCCAGACTTAATATCTCAAATGTGTAGGTCACAAAATAAAAGTAGACTATCCAGTATCTAATGAATACTAGGAGACTAAAAAAATATAGTCCAAAAATTGGGCCAAACTGATAAACCTACATAGAATTTGTGATGAGTGAATTTTTGAAAAGCTCACTTAGCAAGTACAATGTTGATCAAGTTCAGGGATGAGTGAAATTCCTTCACCCAAAATACCTTGAGAAAATCTCAATGCCTAATATTTTAATTTTTTTTATATTTTCCCACACAACAAATTTGACTTTCTGAAACCTTTTGGTAACATCTAGCTTGTTACTTAGGTATCCTGCCCTGTTGGGGTATGCCCAGATCTAGTTGAGATGTTCTATTGCTGCTCCTTCCACAAAGGATCTGGCATGCTGAAATTCAACATTCTTGGTCCTTCTCCCTGACACTCGGGAGATCCCAACCCCTCCCACCTTATACACGTTAAGATTCCTCTACATCCTCAATAACTTGTTCAGCCAACCGCTATTTCTCCAGATTCCCCATACATAAGAATGCTCAATTAACCGACCGTTCATGTGTTTTTAGTGAGGACAGTGGAGAAGGCTGCAGCTAGACTCCTCTGAGGCTTATCTCCAGGAAGAACAAATGGATCCAGGGTTGAGATAATGCCTCAGATCCTTCTTTTCCCTTATATCATCTGTTGGTGGAAGGATGCTGTAGACCCTCAGAGCCATCCACCAGTCTTGTGTTTGGGGCGTTTACATCCCAAGGTTCTGTCCAACTTTGGTGTAATGTATATGGTTAGTTTTACTGTGAGTATGATTGCTTACGTCCCACCCACTGTGGGTGGGATTTTTGGCTCCTCTGCCTTTTGTCATTGTCTCCAGCTAGTAGTTTCTGGTTGTCAGCTAAAGCATGCAAAAACTTTTTCATGACTTTATCATATGTCCGCTCTATGTTCCTTGCTTCCCTTATATGAGAACTTCATTCACAAGTCCTTGTTGGGCTGATGTTATGGTTTCTCCATTAACCCTCCTTTGTGGCACTTCATCTCTGAAATACCTTTTAGCACTCTGAAAAAAGGCAGTAAAAAATGGCTTCATTCCACAACAGGAAAAGATGTGTGAACCCACTCTGCTCATAAAAGTGTATAGAAAGCTCCAGGATTTCTACATCAGAACATGTCAGCATTTTGGAAAAGTGCCTGGAAAGTATTACAAATGGAGTTCTGTGTCCCCCTACTCCTCCATTTAGAAGGTAGGAGAGGAGCTGAAGGTGTTTGAAGTGCAACATTCCTGCACTAATGTGTTGGCTTTAGATGGTCTGGTGTACGAGGAGGAGGTCAGGATGATTTTTTTTTTTCCTTTCCCCTTCTTCATTGTCTTGGCCAAGATATTAAAGTTAACGTGTTTATAAGACTATAAAGAGTGAATTAAAGATCCTTAATAAGGAATGGGGTTACGGTCTAGTGCTCCCAGAGAAGCGTAAACTCAAGTATGTCCTTTGCATTGGACACAATGGGGCTTATTTACTAATACTGTCTAAAAGGTAGTGCAAACTTAAGGCCATTTTACACAAGATTGACTTGTCGGATGCAGATGCCCAACAGGTCGTTCCTGTGCTTTTACACGGGAACGATAGTCGTTCGGAGAATGGAGGTGGCGCGGACTCGGAGTAGTTTCTGCCCATCTCCATTTACAGTAAATGGGCAGTTATTCATACATGGATGACTGCCTGTTTACACGAGCCAATCGCCGTTCAGTTTGTATGCATGCAGAAATTGACCAATGAATGAAAAGCCCACAAATTATCGTTCTAAATGCATTCATCGACTGAATGACGGACAACGATTGTTCAGATTCCCGCGATCTGGCAAGAAGCTGGATGATTTACCTGCCTTAGACTAGACAAGCCTTAAAAAGCACCACACAGTAGTTCTGCTAAATAATAAATCTAGAGCATTTTAAGGCTAATCTAGTACGTTTTTAGTTGGCTTAGTTTATGCTAAAATGTTTGCTGTTTGGCACAACTTTTGGCACAATTTAAGCATGGGGGGCCCCTCTTTATGAAGTAACACAGCAAAAAGTTGCCAAGTGTCAAAACGTATAGTAAATGTGTTACAAAGCATGTTTGACCGTTTTCTGATGCAATATGCACCTGAAAACTGTTGAATTTCCAATAGTAAATAAGCTCCGATATACTCCTAAAAGAAAAATTGGCATCAGAAAAATAACCTATTGTATAAGGCTGCCTGTCCACTGGCATTGGGATATCGGGTGAGTCGCCGCCAGGGAGCCGGAGCCAGCTGACGGCTCTCCGTGCTGAGCCGGTCTGACAGATGGGCTCACCGTGAAGAATCGTGGCAATTCGCAGCATGCTGCGATTTGCCACCCGCGAGTGGAGAATCGCTATGATTCTGTCCACGAGGGCAGAAGGGGCTGCGCTTTCCATAGCAACGCTCTGGAAAGTGTTCACTGCCTTAAATGAAAATTCACCCATGGACAGGCAGCCTTAAACAAGTTTTGATGATTAAACTTTAAAAAAAAATAAAATTTCCATTTCATGGTTTGATTTTAAAAATCTGCAGTTGTCACACTAACCATTAAGCCTGGTACTAGTTGACACTTGCTGTTCTTTAGGCCCCTGTCCACGGCCGTGATTTTGCCGGCAGTAAATCGCCGGCGAATCACACCGTCTAAAGCTTTCCATAGCGTTGCTAATGGAAAGCGCTGCCGCTCACGGAGGGCAATTTGCAGCATGCTGCGAATTGCCACAATTCTCCACGGTCAGCCTATCTGAATTTCCGCCCGTGTGCAGGGGGCCTAAGTGTCACTATCTTGTTGGGGTATTTTTAGAATACACTCAAATACATCCAGTTAAGGGCTCATGTCCACAGGCGTATGCACTTTACCTATGCTGCAGACATTCGCTCTGTCGGCTGAAACTGTATGGCTCTGCGCATTCCCGCGTATCACAGAGACATGTGCAGTGTGACTTTTTTCCCCCTTATTTCCTGCGCTGAAACAGAGCGCGGATGCGTATGAAAACGCTGCCCATATACAATGTATTGCGATTGGACAGCGTATCATAAGCAGCCCATGCAAGGGTATAGCGATCGCGCAGCGTGGCACATGGAGAAATGGAGCATGCAGCGATCTATCTCGCGTGCGTATCGATGCGCAGTGTCTACACGCCGCTGTGCGTGCATCAGTGAAGTTCCATTAACTTTCATCGACTCCATTCAAAGCTCGCACGGTGAAAAGTAAGGCCGTGGACATAAGTCCTTAATTATAATTTAATTGAGACATGAGGTTTGAAGTGCCTCTGTCATAATGCTAATGCATAGTAAATTCGCAGAATGAATAGCCCTACTAAGCTATGCATGTCATAGGTCCCATTTGTTAACCCCTCTCATATTTTGTAGAGCTACGGTTAATATATTCATACTGAGAACCCACGCAATAATCTGTTCTCCGCGCAGGGGCATTACAGCTGGTGGTTCCCTGGAACTGAGAGCCGTCCTGGACGCCACCCTTCATTTTAGTTACCCTATTGTCAGATTCGTCATTGCGCTCTCCGTATTAGCTCATTGCAGAAGTCTCGCAGTTGATCGAGGTCTATGGCGTGAGGTTGGATACTTTTACTATGATTAACCCCTTAGTGACGGCCAATACACCTTTACTGACCTCACTAATGGGCTTTTAACCTGCACGTACATCTTTTTAAGGTGGCTTGGTTGACTGACAGCCAGGCTCCTGCTTTAACTGTCAGGGTCAGGAAAACCTCAAATCTTGGCAGTTTAACCCCTTTCCTGCCACTATCAATAGCAACTGCAATATATAAGCAAATGACGGGACGGGGGCTGTTTCTGTAACCTTTTGAAACCCTTCAGTGCATTCGCAAGATACCGATGGATTCCCCCATGGCAATGGAAGTCTTGACAAAGGCCGCAATGTCTGCCATGTAAAGCCTCCGGCCCACTGGTGGATATTTGCTGCAGAATCCGCAGCAAATTTCGCCCATAGTATGCTTTGGGAAACTGATTTCTTTCTGTACACTTGCGAAAACAAATTGCGGTGTCTTCAAAGTGGAGGAAAAATCGCAGCATGCTCCCACGTGGATTCCACGCGGACTGCTTCCATTGAAGTCTATGGAAGCCATCCGATCTGCGGCCCTTCCACAATTGACATTGTGGAGGTAAATCTTGCCTTTTTTTTTTCCCCTTTGCGTCGTCGCTATGCGATTTGAGTAGTTTAAAAGAAAAATCTGTCTGAGAGCGAGTCGTGCGGACCATCCGCAGTACAGATAGAAACAAAAGCAAGCGGGTACACGCAGACGCTGCTGCTCCCAGTGTGCAGGAAGCTTAGCTCTGTCTATTAGGTCCAGCCTCTTGCAAAGCCTAATAGGCTGGTGTCATAGGCTTAGTAGAATGCAGTATATAAGTAATGCAGTGTACTATTCTAGCAAATGCATTTTCAAGTCTTTCCTCGGGGACTAAAAAAAATAGTGTAAGAGGAGGGGAAAAAAATTCAATACAGCTTAATTTAAAGGAAAAAAAGCGTTTCCGAAAAAAAAATCTTCCACACAACTCCTTTTTTAAATGGATAAAATACCAAAAACCAAATCCTTCAGAAGGATCAGTGATCCAGGGATTATTCTGATTGCTAGACATGGAGTCAGGATGGGTTATGAGAATCAATCAGTGCACTCGACACTGTAATGTCTGGGAGGTGACCTTGACTTGCCCAATGTCTGTGTTCAAGTATTTCATCATGGCAGCCCAGTTCTTCAGTCCTCCTATGAGGAATGAGTCTTGGAGGATAACCAAATAGCATTTGATAGGTTAGGAAACTATATTGTCCTATTGGTTTATACAACAAGTGTTCTGAAGTGTTCCTTTAAACAAACCCCAGTTGAAACCAAGATGTGCATGGAAAGTAGCAGTGCATCTGCGTGGGCAAAAAAATGCAATCTGCAATCTCCCATAAGCAATGGGGGGGGGGGGGGGGGGGGGACTTTTTAATGACTACTCGCAGTGAATCTGCTGGGGATGTCCGCATGAAGAAAATCTGCGTGCCTTGGACATGAGACCTAAGGCCTCATGTGCACTGGTATAATTGAATTGCGCAATCCGCGCGTGTCACCCGCACGTGCGATCTGCAATTTAATCAGCCCCTAGACAATCATTGGGCATCGGCACATAATTAAATACCTGCGAATGTCATTTTTCCCAACTTGCGTATCGCATACATGCTTAAAAAAAAAAAAAATCGCACAGACTGCTTCCATTAAGGTCAATGGAAGCCGTCCCATCCAGGGCATAGCCACAGTTGACACTGCGGATGTGCCGCGGATCTGCGTGAAAGCAGAAGATTTCAGAGAAAAAAAGCACTGAGTGTGCAGAAGAAAGAAGACCTAGACAGGTCATAAAATGTCCATGGGTGGACATGAAGCTCAAGTCAGTATCCTGTGGAAGTGGAGGGTACTGGGAGCAAATGGACCCAGATGTTGCTTTGCCTACTTGTGAGGGAGGAGTGAAAATTGTAACTTTTTTGTTAAATGTGAAGCTGTTTTTATTATTGTTCTGTATCTGTAAGATTGGGTTCCCTGGAAGAACCTCTGTGAGCAGGAGGAAGTAGTGAAGAACTGCTGAGGTTAGAGACAGGTGTGGTCTAGTATGGAGTCTCTCCTGCTGTGTGGCATTGGTAGGCAAAAATGATTTACTGTCCTGAAACCCTCCCAGGACAATTCTGGACACTTCAGCCATGTAAACGGTTCCTTTAAAGCTTTCCTATAGAAAGGACTGTTAGAGTCGTCGCTGTTTTACTGCACTGACTACTCTGCTCTTCTCCCCTTCTTCTACAGCGCTTTGCAACTGGTAAAGAAACTTTTTCGTTCGGGTTGGTTAGTGGGCTGTTAAAATGAAACTGTTCTAGTTGGCCAGCAATGGATTTGTTACTCAACCACAGTCCCTCCAATGCTAGCCAAGCACATTTTTAAAAACCCAATCTTCTCCTGAATCGGTGGAACCGGAACAGGCCGCTAGTCTTTGATGACACAGATGATATCTCAAGTGGACAAAGGGACTTCATATACTCAAACTTGTCCTGGTCCAGCTCTGCCCCTTACTGACTCCAACCAGCCTCAAACTAATAGGTTAGGTGATAGATATTGTGAGGGATTAGCGTTTAGGATCGGTAGCAACCTGGGCATAAGCAGTCAGAGACAGTGACACTTGCGATAAAGTCTTTAGTCCAGGCTTTGCCTGGGTTTATTTCCAAGCAAACAAAGCAAAATACAGGCCTTAACATCAGGCAAACATAAAGTAAATCCTGCTCGTCTGAGCACTTACTAAACATGGATCGTCCCTGTCTACACCCTTGTAAACAAATGGCTCCTGCACACAGCCAGCCAGGACTCTCAGACCTGCAGAGGTCTCAGCTCTCCTCTAGGCCCTGTAGGCCCAGGCTTTATATGGCCTGGTACCAGCCTCAGCTGGTACGTGGGAGTGACCATCCCACCCTTCGCTTTGGTCACTCCAGGAAAAGCCGGCCCGGATTATGTGGCTTGGAGCCACTTACACACTACAACGTGTTAGTGGCTTAATGCTACTAACACTATACTGCCGGCTTCCTCCACCGAGCCCAGGCTGCTCGGTGGCACGTATCTGCCCAAGTGCTCCCTAAAGCCGCATAGGAGAGCATCCTAGGCGAAATGCAACTGCCCTCCAGCACTTTGCCGGTCACCTTCTCACAATATACAAAATGTGTTTTTCTTTTAAGTTTTAGTATCCTCCTTAAGATCAAGATCTGGAGCAGAACTTCTTAGAAATAACCACTCAAAATTGCATTGACATAACTCACAGAAAGTCAAATATGCATAACCTGATAATACAGGGCGTCTCAATAACCATATTCCCTAGTAGCATGCAGATTGCAATATGGGAGCTAAATGTTCAGTGCAGACTAATGAGCAGCCATTCGCCTTAACCTAAGATTGGGGAAGGTGTGACTGCAGACAACATAGTCTGCACATGTGAGCTCATACCAAGGATGCCAGCCATAGATAAGTGCATCACACCATACAGGAATACAACACCAATGGCAAAGCAGTGAATTGCCCTGTATCAGTGCGCCACACTGGAAGGGCATCTTAGGCTTCCCAGCATCTATAGCACACTGCATGCAAACAAAACCTGATAAACGCAGGTTTTAGTCTGCATTTTGGCCAGATCACGGCAAGGCCACCACGCGTATGTCAGAACCTACGCTATCTCACTAATAACTAGATTAAAATCACAGATATGGGAGAAAAAATGTACAAAGACATAACTCACAGAAAAAGAAGCCAAGTGTGCATCACCTGATAAACTGCAGGGCAGGCTCAATCACCATATACCCTAGTAGCATGCTGAAAGCCAGATTGCAATATAGGGGAGCTAAATGTTCAGTGCCAACTAATAAGCAGCTACTCTCCTCAACCCAAGATTAGGAGAGGGGGTGACTGCTGACAGATATAGTCTGCACATATGAACCGATACCAGGATATGATCCGATGCTGTGGGAGCCCAGTATGTCATGCCAGTGTGGCGCACTGTGGTGATCTAGGGCAATCCACTGTTTTGCCAGTAGGGGTTATATTCCTGTATGGTGTGGCACACATCTATCGCTGGCATCCTCTGTGTCAGTTCATATGTGACTCAAAAAGAGGGGCAATCTGCTTCAAGCCGAGCGCTCTTGAATATAGGAATGGGCGGCCTTGCGTGTTGTATGTATGGCTGCTTTTTAGATTGAACTATGTTATGCATTGATGATGATGTAGAGGAAATGATATATAATTTATGCCTGGTAATATTGTCAGTAACAAAATGCCAAAATTAAATTTTTCTGGGATCCAGGAATCAATCGGGGCAGGTCAACATTCTCGTGCTACTCTGAGGTCAAGTGTTGATTTGTATCAAAATTGCTTTACGCAAATATTTATTTTATGGCTTTTTTTCCTAAACTCTGCTGGGGGAAGAGAGGTAATTGCTGTCATATGATGCTTGGAAGGCAAGGAATCTCCGACTGGAAAGTGGAATTAGATGCTCTAATATCTCCAGCGGTTTCTTAGAATGTCTGGATTGTGTCATGATAGGGAAGTAGATTCCAAATCAAACGGCACACTTGACTGATTAAAAGAAATGTGGTTGCAGATTATTATAATTTTTTTTTCCTTTCAGGGGATGTAATTTTTCAATTTTTTTTTTAAATTTGTAAAAAAAAATTTATTCTAATTTGTACATTCTGTATCATTTGGATTTTTTTTTTGCATAATGTGATGGTTTATTCATGGGTCTGCAGAATAGTAATGGGTCACTGCTTATTGTATGGCAGTAACTATTGTTGTTTTGGCTTGGTTAATGCAGTGTGAATTTGCATGTGATCCATTTATTTGAACAGATTTTAGTGAAAACTCTGGACGGAATTTATCAAAAGTGACAATTTTGAAATGCACTATTTAAATTGCAACTGAAGTTAATATTTAAGGCCAACAGTTGTAAATTGGTAGTTGCCAAACCAGCCTGACTTTGCTTCTCCAGTGATCTCAAACCGTCCATTTAAGACACCATCTGGTGTTTTTTTTGGGTATCACGTGTACAAGTGATTGGTCATACACTTTCTGTCAATTGTCTATGGCTAATGTTGAAATAATTTCTGTGTTCCGGTATTTCTGCGAAGTCCAAGCGCCCTTTTACCTGGAATGATTGTTGTTCAAAAAAATCGTTTGCAGGCATGAAAATGGTGTTTGAAAAGCCTTGCTAAACGCTATGAAAAACGGCCTGTGTGAGTGGCCTTACTCTTTGACGTTGATCCTATTCCTCTCCTTCCCTCTCTCCTCCATTTCCCTAATGTTCGCTTCTATCTTTTCTTTTCCTCTCTGCACCTCTCTTTGGTGTTCTCTTCTTAAATGTCTCTCATCTAGTAGTTCTGGCCAATGGTCCTTGTCCCTCCCCTCCCCCCCCCCCCCCTCTTCTTCTTGTTCTTCTTCCTTCTTTTTTTTTTTTCTTCAATTGACTTACCTGATGTTCGATCTTTTTATGATGTCTAACTCTGTAGGGTGAATATGCCTGTTATCGACAGTTATACCAGCCTCAGAATCCTTTGTTTGTTTGTAGTTATTACCGGGATCTTGAGATACTGCCTAAGGCCGACTTCACATGGGTGTATTTGCAAGCACAATACACCAAGAATAGTACCCTTTGTTTTTAATGGGTTTGTTCAAATTTCTGTATTTTGCACACATATTTCAGAAGTGCACCGTATCTGTGCACCAGAGGTCCCCATCGAAGTTAATGGGGAGTGCGCAAATGTATACGCAAGGAGATGCAGCAAATGTGTAATTATGCTGGAAAAAACACATCTGGAACTCATTAGACTAATTGGCTATTTCAATTTGTGCATCTTTGTTTGTCGTGAGCAAAAAGTACAGGAAAATGCGTTAATGTACGTGCATAAGCAAATGGTTCATTCTGCAAAAATGCAGCAATCCTGTGACCATTATAATTCCAATTCTATGCATTGAGGCCGCTGGTATTACAGCTTTTCTTTAACTGCTTCACCCAAAAGGACGTAATCGACAGCCTCTGGGTGCATAGTTTGTATGGAGCCGGTACTGGCTATCTTTAACAGCTGACACCTACCCATGATCAGCGTGCACACTGATCGCAGCTATTAACCTTTTAAATGCTGCTATCAATTCTGACAGTTGCATTTAAATGCCACACTCGGCATTCAGGGTCGCATTCAACTCCCTCACCTTCTGAAGGTCCCGAGAGCTGACATGTATTTCTGCTTATTATGATGGGCCTGTGGCCTGTCTTAATACAATGCCGGCAGAAATACCATGTATGATATTTCTATCAAACCATTAGACGTTCAAGTGCCCATTAAATAAGTGGAAAAGGCTTTCATTAATGGAAAAAATAAAGGACACTAAAAAGTTCAACGCCACCCCCTTTTACCGTAGTTATATAACCCCACCAGCCACACCTCTATAGGTGATGGCATTATCGCTCCCCCCCCCCCCCCCCACACCTCCATTTTACTAAATTTTTAAAGTCTTTGAGAAATTTTTACGTCTTCCAGCACACTTTATGGTACATTAAATTGTACCATTTGAAAAATCTAACGTGAATTCAGCTTGACACCGAGATATCTGCCTGTGTTAACAAGACTTTAACCAAGGCACAGTAAAGCCTCACCTTCAGAAACTTGTTTTCTGGTTTCTAAAACTAGCGCCACTCTTGTCATAGGTGGTCGTCCCACCCTGCAAAAAAAAAAAGGATCATCTAATAAGGGGAAATATTTGAGTATTTTCTGCACTTTTTTTTTTTCAATGTACTGTACAATGTTCATTCCATAACAACAATTTTTATTTGGACCAGAATTGTCCTTGTAGTTTAGTTAACACTTTTTCTATAGATAGATGACTTGTTTCAGCGCTTGTGTAATGTGGTTGGAGTCAGAGTATACTCCAGCCTGTGTTTTGTACGCATGGACGGCCGATATGAAATTGTTTATTAATTTGCATGGCATTCCGGATGATGGCCGCGGATGAAGTTGTCTAGACAGAAGTAGCTGTCGGTGATTAGGCACATGCAGTGTTTGTTCAGGTGAATATTACAGTGTGATTATTTGCTCATATGGGAGGCGGACTATCAGGAAGCCGGTTTTCAGCTTGTTTTTATCTGGATACATTTGTGGAGAGCTTTCTCTTCTATTGATTCTGGTGATCTGTGGCCTATGATAAAAAGCTTACTTAAATGACACCAGAGACAGCTGTCTATCTCGCCAGAGCATATCTGCGCCTGGTTAATGGCGCCAGCATACCCCCCCCTTGCTTCCTCAATACTAATCTGTTACAGGACCTCAGTAATATTAGTTTAAAGCAGAAAGAGAACAATTTGTTCTTAAAAGCTCTGATTGGGTTTCCGTCTAACATGTCTTATAAAATACCTATAAATTTTAAGATGCCATTTACACCGTTCTATGGGCAATGCAGTAAAGAAATGTAAATCTGTCTTATTTTACTGATTTGTCACATAATTAGATTTTTGTGCAACAATGTAGCCTCGATCCCAGGTTTCACTCGCTAGATAAACCAATAATACAACTTTCATATAAAGCTGTCAGTCCATATGCATTGCTTCTAGAGGGGAAGGCTATGCTATACTTGTGTTCCTGTCATTATGTTGTGTTGTCTGCAAGTATATTGGTTTAAGAGGGGCAGGAGCAATGGAACAGGACTTTGCATGGGAACTTAGCAGAAGGGAATGGCTGTAGCACCTAGGCTGGAGTCGGAGAAAGATAATGGGAGTCTCTCCTCTGTGTATTGTGCAGTAAATTGCCCTATGGCCATGGTTTCCTCTGGAGGACAGTGGCAATGAAGTGCTTGGAAAATGCTCAGTCAAGCCTTCCCTCTTGACCTCATTGGTCCATCTAGGAAAGGACTTTCATTCTCAGTAACCAGGTAGGATCTGCTGTTGATCCTGATATACAGTTAGAGTCTTGATATAATACTGCTACAGAAATAAGTCAGAACTGTCATTCTGAGGCTTTCTAAGCTGTTCAATTTTTGATTAAAATTTACAGTGTATATATCTATATACCGCTATCAACTCCTAAGTCCTACTCAAGCTTTCTGCAGAGTCTCTGTCCTACGGCCATCAATGATTCCCATGTCAAGATCTGTGTCGAACCAGTATGGCCGGAATTGAGCCCCGAGTCTCTGCTGTTCCCTCAGCCCACTGAGGAGGATAAGAGCATTATGATCATATTTGCAGAGATCGATCAAGCGCTCCTGGCCCTGGAGCTCGACCTGCTGATTGCCTGTTAGGCTAATACTTCCCAAGAATAATGGGGGATACTGAGTTTGCTTCACATGCTATATGGCAGTTAGAAAGTTTTTTAAAGGGGCTTACATGAAAGAAAGGAGGCCACATAGCAAAGAAGAAAAAATAAATAAATATGGGTCCCTTATTAAGGTGCTGGAGTTTAGGCACCCAGGACACGAGGGCCTAATTTTCTTCTCCGATCCCCTTCCTTGACCTTTTTAAGACAATTTCCAACCTCCTAATTCAGTTCCTCTGGAGGGGGAAGTCCTGCGCTGGTTCCAGCCACCCAGTAGCAAAGCTGGTAGGGGGGTGTTTGAAAACGAATTTGAAACCAAAATGTAAATATTTTGTAGACTTGCTAACCATTTCGGTGCCAGATATGCACCATAAGTATTGGTTATGTAGTGGTTCTTCAAAATATTTTGTCTGTCCACAATAAAACGTATGCCAAATCTGTTTATGGGGCGTTTCGTGTTTTACTATTGGCCTTCAGCAAACCTTTAAATACAGCATTTCTTGCTAAAAAAAAAAACTTCGGTGTCAAAAGGCTTTTTGCAGAAAGGCTGAGGGGAATTCACAAAGGAGTTGACACCAGTTTAGTGGCATATAAAAGCCTAAAAATTTAATTGACAAAAAAAAAAAAAAAAAATCTGACTTTTTGGGTTTTCCTTTGCCCTACTCGCCACATTTCCAAAAAGTGGGCTGGGCAATATCTTCTGATAAACTTTAAGTGCCCAAAGACTTGAGCTTTCAAGTTTTTCCAATTCAGATAAAGTATCAATAGATAGTTTATTATGTGTGGAGACAAGTGGAACACTCTTGGAGAAGGGAGGAAATGAATTGACCTACTTAGCTTTTTTTCTCTTAAGGTGACTTCTGTGTACTTATTCAACTTTAATGTTTTTTTAGTTTTTTCCCTTTTTTAAAATTTATTTAATTTTTTTTGTCTGGTTACCCTTCCGGATTAAGACAACTAATGTGTTAAAAAAAATAAATTTCTAGACTAATTAATATGACTGCCTGCTATATCTTCATTCAGGATGAAGACTGTTGTTTATGGAAACTCTATCCTCCCTATAGATAAGCGTAGAGTCAGCAGGACTGCTTGTCTTAGTGAGGAAGTGCTGATAAAGACTGCTAGTGACACTTGGTAGCCTTTAGAACAATACTATGCCAGTTGTGGGAGACGGCAGCTGCAGAGCGCAGCAAAAGGCCAATACAAAAGGGTCTAGACTCGATAAGGGAATTTATCAAGGCTCTTGCATCAGGTTTCTGATGTAAGAGTTGCTAATTTTTGTGCAAAACGTGACTGACTGTCTTGTTTGCATCTTTTCAAAAAGTGGGCTACTACAGTTTGACTTTTTAAAATTTTGTTATTTTTATAATTTCTGCCACAAAATGGCATAAAGGTACAAATCTACACTCACACCTGGCCTAGATTTTTGCTTTTGGGAATACTGGCAGGAAAACATGTGCCAAACTTAAAGGGGTTTTCCAGGCAGCGCCTGCTACCAGTGCTGAGATACACTGAGGTCTGAGCAAAAGCCAACCTTTGTGTAGTGGTCAGCGCATGTAAATGCAGGCGCAGCTCCTATTGATTTCAGTGAGGGCCATGTCTACAATTACAAGTGCCGGACACTATACATAGGTCGGAGCAGTGGCTTATGCTCCGACCCTATGTATCCCAGCACTGACAGCAGGCGCTGCATAGAAAATCCCTTTAAGTTGCCCCTTTAATAAACTAGGACACACTTGATACACAAGGTTATGAAATGACCTGTCTTAAATCTGGGCGTATGCTACATGACTGTCATGTAGTTTTAAATTATGGTGAAACCGCATCCAGTGCAAAATCTGTAACAGATCCACCATGCCTAAATGTACCTTTTATAAAGGGGTTATCTGGGGGGCTTTTTTTTCCTTGCAAAACCTGCTTAGGCTGCTGTGCCAACCTAAAAGGCATTCTTTTTCTTCTCCCTTGACCACTCCTGTTCTTCCAGTTCCTGGTCCTCTGCTCTTCACATTTGGGAGTAGAGAGCCAGTGATGACGTCGCCAACATTAGAGCCATGTGACTGCTACAGCCAATCACGGGCTCACTTCGCCCAGGAATCTATTGTACCAGTCGCATGTCCTGATGTCGGGACAGTATGTATGTGTTTTTTGTTTTGTGTTTTTTTTTTTTTTAATCTTAGTGTAGACCAGCATGGGAGCAAAGAACATATGACTCTTATGTTGGCACAACAGCATATCATCTATGGGGGGGGGGGGGGGGGGGGGTGTCAAGGGGGGCCCTACACTTTTAACGGGGTTGGCAAAAGCCATGTGGATGGAGCCTATATGGTGGAATGGAGTCATATAGCCTGTGCATACACCATAAGTGTCCTAAAGTAGGAATATCCCTTTAAATTGGTTGAATCCTGCCTGGCGTAATGGTAACAAACAAACAAATGCACTTCATTTGCAGCCAAGTTTTAAATCTACACGGCTCACAATAATATATGTTGCCATAATAAGATTTCTTTTTCTGACTTGAATTGTTGAATGCAGTAACCGAACAAGTTCCTATTTTGAAGTCCAGCACAGCTGTCCCTAGGAATTGGAAAGTTAATATTCAGAGTATATAAACCACAGAGGGTACCAAGCTATCTATGTCTCAAACGTTTGTGTTGCTACAAATATCCCCATTTTTAGACTCGCAGAATTGCAGCGGCTTCTGGTGCCGGGTGCATCAGCCTCTTGTATCAATGTTTTTTGGCCCGCTTTATTTAAATGAGCAGCTGTGCATTTGTTCCCTCGCCAAGGCGTGATTACTTTGTGATTCTGCTTCAACAAAACGCACAAGAAAAACATGTTTTAGGCTGAGTAATAGTTCTTTCCATTGAATGGATTCCAGATATCTTGGAGAGAGAGGCACTTTCAGATCCTGATTATAGAAATTTAGTTTGTATTCTACTAAAAGGCCGTGTAAATGCCAAAGTTCAGACACTTGATCCTTTCAGACAATTGTTCATCTAAGGTCTGTATTGTTAATGTTCTCTTTGCAAGGGTCCAGGGATAGGCCTGGCTTGGGAGGTGTCCGGTCAGGGCAGTCTTCCTCATGGGGAGGTCAAGTTTTTCAATATTCGGAAAAGTCGCAGGAACAGGGATTCTGTATCAGTTTAGTAAAGAGCTCTAGTCGGGGGTCATAACTACATCACAAGTGCTTTTAATAACTTGCATATGAACTTTAATCAAAAGTAAGCACAGCAGTCTATACAGACTCCAGTTTTGATAGCATGGTGTTCTATTGGTACGGCGCCAGGTTTTCGTACTCTGAGGGTCTCGGTAAGTTGGCTTGACTCTGGACACGAACTTCACTCTTGTTGACTCTGGTTACTTCACTGATCTGCTCACTGCAGCTCTAAGTGTTGACACCTTCACGTGGGCTCATATACTTTGACTTCAGCACGTGCTCATTCCAGTTTTGAGGAAGACTAAACCCTCTCCTTCTGTCCAGCTGACTAAATTGTGGTTGTCTCCTTGCACAAACTTTGTGCGTGCTTTTTATAGCGTTGCACCACCTTGGTGCCTCCTGCGAGAGCACACAGACTCATGCACTCTTTTTCATCTGCTTATCATCCAGGATGCTTAAAGGGGTTGTCCCGCGCCGAAACGGGTTTTTTTTTTCAACCCCCCCCCCCCCGTTCGGCGCGAGACAACCCCGATGCAGGGGTTAAAAAAGAACACCGGACAGCGCTTACCTTAATCCCCGCGCTCCGGTGACTTCTTACTTACCCGGTGAAGATGGCCGCCGGGATCTTCTACCTCCGTGGACCGCAGCTCTTCTGTGCGGTCCATTGCCGATTCCAGCCTCCTGATTGGCTGGAATCGGCACGTGACGGGGCGGAGCTACACGGAGCTACACCGAGCCCCATTGAGAAGAGAAGAAGACCCGGACTGCGCAAGCGCGGCTAATTTGGCCATTAGACGGCGAAAATTAGTCGGCTCCATGGGAACGAGGACGCTAGCAACGGAGCAGGTAAGTGAAAAACTTCTTATAACTTCTGTATGGCTCATAATTAATGCACAATGTACATTACAAAGTGCATTAATATGGCCACACAGAAGTGTATAGACCCACTTGCTGCCGCGGGACAACCCCTTTAAAGAAAAAGTTATAAGACCAAAGAAACATAACCGCATGAAACTATACATTGTTCATTGCAAGAGTAGCCAACCTGTTACCTCTTTAATACTAATATCTCACCATTCCTTTTTTGGCACTTAACACATCCCAGATCGCTCAATCGTTGGCTGCATTCACACTGAACGATAATACCTTCGTTTGTTCATTAAAGCAAACCAGAAAATCCTTATTGGCTCATTGGATTTAAATACCGATCGTTCAATCGTTCTCATTCAATGGTACAGTGAACTGGACTGACCCATTTGTGAGCGATCTATTTATCTGCCCGCATAAACCAGCTGCAGAAGTGAGCTCTGTCACCCTATGGGCCCTTTTACATTGAATGATCATTGAGATTCTCACTGGATTGCAAGTATCTGATACATAATTATTCAGTGTAAATGCCAGCAGTGACTGAGCGATGAATAAAAACTTGTTGGTTGTTTAGTTTCTGCAGGCATAAAAATTAAATAGCTTGACCTGTGTAAACGGCAGCCAATTATCTGTGGACGGCAGTCTGTTTACTGTGAAAGCTTCATCCTCCCGCCTCCACTCACTGAGTGATACTCCTGTGTGAAAGCATAGGAGAAATTATGGCTGAAATTAAGTGCTTGACAGTTGTCCCATGTTAAAGGACCCTAAGGTTCCATAGTGACAATCTAAGGGTCCTTTTACATGGGCAGATTATTTGCCCTTGCAAACGAACAGACTGAGTATGTCGGTCGACGTTCATTCATCCAAGTAAATTTATTTAGCCACAGTTTTACTATGATTTGCTTTAGAGAGGGAAAAGTTGTAATAGAGTTTTGAATTTTTACAGTAGTCACAGCATTGCTTGCAATCTATTCCCTCATTGAGGAGAATTCTGTTTTGGGATAAGATTCATGTGTGACTTCAGGTTGCTGTGAAGTCCTCTCCTTAGTGTTCATTTAAACCCTGTAATATCTAGGAGGAAACCGAAAGCCTTTATGCATGTGGCAAGTTTTTCCTTATCAAATGACCTTTTTGCCTTATGCAGCATTATAAGCAGTTGTCTTAATATATTCTCATGAATTGGTCTTCTATAAAATAAACTTGAGAATCACATTTTATGTTGGCAGTTTCTCAAACTTTCCTTTTCTAGGAGGAGTCGGAACTCCATTTGTTAAGAGGTTGACCCTAAAGCCCCAGATTTGTGAGGGTAACGCCATGTCTGAGGAGACATTCCCACTTTTTGCTGTCACCCTCGTTCTATGACTGCAACGTGCAAGCTGGAAATCTTCTCTTCTATAAATAGGCAGCGACATCTTCTAATTTAGACCTGACCATAACTCTTGTGTTCTTGTTGGTGTGTCTGCAGATTGTGAAACAGGACAACACATATCTAGTCGCTAGGAAATAGTTTCATGACAACTCAGGTGCTATGCATGACTAGACACATTGATCCCGGCTCGTGTCAAAGACGAAAAGAAGTAGACAAGGGCTTCAAAATAGCCAGGCTTGAAATATGAATTATTGGTTGACAGGCTCTTATTAATAGCTTCTAGGGTTAAAGATAAATGGTTGCTACTTGTAAACCCTATACTGTAGTAGTAGAATATTCATGCAACCTGTTACCAGACTCACAGAAGAGCCATTCTGGTTGGTTACTTGTTGATCTTGTATGGAAACTATTTTACAGAATGCATATGTAATCATAGGAGTCCATGCCTGAATTATTTATATATATATATATATATATATATATATATATATATATATATATAAAATTAATTATAAATAATGTAGATGTACAGCTAGAAGAAAATAAATAAGTGAACCTTTTGGAATTATATTGATTTTTACAGTGGGTTTTATAGGTGCTTTGGCTATTAAATTGAGGTACACGAAGCCTGCTTCCTGACAAATCTGCTGCAAACAACTTTCATAAGTCTACTTATAGAGTAACATGAAGATAGAAAAAGTTAGAGGCATTAATAGAAACCTGTTAATTTGGTTAACTGACTTGATATACTATCTACAAATTAAGAAAATTTGGGACTGTTACTGCTCTCCATAGGGTTGGTGTCCTGTTAGGATCCCTCCAAGCGCACAACAGGTAATCTTAAAAGAGGTGAGACCGTATCCAAAGGGTAATGGCAAAGACCTACAGAAAAACTGCAAAAACCTCTGGTAATGTGTCTGCTATTAGAAGTGGGTCAAGAAGGGTATAGTTTCTCCTTATGGAGAACGCATAGAAGGTGTGTGTGAGAAGATTTATAAGGCCAATCATGCTCTTCTTGGAAATATTCAAATAAAAAGATGGAACAATACCTCTACAGTGCCACCTATTGGAAGGCAGTGTTCCTGCAAGTCAATGTCAGACTTTTAAAACAAACCTTGTAACAATAATAAATAAATAAATAATGAAGGACCTGTCAAGACTTCACAGTCCTGTGATCAGGGGGGAACATGTAACTCAAGATGAATGACCTGTATTGACATCCCTATCATGTGATCAAAGGCACAGCTTGACGGTGACATCATAACAGGTCCTTAATTTGAAGTGCTGTGTTGCTTGTGATCCCTGTTGTATGGGATGACTCTATTGGAGGAAACCGTATGAGGTCTTTATGAGAGAATAGCTACATGGAAACTCATTAACCCCTTCATGACATGGCCTATTTTGGGCTTAAGGACGCAACAATTTTTGGCGGATTTTCTTCTCCGTTTATCAAAAGCCATAACTTTTTTATTTTTCCGTCGACGCGGCCGTATGAGGGCTTGTTTTTTGCGTGGCGAACTGTAGTTTTTATCGATGCCAATTTTGGGTACATAGACTATATTGTAAATTTTTTTTTTTTTTTTTTTTAATGATAGCAGAGAGAAAACGCATCAATTCTGCCATAGATTTTTTTATTTTTTTTTACACCGTTAATCATGCAGCATAAATGAGACTTTACATTTTTTCTGCAGAACGGTACGGTTACAACGATACCAAAATTCTAACATTTTTTTTAGGTTTTCCCACTTTTCTGCAATAAAAACCCTTTTTTTGGAAATCTTTTTTTCTATTCTAAATTGCTGCATTCAAAGTCACGTAACTTTTTTATTTTTTGATGTACAGAGCTCTATGAGGGCTTATTTTTTGCGAGACGAGCTGTAGATTTTATTGGTACCATTTTGGCATACATACGGCTTTTTTGATCACTTTTATAGCGTTTTTAGTGAGGCAAAATGCTAAAAATGAGCATTTTGCCTCAGTTTTTTAGGTTTTTTTTCAGCGTTTTTTTTCCGTGCACAGTCAAAAGCATGTGCAACTTATTGTACGCATCGTTACGGACGCGATATGTGGGGTTTTATTTTTTTTTACCTTTTTTTTATGCTAATCTGAGAAAAAGCATAAAAAATGGTTTTTTTACTCTTTTTTTTTTTTTTTTTTTTTTTTTTTTTACATTTTTTTAATTCATTTTTTAAATCTTTCTTTTTTTTACACTGTTTGTGTCCCTCTGAGGGACTTTAACCACTGCCCTGATGATCGCTGTCATAAGGCATGGCAGAGCTACTGCTCTCCCATGCCTTATCGCTCATACAGCGATCTCAGGCATAGGCAATACAGGACGCCAGTGTCTGGCGTCCTGTTGCCATGGTGACAGGCCGGGCTCTCGCGTTGACATCGCAAGTCCCGGCCGGAGACACAGAGGGAGCCGCGCTCCCGCTGTGAACTCTTTCCCTGCCGCGATCTACTTAGACCGCGGCAGGGAAGGGGTTAACAGTGGCGGGCGCATCTCTGATGCCCCCTTGCTGTTGCAGCGAGACGCCGGCTGTGACTGACAGCCGGCTCCCGCTGCGGGATAGCGCTGGATCTTATGTGATCGCGCTATCTCCAGGACGTAAGTTTACGCCCTGTTGCGGGAAGTACCCCGCTCCCAGGACGTAAACTTACGCCCTGCAGCGGGAATGGGTTAAGGAAGATGAGGATTTACTCGACAGCTGAAGTAACTTTTCAGAATGTTGAAGGAAAATAAATGTCCAGTGTACCTGCAGAAAAAGAGTAATGGAAGCACGTGACCCTAAGAAGCAGGAGGATCAAGAGTCAGTCGGCACCCATACTGCTCAGGAACGAGTACCAGGTTCTCACACAGGAGAACAATGAAGAGGTACATCAAGAAATTACTTTGCCCATAAAGAACAGTCTAGTAAGCACTCAGAATCCTCTTTGGATTGGGAAAAAGTGGTGCTGCGAAGAAGAAAAGCAGAGTGGTGGTTGTGGGGGATTCCCTATTGAGAGGAAGAGAGACAGCTGTCTGCCGACCTGACATAACCTCACGAGAGGTGTGCTGTCTGCCAGGTGCACAAATCAAAGATGTGTCTGATAGGATGTCAGGACTCTTCAGTCCTACAGAACACCACCCATTACTACAAATGCATGTAAGGACAAATGACACTGCAAAAAAGGGACCTTGCAATTATCTGCAGAGACTTTAAAGACCTTGGCAAGAAGGTGAAGGAACTAAGAGCACAGGTGGTCTTCTCATCTATCCTCCCAGTGGATGGCCATGGAATAAAGAAATGGAACAGTATTCTAGAGGTGAACAACTGGCTACATCGATGGTGCCGTCAACAAAGAATTGGATTTCTAGACCATGGAGTGAATTACCTATATGCTGGACTAGAGATGGGTTGCACCTTATAAAAACAGGAAAACGTATATTTGGAAGGCACCTTGCTACACATCAGGAGAGCTTTAAACTAGAACAATATGGAAAAGGAAGTGAAAGGCCAGGCACAAATATACAGCTAATAGATACAATTGAGAACCTTGCTGTTAGAAGTGTAAAGAAAGAACAAAAGACAAATTCAGAAGGAAAGTAGAGGGGCAAGAGACACCGAGCACAAGCTAAAATGTTTCTACACAAATGCACAGAGCATGGGAAGCAAACAAGGAGAATTGGAGCTCCTAACACAGGAAGAGAAATATGATGTCATAGGCATCATGGAAACTTGGTGGGATGATGCACATGATTGGAAAACAAGGCTTGAAGGGCACTTCATTTATAGGAAACAGACTTAATAAAAGAGGGTATATTGTGTTGTATGTTAGGAAAAAGTGTACTCTCCACAGAGATTCAAGCTTCAGAGCATGTTAGTTCTGTAGAAACTGGGTAAATATACAAGGAGAGAACAACAGAAAGGACACCATTGTAGGCATTTTACTATAGGCCACCTGGACAAGCAGAAGATATGGATGAATTCTTTCTACATCAGAAGGCCAAGTTCTCAAAGTGAAATGGTGGTCATGAGAGATTGTGACTTTTCAGACATTGGTTGGGAATTTTATCTCAGGCAAAAATAATGGGTCCAACAAATTCTTATCCGCTCTTGCAGACAACTTTTGTCTCCCAAAAAGTAGAAGAAAAAACGGGATCTGCTATCTTGGACCTAATTTTTACCAGCAGGGAAGAAATGGTTGAAGTACACGTGGCTAGGACTTTTTAGGAGGCAGATTTTAATGGACTACAGAAAGATGGTAGGAAGGATCCAGAGGATGGATGTTCTTAAGGACAAATGTCCCAGAAGGTTGGGAAATATTGTGAAATGAGATTCTCAAAGCACAATCATTGACAATCCCTAAAAGACGGAAGAGTGGGAAGCATTTAAAAAGACCAGGATGGATAACGCAGAACTTGCACACATGCTATATGCACTCCACTACTCCTCCTTGGCCGGACCTCATCTGGAATACTGTCCAGTTCTGGGTACCCCAATTTAAAAAAGACAAACTAGAGCAAGTTCAGAGAAGGGTTACCGGGATGGTGAGTGGTCTGCAAATTGTGTCCTATGAGTATCTATTAAATGTTTAGCTTTCAAAAAAAGACTGCTAGGAGACTTAATAGCTATCTACAAATATCTGAAGGACTGTCACAGTGCAGAGGGATATTCTCATTTGCACACGGAAAGACTAGAAGCAATGAAATGAAACTGAAAGGGAGGAGACCACAGACTAGAGAACTTTTTGACATTGAGGGTGATCAATGAGTGGAACAGGTTGCCTCAGGGGGTGATGAGTTCTCCTTCAATGCAAGTCTTCAAACAAAGGCTGGACATTCATCTGGGATAATTTAGGGAATCCTGCACTGAGCAGGGGGTTGAAGCCGATGATCCTGGGGACCCCTTCCAACTCTACCATCCTATGAGATATTGCTTTACATGTGGTCCCCCCCCCCCCTTAGTTTTCCATTGGTATCCAAGAGTTATGACCGAAAAAAGTTTGGTACGGTGTTAGCCAGTAGAGCAAAGTGTGATTGCTCTGTGACCTGTATGTTCCGCTGCTTTACTGGTCAGACATGCTCCATGCATTCAAAGTCAGTAATGATGAGAGCTTGTATAGTCATGAATGCTTGATCATTAATACTGGCAATGGGACATTGTGGGAGATGTAGGTTTTGCACTCCCTTGTGGCAATTTTAAATACAAATGTGGAAATCTGAAGCTGGCTGGAAAGTTGCAGCGGTGCAGGTTGGCAAAAAGAGGCACTAGAATTCAGTTTGATGTAGATGGACGTTTGGAATAATGGCAAGAAGTGTAAACATTTGGTAAACTTTTAAACAATATTGCTCAGTCTCTGGAATATCCATTTTAAAACAGGCATGAACACACAGTTGTGGAAGTAATCGTACAATAGGAGGTGAAATTCGCCCCTCTTTCAGCTGAACGAGTTTGATCCTAGAACAACACTGAAACAAGATTGCTGCTGTCCAAGGAAAATAAAACTGTGGCTCATCTCAAGTTTGCCCCAGACCACAAAAATGTTGTGTAGTGCTTTTAAGAAAATGTTCTATGGAGAGATGAGGATATCCTGCAATCCTGACCTGCTGTAGTAGTCTATAGCAGCATATCTCAAGTTTCCCCTTAATGATATTTTGGTATTTTTATGCCTAGGCTCCATGGACTTTCAGAGTTTAACTTTTTTGCCCTTGTCCCACCTACAACATTCCATTAAAGAGTAACTACACTTTAAGCTAACTCTATGTCCAAAGTATTGATCAGTGGGTGTACCTGCTGCTGAGACCCCCTGCTGATCACTAGAATAAGAGGGCTGCTGCGCTCACCTGTCTTTGCTGGGTTTTGGCTGCTTTGCGACAGCTGAAGATGACCCACATAGAGGTGTAGAGAAAGGCGCTGTGAAAAACCTTTTTACTTGATGGTTGCTTTTTTGAGTATAATGCCTATGAATAACTTTAGTATTTTTAGACTAAAACCTCAGTCCTCCTTCCATGTGAATGTAATAAGAATGATGCAGATTTATCTTTATTTCTCTTCCCTTGGTTTTAAAGTTGACCTATTTATATCACGATGAAGCTAGAATATTGATTTAGAAGCCAGTTAATGGTTTAAGTAGTCAGAAATAGACAATGGGGCTTATTTACTATAGGAAATTACGGGGTTTTCTTTTTGGGGGGGGGGGGTTGGCACAAATTGTGGAAGGCTGTCAAAGATTCTCTATGCCACATTTATTGTGTTAAACAGTTTCAGATGCTTTTTTTTTTTCTGGTGTCTAACGAAGGGGTGTTACATAGATACATAGTATGTTTGGCCAAATGAATGTCCATCTAGATCAGCCTGCTTTTCTTCTGTAAAAGAAAAAAAAACTACTAAAAGTTGCAGCAAATTGGGCCAAATTTTGGCACAATTTTCGTCGTAAACTAGGCCATCTAAAAAAATGGTCTAAACTTTGACAGAGTTATCACTCAGCAGAACTACTGTGATAAATCTGATGCATTTATGACTGTCTAGACTATTTCCACCGAACAGTATATTGGTAAATAAGCCCCAATGTGTGTTGTCAAAAAATATTAAAATTTCTGCAAAACGGATTAACTGAAGGACAAACTTTTTGTAATGACCCCGTCATATCGGGAATATTATTGTCCTGGACTGGATTGCCCTTTTTGAGGTTGCATAAATATCTCTCAAGACGAGCCATTCCCAGTTCCTGCAGCTAAGCAAACAATGGGATCGAAATCTTACTGTTACTTTTGTGTAATCATCTTGTTTCACCTACACATTTTGGATGACTAATGCTGGAACTCTTATGTTTTTCATAGCAGCATCCAACTCCTACTGTTTTTAGGCAGATGTACAAACCATAATAACTCATCCTGTGACTTCACAGATCCTGAAAGAAGTAAAATCCTCCTGAAATTCAATAATAAATTACCTTTCCTGTAAGTGTATGGGATGACCACCTCCTTCCATTGGAATTGCTTTGATAAACAGGATACAATTATAAGAATCAGTTGCCCAATAGGGTGCGTTCACACGTTCCAGATTTGCTGCACATCTGCACCAAAATCTGCAATTAATTTGCAACGTGTGAGCACGCCCTTAAGTCATGTCTGATGGGGCAGATTTCCTGTGCGGACCCTCATGGAAAATCTGCGGCATTTACAGTGACAACAGAATGGAGTGAGATTTTCAAAATTGTCCACATGCTGCGGAAAATATCCACATAAAACCTGTGCAGAAATTGACATGTGGTGCAGAATTCAAATCCATGGCATGTCAATTTTGGCACTGGATACACTACGGAATCCAGCCCTTTCTAATGAGTTCTACACCAAATGCCTCCTGATTGGCTTGAATCGGCACACGTGACGGGGCGGAGCTACGTGATGACGCGTAGAAGGGGACAGAGCCAGAACGCCGCTGCTGCCGGACCGAGCAGAAGACAGAAGACCCTTCTGCGCAAGCGCGTCTAATCGGGCGATTAGACGCTGAAGTTAGACGGAGCCATGGAGACGGGGACGCCAGCGCAGGGAAGGTAAGTGAATAACTTCTGTATGGCTCATATTTAATGCACGACGTATATTACAAAGTGCATTAATATGGCCATACAGAAGTGCTGAACCCCACTTGCTTTCGCGAGACAACCCCTTTAAGGTGGTTCTACAGAATAACAAGACCGTGGAGCTTGTTTTGCAACTCTGCAACATTAACTCCATTGGAGTTGAGAAGTAACACTAGACAGAACCCATGGACAGGTGGGGTGCGATTTGCAGCCATGCTTTTCTAGCCATGTAGATCCCCCTTACCCCCATTTCTCCAGTCTGAGAAAATACGAAAGGGAAAAATATCTACAAACGATCCAAAGTTGTCATGAATATATACTTCTAGGTAAGAATGTCTCCCTAATGCAGTATATGATGAAGCCCACCATATTGATTTTTCTGTTTTCCTGTTCTATTCATACAGAATCCAACCAAAAAAAGTGTCTTCCTATACAATAGACATTAAATAACCAGTGGGGTTGTTGATCTGGGTCTTGGAGTCGGGTAGGAACTTTCAAAACATTGTTCCAGGGATTATTTTGATTGCCATTCCCTCCCGACCTCATAACTAGGCTAAATTGACTTCTGCCTCATCTGGATCAACAAGGGGGTGGAAGGTGGAAACAGGCTGAACTAGATGGACATTGTCTCCTTTCAGCTTAACATACTATGTTACTAATATTAAAAGGCCAATAGGGTGTAGTAAGACCTACAAGTTTATGGACGCCCTATTATGCATTCATTTCACCCCGCATACTGTTTCGATTTATTAGCAGGACCTCATCCCTAGCAGGAAAAAAACCCTTGCTTTTCATTTGCAGTTTTCAGAGCAGAGCCACCTACTCCTTGCAGAAATATTTTTAGCTAGTTCTGTACCTTTTCAGATTGTCAGTGGTGTTTCTTTTTAACAAGTGTATCACCATGTGACGCATGGGCTGCATTGACGCCACATACTAGACCTGTTTGAAATGTCCTCTGTACAATCCTTGTCAAAGAATCAAGCACCTAGAATTTGTCGGAATCTAATTAAACTTTCTGTGTGTGATTTGTAACATTGTTTTAAGTTAGTGATTACAATATCAGCAGAAGGGTCATTTATTGCGTGAAACGGAGCCCTTGAAGGGAGGTTCTAGTACCCTGTTGTACCACCTCTAGCTCCAATACAAGTATGATATAGGCAAGCATGGAGGCTCTAGTACCCTGTAGTACTGCCTCTCGCTACGATACAAGAAGTGATATGGCCGGGCATGGAGGCATACAGGTTCCTGCAGAATATCGTTCTACATTTGCTGTAATTGAGCCTCTAGATCGTGCAAACTTGTTGGCATCCCAAATGGTCCCATACATATTCTATTGCCGATAATCCAGCAACCTTGAAGGCCATGGAAGTGTGGCAATGTTGTGGAGACATTCCTGTGACATCATTGTGTGTGCGGCCAAGCATTATCTTGCTGGAAAATGTCTCTTGGGAGCCACCATGAGAGGAACACGTGGCTGCAGAATGTCCTGAACATATCGCTGAGCTGTCATTGTGCCTCATTCCACTACGTAGGGTGTCCGACTGCCATATGCAATAGCCCCCAGACCATCACACTATCGGTCACCAGACATAGACACGTCCGTTGTCCATGCCCAAACTAAACCTGTATTCGTCTGATAACCCTGTTGCTCTGTAGCAGTCGAGTTTTGTCATTCATGATGCCACTGCAAATGGAGGCGGTGTTGGGAGGGTGTCAAAGACAGTACATATAATGGGCGCTGTGAGACCAAATGGCCTTCAGCTAAGCGCCTGGAAAAGGTTCCAAGTGTGTGTGTGTGTGTGTGTTGATGGTGTCACCTGTCTCTGGATGGTGGACACTGAAATGGAGCTGCTCATGCTTGTCTGATGATTTTTCTCCTGCTGGTGGTCTGTCGAGATCATTCTGAGCCTGGTCACCTTGTATGCGTGCCCTCATGTACCACTGGTCCCAGCACCTCCTAACAGACCGGTCAGAATGCCCCAGGTAGTGACCATTCAGCTTCTCACATTCCAATAATGTGCCCCCTCACACTGTTAATGGGGCAAAATCTCTTTGATTGCGTCATACAGACATGGTTAGTGGTCAATGAGCTCTATACAAGTGGGGGAAAAAAAAGATTCCACTACATACAAGTAGCCTCTAAGAGCCTTTAGGTCCACGGAGGTACCACTTTTAGGGCCTCTGGTGGCAAGACCGTTCATCTAATCACTGCTTGAGTCTTGCAGCAAAACAACAACTTCTTCTAGGGGCTAAATATTTTTATTTTTTTAAATTGGTGTATTAATCATACATATATTATCTAAAAAAACCCCAAACAATAGTCTGACATGTAATCCCCTTTGCAGATGCACAGCCATGGGAGTGATCTGTGATTCATTCTGTTGGAGGGTGTAGTTGTGTTAGCTAGAACCGCAGATGTGGAGTTAAACCACAAAAATGTCTAATCCTTCCAGGTGAGAAAACTAAAGTGCTTCTGCTTTGCCCCCTCCCCGTGTGCTTTCCGTCTTGTGGTGCCAAAGACTTGGAAACTTTCAAACAAGCGGGGCTTTTGTGATGGCTATCTAGCAGCAGGCAACGTGTAATCTTTAACAGAAAGACGTCACTTGGAAACTTAAGTTGATGAAGAATAGAAAGCGGCCTGTGAGAGGTGCTTATCAGTCAATAGGCCTGACGTTGGAGATAAGTTGAATGGAAAATCACAAGGGGCTAACTTTTGCTGGGCCTCATTTTTGGAACAGTGCCCTTTTTGCTGCTCTCTTAACTAGTGAGCCAGTCTACACAACAAGCCGTGGCGGAGCCAGCAAGTCAGAGCCAGAGAGATACGATGGGACTTGTGGTTCCTTAACGCTTAGGAAGGCCCACGTTATCCACATCTGTCCTGCAACCTTCTGAATGCTGCTTGTACTTTTACACAATGGTTATGTCTGGGAAATGTAATCTTAGGAATGTCCAAAGCATGTTCAGAAATTCCTCAGTCATGTATGTAACCAAAGGGATGACTTTACTGTAAAGACACAGGAAATTACGCTTCAACTACAAGTTGTAAGCAGGTGAAAAGATGCCCAAGTCATCAGAAACATTTACACCCATGCCTCCATTTCTGGACAGAACTAAAACCTTGATAGTTTTACCAGCTGCCATGGAAGATGCACCCATATATCTCATTAGAACAGTTTTGAGCAGCTTGTAAACTAAGTGTGAAGAAAGAAACCATATTTGCTACAAGGGTTTTTGATGGTTCTGATGAATCAATCAAGCAATCTTACTGGAGAAAGACAAGTAGAACAGCTGGTGTGTGTGCAATTTACCTCTTCGGTTTTTGTGATGCTTTAAGGCCTCTTAAAGTTGGCTAGACGTAGAAGATTAAAAGTTGGACAAACTTGCCAATTTCCATTATGTATGGCCTCTTACCTATAAGAGTGCAGTGGCACCCTGGTGCTTAAGGGGGATTTTAAGGCTCTCTGCTACATAAGACATCATGGCACGGTTGAGGGATCCTTGTTAAAGGTCTCACACGGTCGCCCACTGCCAGCAACTTCACTTTATATCTGCTGGTCTCGAATTTAGCGGGCAGTGGACGTCAGAGTGATTAGATATATTGGATTTCGTAATGGATGATCTTTAATGAAAAATAGGGGTCACTGCTATAGGGTCTAGCACCACCCTATTTCCTTCTCCCAATCAGCCCAAACCTGCATGTAAATGGTGATCAGAGGCGTAACTTGAAGCTCCTGGGCTTCAATGCAAAATCTGGTAGAGTGCCCACAACTAGAATGCCCTAATAGGACTGGACGCCCTATATGGAGATATGGAGAAGAGAGGTTTTGTAGGCCCCTTAAGGCTCCAAGGCATGGGTGCAACTGCATGCTCTATAGTTGCGCCCCTGGAATGGGTTGAATGGCATTTTCCTGAAGTGCTTTTTTTTTTTTTTTTTTCTCTTACCATCCTGACTCACCTGTACAAGTCATGAGGCAAACCCATCACAAAACTGTGCTAATTTGCAGTAAAATGCAAGGGGCCTGTAGCGTCTGACAAATCAATAAAGGGAGGACTTTCTCTGGTTTCATGAGACAATTGCTCCTTTTATAAAAGCTGAGGAATTAGTGCTTTGGATGATCCCAAGCTTGTAGAAAAAAAGATTGCCCATCTATTATGGTTTAAGTGTCAAGCAGCGAGCTGCCCTCTTGTCCCGCCGGGTCAGACAAGGATTGTTTCTCGCTGCCTGAAAAATAAATTAAGTCAAAAATGGAATAACAAAAATTTCCGTGTAAATCTTCAGTGCTCAACCTTGTATTAATAGATTTAGACAATTATAGCTATTATGACTTCTCTGTTATGATAGTCTAACACCTGTCCCTCATAGACCTGCCTGTACATGTCCAGCCGCTTTTTAAGGAATTATTGCATGCCGAGGTTTTAACAAGCTGATGTTGTAATGAGGACATTTTTAAGAAAATGAAATTTTGTGTGAAATATTCTTCCTTGGTTAGGAGTAAAAATGTATGCTGACCGATAAGATTATGGCTGCTATACTATGAGGGTTCATATAGGACAAGAATCGTGGCAGACTCCCATCTCCTGTCCTATTCTCAGGCATCATGTCCATGGGCAGATTTGATATGCGGAATCCGCGATTGGCACCCGTGCGGAAGATCCAAAGCTTAAGTCGCTGTTAAGGTGGTGCTTCTGACACCTGTGTTTCTATGTTTCCTTGTGCATGCCTTGACAGTTAGGGGTTAATGGAGCTGACTGGGTGTGACATTTAGCCAATTCCTCTTGTCTGCTGCAGATAAATACCAGCAAACTCCGGTGAGAGATTGCTGGTCATTTTAGTGCTTGACTGTTTTTCTCTGTGTTTATCCTCCTCAGATCTGGTGGTTGCATGCTTGTTTGAAGTGTCTCCCGCCCCTTCTTACGGTTTCTGGGGTGCGTGCATTGTGTAGTTTGTGTGGTATGGTGACCACACAGATGCAGGCGGCCCGCAGGTTTTTCCCTGTGTGTGTCTGTGTCTGTGTCTGTCTGTCAGTCTGTCTGTCAGGGTGGGCTCCCCAGAATACAGCGAAGTCTTGAACAAAAGAGGTGACTCCAACTCACTTGCAAAAAATGAGATTTTACTTAGTTAAGTAAAAACCTTTACCCAGAAATACCCCCCGCCCCAGATACTTAAATACACACAGCTGGGAAGCCGAGACCCTCATGCCATGCAATGCGGTGCTTTATAATGTGTGCTTCCAATATACTCCATGCTTTTGCCTACCTGCAGGCTGTCCATAACCAGCCACTATTACCTTCTATCACCCTAGAAACCGGAGCAATTAGTGAGGATGTGAGGGAAGCACTAGCGCCACAACACAAGTGCTTACAATCATAACATACCCCTATCCTCCCCTACCACAGAACCACCAAACAGATAGAACAGTATATAGCTCACAAGCCAAGGAAAGGTTAAGTTACATAACATGTCTTTTACACCTCTTTAGAAAGAGCTCTCTCCCACTCTGAGAATTACAGCTCCATAGAGTTCTCTGTGTTTTGAGGGTTATTAGACAGATCAGTCACCAGTCGTGTGGCCTGTGGCAGACAGTATGCCTGCCTAACCAAACTAACTCCAGGCCTTGTTATCCTCGAACAGTTTGGCGCCAAACATATGCGGTGCATGCACGGTTACACCAAAGGCCGTAGTTCTCTGGCTGACCTGGGTCTGTTGGGTACCTCTATCCTTTTGTCTGGAATGGCAGGAATAGGAGTTCATCTGAGAACCATGTGAACTCACAGATCCTGCTACTTCTAAGCCTGCTTCTCAATGGCAATCTTGTCCATTAGGATGGGGGTCTGACAACCTCTGGATCAGTCTCCAATTCAGCTCCCCTTTACTGTAACTCCAGTCCTTTAGGGGTCCTTTTCCACGTGGATCACGTTGGCTCACTCTCTCCAGTCCTCAAAAGCATACTTCACAAGATGGCTCACACACACACTTTCCTCTTTTCTCTTCTCTTTTTAAAGCTCCACCTTTCCACAGTGATGATGCACTTCCTCGCCCCAGTTGCATTCCAGGCCACAGTGCCCTCTTGTAGTCAAACAACAATGTCAGTTATAACCACATAAACTTACTTGCAGAAACAGGTACATTTACAACAGGAGAGCTGTTTCACCATCTTACATGTGATGCGTGACACTGTTCCCCATGTCAACACGGTGGCTGACTATTTCCCTGGTGTGAGGATGCTTGGACTAGCTATGGTGAGCTCTGGGTTGGGGTTCCTGTTACGTTGTATCCATGTGGGTTGGTGTGAACAGGGACATGTGTTTTTGTCTGTGTAGGTGACCAGACGTGTGCTTGATGTGCAGTCGTGTGTGTGTGTGTGTGTGTGTGTACAGTGTTGTGTCCTGAGTGTTTTGTGCATCTTTCTAAGCTCCTAATAAGGGATAGCCAGGTCACCAGAACAAGACCGTGTGGCTGACCTTATCAGGATGATCACCCTGCTTTTAGGCAGGGTTGCCCCTCTTTCCCTGGTTAGTAAAGGACAGGGGCCCTTTCATCTTGCCTGGAGAGGTGTAGTTTGTAAGTGCAAATATTATAGGTGTGTCTATGGGTCTTAAATAAACACACGTGTCAGTTCAGAGGTGTGGCACTTTAGTGCACCGAGTGGACGCAGCAGCCCATAGGAACGCATGGAACATCCACTTCCACATGGGGATGTGTTTTGTGCTTTTTTTTTTGGCGCGCAATCCCCCCCCTCCTTCCATAACTGCAGCATGCTTCATTTTACTATGGATTCCGCGTGGATGGGCTCCATTGATCACTATGGAAGTGAGCTATCTGCAAATTCAACTCTGGATGCATTGCAGATTTGTAGGCTGATGCCTCTCTGGTTCGCTTGGAGACCAAGCATGGAGGTAGGGAGGAGGGGGAAGGCATGCCACTTTGGGCTTGCATTTTTGTCATTCCCCCACCCCATTGCCCCAGCAGTGCACCAACATGGGAAAAAAATTGCATTCGCGATTGCTGGCAACCATTTAAAAATCACTTCCCCACTGATTTGCAAGTCTTCCGCTGTGAAAATGCATGTGCGCCATGAACATGAGGCCTAAACAGCATGATAGCCCAACTAGGACTGCTTTTAAGTGAGTATGATGCCTCAGTGAGGCACCATATGGCTGCATGCAGTGCTAATGGTCAACAATACTGGTCCATCAGGGCTCTAGACGCTGTCGTACGTGCAACTTTTCCTTTTAAGAAGCTTGTAACCTTGCAAATGGTAAATCCTGCTAAGAAAACCGTTTACATCCTAAGAGGACTATTAACATTGTGCCGCTGTAAGGTCATGTAGGTTCGGGGTATTGTGTTGTATGTTACATTGCAGGCTAGCAGCCCTCGGGTAAATATAGGAGCCCCATGTCAAATGAGAAAGAGGGTGGAGCTTAGATCTCATGGGAGGTCTACAAGTAGGTCGTAAGTCCTTCTACATGCAGTGTTCTTTTTTTTTTTTCTGGGAGTTAGGCCGCTTTCACATGGACTACAATATCACACGATTTTCTGGTGTTGAGGCAGCACTACAAAAAGCATGTTTGTGAATCCCATGCTTTTCAATGGTTTCCTTCCCATTAGTAATGTTTTTACTGCTGCTATGTTGCGAGAAAAACAAATTGCGGCATGATCCGACTCCCATGTTTCCCTATGAACCCTCCTTGCTTATTGCATCACACAAAATTGCAATTATTTTTTTCCCATTGCGATTCGATTTTTTAACATTAGAAACTCCTTTTTTACTTTCGCAATAAAATTGCGCAATTTTATCACAGGCGGCAGCAATGCAAGATTATTCTCAAGATAAAGCTTTGCTTTGACTCTATAAAATCACATGAACAAAGCTGCGTTATTGCCATAATTTTGTAGTGGCCATATCACTGTTGCCCGTGTGAAAGAAGCCTTAAGCTGTTGGCAAAGTACGAGATAAAGAGACAAGGTGGGCAAGTGATGTAGGTCTAGCAGACTGGACATGCAGTGTGTTGCTGAAGAGAAAGAAACAAGCCCTTGTACTGCGTCACCCCTGTTTCCTTATCATTCCTTGTCACTAGACTATTTACTGTTATGCTCATCCCTCCCTGGTATTTAAGTACTATTAATCCCAAAATATCTGTGTCCTCTTACCCTCTGTCTCTTGTATTTATCTAGTGCAAATTAAGGCCCCCTGTCCACGGCCGTTGTGGAATATTACCAGCGATATTCTGCCGCAGAGGACGAGGGTGGAGCACTGACAGGTCTCAGCGGTGAGCCTACCTGACATGCTGCGATTTAGACCCTGCGAGTGGAGACTTGCTATGATTCTTCGTTCATGGACGACACAGCTGCGGTTTTCATAGCAATGCTATGGAAGCTTTACACAGCTCGATCGCCGGCGGATTCACGCCTGTGGACCTGCAGCCTTAGTTCACCATGTTCGTGCCCTCCCATGTGATCATGTGTTCTAGTAAATACATCTTAACGCTTGTTCCATTACGCCTGAGGAAGGACCCTGAGCGGTTCGAAAGCTCGCTAGAACATGTATTTTTGTTAGCCATTAAAAGCTATCATCTACAAGATTACTTGGTTTCTCTTACTGAGAACAATTACATTTTGCTGAGGAGAGGAACAGCTGTGAATTAAGTTAGTTCAAAAGGACTTTGCATCCTCCATGGACTGGTACCTGCATCTGTTTCCATAGTGCCGGGGTGTAGTTGAGCGTTCTTGGTCATCAGCCTGACTGAAGTGATTTCCTGCGGCAAGTAAAGTAGAGTTGATCTTTCTTGAAGCATCAACCATTGTCTATTTTCTTCTCTAGATTATTGGACTTCCAGACTTGGGCCCCGTCCACCCGCTGTGCTGAAGGCTGCTATTATACTGCCTGTATTGGCCAATAGAGACTTCCAGTATTTTGGCCACCCCTGTAATATTCTGTAAATAAGCAACAGCCACTGAGACTTGCAGACGGGGACAACTCTTTTTAATTGGATTTTAAACAAATGGGTTTCAATTAACTTTTTTTATTTTTTTTAAATCAAAATAGAATGAGATTTTAAGAGGTTAAAAAAATTCTGTAAGACTCAAAGCTAAGAACAAACTCAAATTCTAACATCAAGATTCACCTCTGTGGCATTGTACAGCAACTTTAATGCAGGAAAAATACCACTGCAGCAGAAACCTACACCTCAGACCTCTCCAGAATCTGACCTACTCTTACTGTGGAGACCTCAAAAATTCTTGTTGACCTGATGAATTTTTAGCTTGACTGCTGTGATTTGCTACTGATCGGTCTTTTCTCTCGCTAAACTCTGCCTTCTCCAATCTATCCTGAATGCATTCGTCGGGCGATTCATATCTTTGTGTCCAGGCACTACGCACTGGATGCCTCCGCTCTGTGCCGGGCACTCATCACTCTCACCCAGACAATCGGGTAAATTCTTTAATGCCCCCAGGTTTATACGTACCTTAGAAATGCACCTTTTTAGGGAGGCCAACCACATTCCCTAATCTAACTCTTCAGTTACCCTGCTTCTTCACTCCCCCTCCTTGTAAACCTGACACCTTTTCCTACTGTATCCCCCATACACCCTCATGCACTTCTTATGAGCGTATATACAGTTACAGCTGGTGATTGGCTCATACAATATATATGTACAGTATCCTTTTAGCTGGGCCATTGTACAGAACAAGCCCTTGTACCTTATCACCCTGTTTCCTGATCAGTCTGTGAGCAGCGCCCCCTCACCTCTTTGTGCAAACTTGCCTACTGGTTTAATACTGCATGTTGTATCTTACTTTGTGCATGTTCCCCCTGATCTGTCGAGTTCTGCGGAATATATTGGCGCTATATAAAACATGTAATTTTTAAAAAATTTTCTTAACACTACGAAACCCCCCAAATAGAGGACACCTTCAGAGTTGCTTCTATGAACTGTCAGCTCTGCACTGAGCTGTTAAGTGGGATGCCAGTTATTGCCGTAGACAGCGGCGTTTTGTGGACTATCGTTATTTGCACATTAAAATGATTAAGGTTTATTTTTACCTCGGTGAATTACAGCAGGGCTCGAGGAAAATGGAGTCCGTCTGCAGAGGCAGACATCACTTAGAGCTTTCTTGGCAGGGATTCAGAGATCTGAGCCATTTGGTATACGCCTAGAATAGCAGAGCTGGAGGGAAAAATTGATTTTTGTATTCTCGTGTTTGGTTCTTTACTGCAGTACAGAATGAAGGCAGAAACGCTGAGTTCATGTATTTTTGAATTCCATAGAATGCAACAAGGTAATTAAAAAAAAAAAAAATTTTGGTTTTTTTTTTTTTGTCTTTTGTAAAAAAAAATTTTTTTTTCTTGCGATTGCTGACTATTTGTGGTAGTCAATAACTTCGATTTTATAACCAGTATAGTATAACGTGTGTGTGTGTGTGTGTGTGTGTGTGTGTGTGTGTGTGTGTGTGTGTGTGTATAGATATTGCAGAGTCAAAAATAAATATTTTATTTATTTGCCTTTTTGATCTCCTTGCGATTTCCCTTTTAATTCTCTTTGATTGTCGGCATACATAATTTATCACAAGCCAAAGTACCTGCGTCTGGATACTTCCCAGACTACTTATCTGCAAGCTGTCTTGGGGATGACAGCACAGCTGTAAATGATGATCAATCCACGCTATATCTGTTTCTTGCACACAGATTTATCGTCTCAAGTAATATTTGGCTTCTCTAGTCAACAGGATTTAATGGTGACCTCATTAAAGGGAATGGATACACAGGGTGGGACTGTGTTGCAGGCGTTCAAAGCATCGGGGAAAGGCGAGTCCATGATGAACAGACAAAAAAATTCTATGAACCGGATTTTTCAGACGTGTAATTTGCTACAATGCCAGATCTGGCCACTGGGGAGAGATGACTGCAGCTGTAGGAATTTACTTATTTGGCCGACAGCTATGTTTCCTGCATTTCGGAAGAGGGGGTGAGATGCAGCTGCAACACACCTCTTATATTCAGACTGACAAATGATCATACACAAAGTATCAGTTTGTCCAACATGAATCTGTATGGCCGGTACTAACATAAGGGAGCTATGGTTGCTGTCTTACTGTTTAAATCATTTTTTTTTTTTTTTTTTGCTGTATATGTGTGCCAGTTATATTACAGGGCTGAATTGGGGGCCCATGGGTAGCAAGGGGATCAGGTCACAGTGCATACCCGGGTCATGGTAATGTGGGCACCTCTGAGCCTTTAAGGGGCTGGGAACGAGGCACGTCTCTCCGAATAGGAAGTAACTATTTTCTGTGCAGCTACACTGCAGAGTGATGAGCTAAGGATACTCCCTGGTGTGAAAACTACAGTGAGCAGAAACTGCCTAATGCCCCTTTGCTCGGGCAAACAAAATTCTCAGCCCATATAAAACAAGCTGGTGACGTCATCACCAGCTCATTTCCACTTGGGCAGCGTGTTTGGACTATTCGGTTCTCATTGAGAATTGTGCACCACTCGTTCAGTGTTTCCCATTCCTGTATGAAACACTGAACAATCGGTGTTTAAACTGCCCAACGAGTGGACAAGCCAGCACGGTTTCTTTTTTCATGCCGGCTGAAACTGAATGACGAACGAGAACCACCCCCCCCCCCCCACCCCCGATTTCTCATTTAGTCGTTCAGTCTAAGTGCAGCATCGCAGGACATACCTTGTTGAATAAAGTCTTGGGTATCTCAGAAGTTTTAAAAGAGACTTCTCGCTTCCATCTCTTCTCAGTTGCCTGATAATGGCTAAAAGACATGCTGCTGTCTGGGTAAAACTAATTCTGAAAACCTGTTACTCTACTTGTAATGCTTGATCTAAGCCCGTAGAATATTTTGTCCCTGAATATGCTCATATCTGAATAGCGACTCTAAGGATGAAAACGGGAGTTTGACAGTATTTGTTCAAGTTTGCTTTTATTAAAGTTTACAAGGATTCATGTTGGCGTCTGGAGAATATCAGCCTTTGGGCCTACTTCCAAACTCATTTCTTCATTGAACCAGGCGATGAGACCCTGCTGGCACCTCCATGTAGATGGAGGGTTAACATCAGTTCCTGCAGGATCACCATCTAAGTTGTACCTCTTGCTTTCCAAAGCTGATGTTGGCCTTCTCTGCAGAGTAGGGAAAATTCCTGACACCCCCAACCCACTGCCATCTCACATTAAAGTCCCCATTCACATTAGACAAGTTGTCTGAACCTGAAGATTTCAGTATGACTGGATGACATTTGGATATGTATGAGGGCCTCCTAACGTTAACCCAATAGATGATGAGGGGTAAAGGATCGGACATGTTGAATATTAGCTCCTGTTCTTTTTGCTTCCCCTTGGAGATGTTATGCTGTAAGATGTTTCTGTGGTTTTCTTCTTTCTGCCTATTAAAAATACATGTACACTCAGCTAAACAAGTGTGGTCAACCAATGGCTATGGAAGGTTAATGGGTAACGGTTTGACGCTTCATGCACGGCACAGCCACCAGGACTCTGATAGATTCTCCTTTCAAAGCAATTTTACTAGGGGAGCATAGCTCTGCAATATGGCATGTGATGGAGCATACTCCTCCATATGACAGTGGAAGGGTACATGGGAACAGAAAGAACACCAGTCTGCTTACTACATTTTCTCCTGGCTGAGCTTCTGTAGCGCCCCAGAGTCACCTCGCTGCATGCCGGCCGGCATGTTATGAAGGCTGCATTACATGCATTCTCTTCCAGCCGGGTCAGTGAAGGTCACGCTCCTGTGCTGTTTTGGCATTCACTGCCTAGGAATGAATACTAATCTATTGTCAAGACAGCTCGCATGAGCAATCTTTGAAGTAGATGGGCACTCCCCTGCTGGCCTGTGACGTAACGTACATTGCAGGACAGGCAGAAGACTGCCAACCGATGTTCATAACCTCACAGGAAGGAGAAAAATCAGCCAGCTGGAGGTGAAGTGACCCTCCACTGGACTGCAAGAGACGGGAGATGATGGGGAGGTGAAGATCTGGTAAGTAGACTGACGGGGAAGGAATAGGTAAGTATAGACTATTTTTCTTTAACTACAGAACCCCTTTAATGGTTATTGACATAAAACGATTATCACTCAAAATTCAAACGAGCGAAATTGAGGGATATCGGTCTGTGTAAATGCAAAAAAATTATTTTACTGTTCGTTCACTGCTCGTTATCGCTGGCTTTCAGTCAGTATGAAAAAACATCACTGGATCGCGGGATTCTTGCTGTGTGTAAACGCTCTCCGCGTGACATAGAAGGGGAAGCACTGAGCGAGAAGCCCGCAATCCAGCAACAAACTCTACCAGTTTAAATGTTCTGCACAAGAGTTCACTACCTTAGCAGTGACGTCGGTGCTCATGCAGTGGTTAAAGGAGATGTCCCGCGCCGAAACGGGTTTTTTTTTTTTTAAACCCCCCCCCCGTTCGGCGCGAGACAACCCCGATGCAGGGGTTAAAAAAACCACCCGCACAGCGCTTACCTGAATCCCGGCGCTCCGGTGACTTCTCTACTCACCGCTGAAGATGGCCTCTTCCTCCGTGGACCGCAGCTCTTCTGTGCGGTCCACTGCCGATTCCAGCCTCCTGATTGGCTGGAATCGGCACGTGACGGGGCGGAGCTACACGGAGCTACACGGAGCCCCATAGAGAACAGCAGAAGACCCGGACTGCGCAAGCGCGGCTAATTTGGCCATCGGAGGCCAAAAATTAGTCGGCACCATGGAGACCAGGACGCTAGCAACGGAGCAGGTAAGTAAAAAACTTTTTATAACTTCTGTATGGCTCATAATTAATGCACAATGTATATTACAAAGTGCATTATTATGGCCATACAGAAGTGTATAACCCCACTTGCTGCCTCGGGACATCTCCTTTAAGACAACTGTCATCCCATCTAAATGTCACATTACTATCAATTTGGCCAGAATGTCTAAATGCCTGAAAAGCAGAAGAGGTGGGCATTTATATCCTGTCTCCCTGCTGATTGGACTAGAGAGAGTGCGCTGCAGCACGGGAAGTAAGGGCAAGGAAGTCAGGAGAGGCAACTACTGGCAGAATGCTGTACTTGCTACACATCCCTTGCCTTATAGCGGTTTGCAAATAGCAGAACAGAAAAATGCGGAAGACCACATGAAAATCTGAACTTACAGACCTGAAACTGGGTGTAAACATCAGCAAATGAGGGTAAGGAGAACCTAGTATATTCTAGCAAAGTTGTTAAAAATTCAGGTACACCTAACCTAGTGTGATAATGTGTTAGTCAGAAAAGTCGTGTATTATTATTATTATATATATTTTTTTTAAATCAAAATCCAAAATTCCAAACCCCTATCTCCAAGAAAACACATACCACATGCAGTTGCTCTGTACAGTTTAAGGCAATAACCCTTGAACTATGGGCAGATGCTACACTGTGGGAAGGCTAATTGCTTCCTCCCGGAATGGTCGAGTGGTTCCAGAAAGGAGCACATGTGTATATTATTTGTGGCTTGCTTATTGTGGTTAAAGTCTGACACTATCCAAAAACTTTGGAGAGTTGTGTAGATTTGTGGATCACTGCCACTACAGCCAAGTGTCACAATCCCTGATATCCAGAAATCTCTGAGATGGGGTGCTGTTAGTTCTCCAATATGAGGGGATTGCAGCTTTATGACTGTCACTTGTTAGGAAATGCTACAATCACTGGTGGTTCTCTTTACGTAGAGTTTGCTATACACATTGGGTTTAGTGATCGAATAAAGGATACTTTGTTCCTGTAGGAAAAAAAAGCCTGCTGTCTGAGGAATCTGGCAATGGCTTATTTCCTCTTCTCCTCCATTAAAATAAGGAACGTACTCTCAGCCAAGCGAGGCATTCATGCTTCTAGTGTAGTCAGGTGAGTTAAAGCTAACTGATATGCTGGATTAGGGAGTATGGTATGGACCTCACCAAAATGAACACAACTTCTGCCATTTCTGGAGTCGTGCCATGTCCTATATGGTTGACCATTTAAATGGCTATCACTTATATGCCGTACTTTCCCTTCAGCAACTGCTGATCGCCATGGATTTCTGAAGCCTGGTTGACTCGTGAGAAGGGTTGTAGAGAACAGACCATGCCTTTTTAATCTGACCAGTATTTCAATTCCCATTCCACCATTAACATGCACAACTGAATTGTAGACCCAGGGAGAAGAGTAGCCTCTAGGTTCCTGTTATTGCTTATCGCCACTGGAAACCAAGACCAGATAAGAAAAATCCAATGTTTGTTCGCTAAGCGTCTTTTAGACAATTACCAATATCTTCTGGCAAAAGTCTATTCTCTATGGCCAGCCTTATGTCCCATATAGATGGGATAACGGTTGCCTAAACGACTGTACGAGGCCACCGCCACCTCTAGGTTGTTGGTGTTCGTGCAGAGCATTTAGACAAGCAGATCACCACAAGGTTCTCGCTTAGCCCATTGCATTGTATGTGAAGCACTGAGCGAGACATCGGCAATCTAAAGATGGTTTTCATGCTGGTTCAAAGTGAGCAACCAATGAACTGTAAACGAGTAGCGTACAATGGCTGTGTATTTAGACATGATTATCAGGCAAAAATGTTATTTTGAATGACTTTTGTGCGATAATCGTCCCATGTGAATGGCCCTTTAGACATTAATCTTGGAACCCTTTACATGGATGACCTGTTGAGCATGGATGCCTAAATGATGATCGTCGTGTGCTTTTAGGGCCTTTTTTTTTTCCCTTTACGTGGGCCGATCCAGCTGGAATCTGTACGATAATCGTTCAATGTAAATGCATGCCCTAACTGAACGCCAAATAAGAATTGGTTCGCTTCTCGTTTGCCTCCTGTTCTCCATTTAGCTTCTCAATGCAAAAAACTGAATGAGGAATCGAACCATCTAAACGGGCAGTCGTTCACATATAAATGGAGGTGGGCGGGCCGGAATGATCTCCAGCACCCATTGCCTCCATTTATTGAGCGATACTCGTTTCTGCATGATGGTATAGGAATTAATACTGCTGGGATGACCTGTCAAGCATCCGCACCTGACAGATTGGCCCATGTAGAAGGACCCTTGGGTCCCGTGTAGAAGGACCCTTACATGGGAACGAGCATCACTGAGTGAATGGAGGCAGAAAGGGCAAGAGATCTTTCTGGCTTGCAAGCGTTCATCAACAGTAAACAGGCCGTTGTATCGTAAATGAACGACTACCTGTATACAAGGGCCGATCTCGGTGTTCGTCAGTTTATGCATGTATAAAGCTGTATGAGAAGCCAATGAATTCTTGTTCGTTCAGTCCGGGCGTGCCTTTACACTGGACAATTTATGGGCCCTTATCCTACTAATAGTTCTTGGGCCTCTTGTACACAGAAAACAGATGCAAGTCCTACTAAACACGAGCTTTGAGGATGGCATTTCTCAGTATATATGAAAGCCAAGACATGTTTGCCGCTTTTGAAACTGGAGAAGCCCGAAAGACAGTGCGAGAGAGAGCTCCTTTATATTATGCAGACGAGGGATGTTATGTTTTGTCTATGGAGCATACTTTAGTGCCATGAGATTAAGTACAGCCTGAGCCTTTGTCATCTTCGCTGGAAGTGTGGTCTGTCTGTGAGTGTTTGCGTCTGCTGCACAAAAAAAGAGGCTCTTTGTAACGTGTGCCAAGCTGCCTTCAAAGGGAAACCGCAAACAAACGGTTCATTTATTCAGTGTCTCTGACCAGGTTAGCAGATTCGTGAATGAGGACGGGCAGGATATGAGCACAACATGAACGCTGGGGAAATAATATTTTCGTGTTTTGCTTGATACCTTTTTACGGTCTTTGCCATGACAAATTTTGACTCCCAGCATGCATTTCTTCTGAATCGGGAGAAGCTCTTGGAATAAACATGCAATGTAAGACCCTTTTACACAGATTAGGAATGGCTTTAAAGAATATACATAGGAGACTTTTGCTCCCATCCATTGTCATGTGTAACTAATCGACACTTGTGAAAGGGGCTTCACACAAGTGGATGCAAACCGGTATGGCGGACGTACAATTGATAGGATCGTTGATCCGATCACCGGAGGGTCGTGTGACATAGGTTCACTGGACCTGGTCTAGCTACTTTTTTCTTTTTCTATTACAGAACGACTTACTGTGATGATGTACATTGGATTTTAAAATGTTAGTCCGTGCCCGGAATACCCCTTTTAAGGCTCTTATCACGCTTGAGTTGTGGCATCCCTTTTATAATGGACCGTATGATGCATACTGGATTCATCGATGGTCCCTTTTGACTTAAAATGCGTTCCTCTGGTTGTGCCATTGTAACCTGCCAGTTTGGTATGAAGAATTGCGCTGCATATGTTACATGATTACTGATGGAGGAGGCTCTAATGGCCCTTTTACACGGGACGATTATCGTTCAAATTCCTATACTCCTGTAGGAACTTGACCGATAATCATCTGAATGAGAATTGTTTAGTTTCTGCATTCCGAAAAGGTAACGTTCAGAAGTGAGCGACTGCGGTTTACACTGACCACTGTGTTCGCAGGGAGGGCTGTAACACAATTTTGGCAGTGCCCTCTGTGATGGACAATAAGGGTGCGTTCACACGTAGCAGACTCGTGGATTTTGTCGCAGATCTGCTGCAGAGCTGCACTGAATCAGCCACATGTGATCACACCCAAATACTTCCTGAATCTAAAGTTAACTTTATGAACTGCGCTTTTTAAGATGAAAACAGACTTCTGATTGGTTGTGGTTCGTTAGTCGAGGTCGGGGCTCCTTTGTCCAATGCAGTTCCAGTATAAGCTGAGCTCCAATGGCTTCCTATGGGGCTGTAACATCCAGATATGAAAATGACCTCTGACTGTAGCAACCAATTAACTCATGCCTCTTAATTTCCATACTGCAATGACAGCGTGAATCCTGACTGTTGATTGGTTCCTATCAGCTAAAATAATAGGAGGCCTATTTTAACCCCGTGCAGCCCTTGAAGCACCCGATGTATTTTTTGTCTTTGTGCTTTTGACACTTCCACCCCCCCCCCCCACCTTTTTTGTTCTAACCGTCATTATCTAGCCTACAGATATATTTATTGTCCTTTTCATATACCAGCTTAAAAGAACTGATGTTTTCTGAGAATCTGTTGTTCTCCACATCTATTGTACTGTAAATTGTCATTTCTATTCTCTACACTTGATGGACCCCCGTTATGTGAAGTGCTATGTATATGGGGTTTTCCCGCCAACAAATGTGACTCCGTACTACAGAGGCTCCGAATGGATTTTGCAGTGAAGATGTAAACTGTACCATATAATCCATAATAACGGGCATGAGGATGGAGAACATTTATATCTCCTCTACGTGGCCCTTTTTTGGAGGGACAGTCACTACTTCTGACCACAGTCCCGATTTGCTCCTTAAATGTCCCTCTTTTTGAGCTGGGAAAAAGAATTGCTCCATCCTCGCACGAGCATATCCATATTTGTGTGCACCCCTGATCGCAGCCTATTTGCAAACTAAACGTTATTTTTTTTGGGGTGCACATTGGAATATTTTACTGTACGTTTTGTGCCTGCAAGACATGCTCATTTGCACGCAGCAAACAGACTGAAATGGCTAATTAGTCTAATGAGTTCCAGATGTGTTCTCTTTCCTGCACAATATGCAGTGTATCACACATCTCTTAGCGCACTGGTGGCGAACCTATGGCACGTGTGCCAGAAGCGGCACCCAGAGCCCTCCCTGCTGGCACGTGCCGGCATCGGCCGCTCACCACTTGTGAATGCGGCAGGGGCAGATTTTGACTGCTGTTTGGATGCGAAAAAGCTGCAGAATTTTCCACACAAATTTCCACTGAGGACATTCTGCAGTATTTTTCGCATCTAAAAAGCAGTCAAAATCCGCACTCTATTTTGAAGCGTCCCTGTCCTTTTTAGAACGACGGGGGTAAAATCGTACGTCGTGATAAGCCCCGCCCCCAACTTGTCGGCACTTTGCAGTAAATAAATGGGTTTTGGGTTGCAGTTTTGGGCACTCTGTCTCTAAAAGGTTCATCGTCACTGACCTAGCGTATTGCGCATGCATGTGAACATCCCATTGACTTCTATGGGGACTTTTGGTGTGCAAATGCGCCGGAAGATAGAGCGGGCTGCATTTAATTGTTTTTCTTTCCTTGGATGACCGAAATACACATGTACAATACGCACGTTCGGATGAACCTGTTGTAACAAATGGATTCTCTACGTATTCTGCGCACATTCACTCGGCCTTAATTAACTTACTATATTGCTCCATAAATTGACAGTTCCCCACTGTATGTTAGACCCCAATTTGTATTTTATTCCATCATTTGGTGCAATTCGGATCTTAGCACAAAAAAATATATAGAAATTTCTAATATTTAACTGAGAAGTCTTGTAGTGCATGAATATAACTTATACACACACAAGTGTTGCTCTAAAAGTGTTTTCTAGGCAGCTGATGCTGTGTAATGGCAGGAGCTCGTACTTGCAAGTACAGCTCTCATTGAAATCAATGGGACCCCAGCCTGCAATCACAAGCGCAACCCTCATTGATTTCAGTGAGCTGCATGCAAGACATACATGCCGACAATGTACATGATGTCCTTGCTGTATGTGGTTTGGGCAGCATGATCCTGGTGACCCGTTCCCTTTTAATGTCTCCCCTCTATTATACCTGTCTGTTATGTATAGGATGACCCACCACCCCTAATCATGTCTTCCCGAGTCTAGTTTTCTGCATAGTCTTGTAGTGTTGCTGTCTCTTTACTGTTCTGCATTGCTGTTTTTGTTGTATTGCTGAGTGCTTTAGTGTGTTTTTATTGAGCTCTTACTCAGATGAGTTTTCATGATTCACTTCGTGTAGGAGGGTTACTTAGCAATGTCAGTTTTATTGGAGTAGCTATAGGGGAAGGATGTTGGCAATTGGCTCATCGTGTTTTAAGTGAGATAGGCAATCATTACGAGGGAGCCGAGGGAGTTATCGGGAAAATGTGTTATGTGCAAGGGAGAGAGATGTCTGGAAATTGTTATATGTTGCGCCTAGGAGGATAGAACAAAGGAAAGATGGAAGTTGTTTTGGGCTTCTCTCAGACAAGTTTATGGTCACTACGATGTACCAGTCAGCCATGCACTTTACCTGTGCCCCTCACACACAGTGCGAGAAATGTACATGCAAATAGTTTTTTTTTCTTTAAATTGCGGCATGCCCTATTTTGTGGCGTGTATGCATGCCTAATATGCCAAACTAGTGTATGGGGGGTGGCGGTACACAGTAAGTATATATGTCATTGGAAACTTGCTGTATGCCAGTACACAGGAGGATGCCCGTGCCGCTCATTACGCCCGTGTGTGCCAGGCCTTAGGTGCTTGTATTAATAATTTTTGGGACTATGTACCAATGTTTGTATAGTTAAACAAGTCTCTGTGGTTTAGTTTAACTTAAAGTTGTTCTT